>NW_012108352.1:1328116-1372247 GCF_000951045.1 Mandrillus leucophaeus | reverse complement strand
GTGCTGCTACAAACATGCTTGCGCAAGTGTCTTTTTCAAGTAAGGATACCCAGTAGTAGGATAGCTGGGTCAAATGGTAGTTCTGCTTTTGGTTTTTTAAGGAAACTCCACACTGTATTTCATAGTGGCTGTACTAGTTTACACTCCCTCCAGCATTGTAGAAGTGTTCCCTGTTCACCACATCCACATCAGCATCTACCGTTTTTTAATTTTTTACCTTGGCCATTCTTGCAGGAATGAGGTGGGATCGCATTGTGGTTTTCATTTGCATTTTCCTAATCATTAGTGACTATGAGCATTTTTTCATATGTTTGTTGGCCATTTGTATATCTTCTTTTGAGGATTGTCTATCCACGTCCTTAGAGCACTTTTTGATGGGAAAGATTGTTTTTTCTTACTGATTTGTTTGAGCTTGTCGTAGATGCTGGATATCAGTCCTTTTTCAGATGTATAGATTGTGAAGATTTTTCTCCCACCCTGTGGGTTGTCTGTTTACTCTGCTGACTGTTCCTTTTGCCATGCAAAGGCTCTTTAGTTTAATTATGTCCCAGTTATTTATGTTTGTTTTTATTGGATATGCTTTTGGGTTCTTGATCATAAAATCCTTGCCTAGGCCAACATCTGGAACAGTTTTTCTAATGTTACCTTTTAGAATTGTTACAGTTTCAGGTCTTAGGTTTAAGTCCTTAATTTATCTTGAGTTGATTTTTATATAAGGTGAGAGATGAAACTCCAGTTTCATTCTCCTACATGTGGCTAGCCAAATATCCCAGCACCATTTTTTGGAAAGGATGTCCTTACCCCACTTTATGGTTTTGTTTGCATTGTCAAAGATCACTTAGCTGTAAGTATTTGGGTTTATTTCTGGGTTCTCTATTCTATTCCATTAGTCTATGTGCCTATTTTTGTACCAGTGCCATGCTCTTTTGGTGACTATGGCCTTATACTATAGTTTGAAATCAGGTAGTGTGATGCCTCCAGATTTTTTATTTTTGCTTGGTATTGCTTTGGCTGTGCAGGCTGTTTTTTGGTTCCATATAAATTTTAGAATTGTTTTCTCTAATTTTGTGAAGAATGATGGTGGTATCACCAATACCATATTTATACAAATACAACTCCCAAAAACCCAAACACCATTTCATATTTGACAATGCTTCCTGTATAATTTATATGCCACATAAGCCAAATTACATCGGTTTTTTGACTTCAGGAAACCTAATATCTTAAAGGATTAATTAGGTCAGAAAAAGACATAATGAATAATCTGATTTTGGAAAGTTTGTCAAATATCAAAGTTTTAAAACATTTGATATCACAGGTCATTGTAAAATAAGTCATTCATTTGACCAAGGTGATAACTCAAGGATTTCAAAACAAGGCAAAATCCTTTATTATTTGAGAGAGGAGAAACAATATTCATAACAGTAAGCTCAAATAAAAACAGGATAAAAGCCAGCTAGATTTGTTTTTCTAAATTTTATATACAATCTATAAAATTTTAATCTTGACCGTAAGATATAACTTCCAAAAGGTGGTTATAACTTTTATAACCTTTATTAAGGAGTTGGCTAATCCTTCAAGAAAACCTTGTTAATCTGACACAAGATGCCCATATGCTGGTGTTACATCAGTATGCCTTTGACCTTAATGATTAACTTATGGAGAAACTGAACTTATTTTATTTCTCAAATTCAGCCCTTACAATCTCACATGCCTAACTGTTTCATAGTAGTCCCTGGGCCTTGAGGAGTAGAATAGCTTTAATTTCTGGTCGTGTGTCTCAGGAATGCAGTTTCATTGGCATCTTCTACTGAGCCTGAAGATGAGGCTTTAATTGCTGTCAGCGTTTAAGATTTGGGAGTACTTGGCGTCCTTTTTAGACCCAGGAATCATAGACCTGTAACTTAATGCCACAGGGACTTTAAAAGCACATACAGAAAAAATAAATGGATGTAGTAACCTTAACTTAAAAAAAGTCACTGTTTTATTCCTAAGCGTATCAAAATTTAATAGTAATAGAAATTTTTTTGATAAAGTGTAAAATCTGTCAGTCCAATTGAAAGGAAACGACATTCTACACTACACAGAATATTATGTTGTAAGAAAATATTTCTTT
This sequence comes from Mandrillus leucophaeus, assembly GCF_000951045.1. NCBI lineage: Eukaryota > Metazoa > Chordata > Mammalia > Primates > Cercopithecidae > Mandrillus > Mandrillus leucophaeus. The sequence continues at coordinate 1,370,131 of NW_012108352.1, read as the reverse complement.
TATACCTTTAATAAAATATTGTTAACATCAGGCCACAGCAAACAGAACTCGAGGAAAAAACTTATATGCACTAAAAATGCGTTTAAAGAGAGCGTTACTATTTTGCATTCTTTAAAAGAGGAGAAAAAGCAAAAATGGCAACATGCGATAAAAGTTGAACTTTTGGTTAAAAAATGGAAATCTCATAATTGATTAAGAGTAAATCAATTTCTTAAGAAAATTTCATTGTTTTAACCAATTATTTAATGTATAATTGCTTTTCTTTTATACATCAAGCCCAATCTCTTGAAAGACCACTATCATTTTCCTTTATAGACAACTTGATCATGTACAAGATTTTTTGTTCTTTTTTCTTTTTGGTAAATGCTCTTACTGCTATTTATACAAACCATTCATGACATGCTTGAACTTTCTGGTTTGCCCTGAACATCCCTCTTTCTTAAACAACCAGTCACTTTATTCTAGGACTAAATTTACCATACAAAATTGTTTTTTCATTATTTCTCTTTAAACTTTCTTATCAACAAAACCTTTCTTTATTTTTATAACTTTCTTAAATCTCTCTTATTTCCTGTTTCCTTTTACCTTGTTTTATATGTGACCTTTAAGCAAGATTTATGTTAGAGAAAAATTGTTCATCTTTAAAAAGAACACACTTTTTTCTTAGAAAGAATGTTTTCCTACAATATTTTTATTGAAAAATACCCAAATAATCAAATATCCATTATTTAATTTGATATAACTTTAGATTCCAAATTATAACAAGTTTGTATACAAGTGTTTATTCCATTATATTTGCCTATTTATTTTAATTATTTACCTAGATTATTTATTAAAACTGTGATAGTCATCATTTACAATTATGGAACCACCGTTGCCAAAATTATAGCTGAGATAGTAGAAAAGATCTGACCTAACTGACTCCATGTTGCTTCTAACCTCAAAGCTGTCCTTGTTCATTCCCAGGTGTAGGCCGAACTAACTTGGGAGGAATTTAGTTTATAGTTTAGATTTGAAATAAAGATGATAACAGTCCTTTCCTAAAACAAAGCTCCTTACTACATGTGGACTAAACTGCCTAAAGCCACAGGATTAAAAGTTATGGTAATCTTACTAAATTGAAAATACAGCTATTGTCATTAAACCAATATCAGTGTCTTCTTTTTAAACATTACTAAAGCACATGTTATGCTGTTTTGCGCTGGGTTTATAGTTCTGTAACCTCTATGCCAAATTTTGACACCTTATAATATTTGGCAGGGATAAGTATAAAATTGCTTGATTAATAAATGCAAACAAAAATATATGCTGGTAATTCTTAAGACATTTCTATTATTACTTTACAAATATTTTAAACCTAGCTTATTTATTAAACATTTTACTTAAGTTATGTAAACTTGAAAAAGCATTTAACTATTACTTTCTTTTTTCTAATAAAATATTTGATTCAAGCCATTTTCTTTTCTTAAGCCAATTAATTAGAATTCATGTATATATTTTCAGTAGTGGAACATTGTGTACACAACACATAAATACATAGATGTATTAGGCATGCCAATAGAAGTACATCTCATAGATTCATAAAGATCTTTTTCTGTCTATCTTGGACTTTGAAATTCGTTTATTTATTTATTTATTTATTTACTTATTTTTTTGAGATGGGGTATCGCTCTGTCCCCCAATCTGGAGTGCAGTGGCGCGATCTCCACTCACTGCATCTCCTCCTCCCTGGGTTCATGCCATTCTCCTGCCTCAGCCTCTCGAGTAGCTGGGACTACAGGCGCCCGCCACCCCGCCAGGCTAAGTTTTTGTATTTTTAGTAGAGATGGGGTTTCACCGTGTTAGCCAGGATGGTCTTGATCTCCTCACCTCATGATCCACCTGACTCAGCCTCCCAAAGTGCTGGGATTACAGGCGTGAGCCATGGTGCCTGGCCCTGGAATTTCAAATTCTTAATAACCTGTTTCACTACCCTAAGCAGTTGTCAGCTAAATAGCTTTAAATTTGCATATAAAGAAAAAAACTCAGGTAAAATTCCAATTGCAAAATTTGCAACATAAAGTATGGAGAGAAAAAGCCTGAGGTGCTAGAGGAATATTAAAACTGATGTAGTTGCCTATTAAACATAAAATTATAGAAATTGTAAAGGCATTTTAAATACACACACACACACACACAAAGATCCTATAGTTTTTACTTCAGAACTTTAGCGGTGAGATAAATACAAATTCCCCAGCTTGAAAAAAAAACCCTGTTGGTTCCAAATAGTGGTTTTTATCTTAGCAGAAAAATAACAGCACATGTAAATCAGGCAGAAAAGAACAAAGAGAAAAAGAGAACTTAGGAACTGTATAGTTTGCAGGTCAAACTTACGGCTCTTTTTCCTTAATGTAAATGTGCATAAAGATCATGTTATTTCAATTTTACATAAACTCTGGCAAGTAGAGGTGCAATAAAATGTACAGAGTGCTTGAAAGGGGGTATCATCCTTATCTTCTCTTCATTCTCAGATTATTTGTTTCTCACCTTTTTTCTTAAAAGGAAGAACTGAGTTGTGGCCTAGGGTTTTTGTGTGGTGGATTGATGTGTCCTGCTTGTGGACAGGACTCCACAGTGTGTCACCACTGAGTCATTTCCACCCTCTTACATGTCTCAGTTTCCCTCCAGAAGTCTATGTCCTCTGAGATGGCTCAAAACACTGGGCGATCAGCCCTTAAATGTGTTTCTTGGAGGAGCCTTTTTAAAATCAAATTTGTGGGGATGTCCCTGTAGGACTGCTGCATGTCACAGGGGTTCAAGTCCCCAGATGCTCCCACAAGACTCCTGGTCACCCAGCAGCACCTTTCAGCTGGGAGAAGCAATATATCCTTTCTCTTCAGAGCTGAGAAAACCGAGTCTCTCATTTACCTATGAAAACGACAGTTCAGTTCCTCATGCAAGTGTGCACAGACAAGCCCAATCAAGATTAATTTTGGGAGAAAAAGCAATAGAGGAGACCCATTAGAATGCATCTCCACACTAGAATTAGGATCCTTAAACAACAACTTCCTAGGAGGAAAAAATAAAAATAAAAACAGCCAAGACCACTTCCTGTAAAATGCTCACAGCCACCCCTAACCTTGTAGCTCTTGTATGCCATTACACAGGCCAGGGTCAAATCCTCTTATAATACAAGGTCACCTCTGGTACCCCCCAAATCATAGAGGTCAGGTCATACAATAAAATAAAACTAGCTTTAGACCTAAGAAGAACCTGCCCATGGCTCTTGAAACTCCACAAAGAAAACAGAACAGGCCAAAAGGGGTGAGAGGCACGTTTGCTTTAAATTCTTTAAAGGGGTTTAAGTCATTGAAAGTCTTCTCTAGATTTTTTGGTACTGCAGATGGCAAAGGGAGAAGGAGATATAGGTTGGAAGAAAAGTAAACAAAATAACTTTCTTTTTTTTTGAGACGGAGTGTCGCTCTTTCGCCTAGGCTAGAGTGCAGTGGGGGGGATCTCGGCTCACTGCAAGCTCCGCTTTCCGCGTTCACACCATTCTCCTGCCTCAGCCTCCTGAGTAGCTGGGACTACAGGCGCCCGCCACTACGCCCGGCTAATTTTTGTGTTTTTAGTAGAGACGGATTTCACCTTGTTAGCCAGGATGGTCTCAATCTCCTGACCTCGTGATCTGCCCGCCTCTTGGCCTCCCAAAGTGCTGGGATTACAGGCGTGAGCCACCGCGCCCGGCCAAGAACTTTTTTTTTTTTTTTAAGAGAGGAAAAAAACACAGAAATCAAGTACATGTGTTTTATTTTGTTTTGTTTTGTTCCCTCTTTTGCAGCTGCGAGGAATTTTGCCAAATTAGAGAGGATTTGTTACCCATAATTTGGAATTCTCACTCAGATTTGATCAAGTCAGGTAGAATTGGTCAAATCTAATGTGAGAAAGACCGGAACAAATAACAACAGGAAACCCCAACAGTACGATCACTGGGCGCTCTATTTGTAAGGAGAAATTAAGACCAGCTGGTTGTTACCTTTAGCCAAGACAAAATCCCAATTCAGCTACTTACTTGAAAATGGGTCTCAGGATGAAGTCTTTCTCTACCATCCTAGAAACAAACAAACAAACAAAAAATGTCAAACTTGGCTTCTCTGTTGGGAGTGAGCTCAAACTCCATGAAGGAATTTTCTGCCTTTCGTCATCATGGAAGGAGAAAATCTTGTCTGCCTTCTGGGAAGTAAGTAAAACTCCAAAAAGGGAGTTGTACGGCAAAATAAACTTTATATCTCAACCCAATTTTGGGAAATATGGCGGGGGGTGCTCCCAGACCTCAGCAAATTGTCCTATTGGTTTTAGCCATAAAGTGAGCTCATGCTGGTACCAAGAACCAATAGGAGATTTGTCAAAGGTCAGGGACACCTTTACTCAGAAGCCCTTCATGGTTACCAAAATCTGAGAACCCTGAATATCTGAGAGAGGTCTCAGTTAATTTAGAAAGTTTATTTCACCAAAGTTGAGGATGCGTGCCTGTGACACAGCCTCTGGAGGTCCTGATGACGTGGACCCAAGGTAGTTAGAGCACCGTTTGGTTTTACACATTTTAGGGAGACATGAGACATCAATCAACATATATAAGATGAACATTGGTTTGGTCTGGAAAGGTTGGATATCTCAAAGCAAAGTCGGGATGACTCAAAGTCAAACGGTTGTATTCTTCTGAGTTCCGGATTAACCGCTCCAAAAAGAGGCAAATAGATACGCATTTATCTCAGTGAGCAGAGGGGTGACTTTTCATATAATGAGAGGCAGGTTTGCCCTAAGCAGATCCTAGCTTGACGTTTCCCTTTAGCTTACTGATTTTGGGGCCCTGATATTTATTTTTCTTCCACAATAGCAATGTAAGATGTTAACAGTAGAGAAAACTGAGTAGAAAATATATGGAGTCCCTTTGTTTTACCATTGCCATTTTTCTGTGAATCTAAAATTAAAAACATGTATTCGTTTAAAAAGGAGGCAGTGCAGATTCAACGCTCCCCATGTCATGAGTTATACGTTTGTCAGTGGTACCGATTGTAGCCAGGAGACAAACACTTCTTCATATTTAATCCTGATCATTTTTCAATATTAGCTAGTGAATTCAGTATGATTTAGAAGAAAATGCTAACTTTGTTCAGGGTTTTAAGGAATACTGAAAAAATACAATTTTACTGGTTTGTCTCTGATTTTCTAGTTTCTATGTTTGTGTTTATCCATAATAAAAATATGCACGTGATGATGAGTATGTTCTATTTTAAAAATAATCTGGAAGGAGAGTTTTGTGCTATCATAAGAGCATTTAATATATATCTGGCCCATGTGGCCAGAAAGCTTACATAAATTGTTGCATTATTTTAAAGTTCTCCATGGACCTCCATGGAGGTGGGTGTTACCATCATCACTGTGGAGATAAAGAGAATGAAGCCTCAGAAAGGTTTCGGTGCTGTGGTAGTCTGATAAATAGTCCCACACTTCCCCCACCACCCCCACCACATATATCTGATCTTAATCCCTGGAATTGGTCAATGTTACTTTACTGAGTACTTGTAGATAGGATTAGGATTTTTAAAATCTTGCTCTTTTCCAGCTGGAACCATGGAGGGTGTTGAAATACGGAGGGTGTTGAAAAGAGGAAGAAAAGGTTCCCTCTGTGCCAGAAACCCTTAACAATAAGTAAAAGGAATTTTTTGTAGTTGAGGATCAAGCTCCAGAGAAAAATGCTGGCCCAAAAGATGCTTTGAAAGGCAAGGAGAACAAAAGCAAGCATGCTTTGTCTGTGAAAAAGTGAATTACTATCACAATGACTATAGGCAGATGTACAGAACTGAAATATGAATGGCTAGGATGTCAAGAAAAGCTGGAAACTTCCATGTACCTGCTGAATCCAAACTGGCATTTGTCGTCAGGATTAGAATTATTAATGGTGTGAGCCCAGAGGTCCAAAAGGTGTTGCAGCTTCTCTGCTTATGTCACATATTCAATGGAACTTTTGTTTAGCTCAACAAGTCTTCAGTTAACATGCTGAGGATTGTAGAACCATAGGGTTACCTAAACCTGAAATCAGTAAATAAACTAATCTACAAGCATAGCTATGGCAAAATCAATAAGAAGCAAACTGTCATGACAGATAACACTTGGATTGCTCAATGTCTCAGTAAATAGGGCGCCATCTGCAGGAAGGATTTGACTCATGGCATCTATAATTTTGGAAAATGCTTGAAAGAAGCAAATAACTTCCTGTGGCCCTTCAAATTATCCTCTCTAGAGGTGAAAAAAAAGACACATTTTGTAGATGGTGGAGATGCTGGCAACAGGGCACACCAGAACAGCAGGTTTATTAGAAAGATAAACTAAAGTGTTTACCATGATTATTTTTGTAACCTGGTCAGTTAATAAACAGTAATTGCTTTCAAACTGAAAAAAATATATATATTTTGAAGATCTTGAGAAGGAGAGATAATCTTGTATTATCCAGGTGGGCTCTAAATTCAATCACAAATAGAAGAGAAGACAAGGTGACCACAGAGGCACAGATTTAAGTGGCTCAGCCGCAAGCTGAGGAATACTGGTAGTCACCAGAAGCTGGAAGTCAACAAAGCAGATTCTCCCCTAAAGAAAAACAGCTCTGCCAACATATGAATTATAGCCCAGTGATATTAATTTCAAACCTCCAAACTCCAGAATTGTGAGATAATAAATTTCTTTTTTTTTTTTTTTTTTTTTTTTTTTTTTTGCTTTCAGCCATGAAATTCATTACAGCAGTCATAGGAAATTAATACAAAGGCCTCTTCCCAAATTCACACAGTGAGCAAATGTTGAAGCTGGTTTCTCAACCAGGCTTTCTGTCTCCAGAGCCTATGTGCCTAATTACTATGCTATACTCCTTCTTATGATAGCTAAAGGCATAATATATTAAGTGGTAAACAACTTGGCTACATAGAAAAGCTAGGGTCCATGTGATATTTTACTTACTCTCAGGACCCCTGTGATACTCATATTGTTTAACAAGTAGGTACTGCTTTAAAGTGCAAAGAAAATACATTGCCAAGAGGAAAAACTTTTTAAGAAATTGCCAGAAAGAGATTTCAATTTTTACCTACTCCCAGTGCTTTCCGATTTTCATATTGTATTACTGTATATCTACTAATTAGTAACAAGAGAGCAGTTTTTTTTTTTCTTTTGCCTATAGGTATGTGAAGCACATTAAGTCAAAATGTCAACTTTTTTCCTACTAGAAACCTGTGCTTGGAATTTTATATGTATAAACATCACATTTGCTCCCAGAAAATAATGCAGGTAAAGATTAAGTTTTTTCATTTAAAAATAGTTCAATAGGTCATCTTTTAATTAAATAAAAAATATTTCATTGAATATAAATATTGTTGGCTGACTCTCATGAGTTTATATAAAAAATTAGCAAATTCCTCCAAAATTTATTTGAATCTGTTGTGTTTAAAATACTTAAATCTGGCTGGGAGCAGTGGCTTACACCTGTAATCCTGGTGCTTTGGGAAACTGAGTTAAGAGGGTTGTTTGAGACCAGTTCAAGACAAACCTGGGCAACATTGTGAGACCCTGTCTCTACAAAAAATACAAACTAGCCAGATATGGTGACAGGCACCTGTAATCCCACCTACTCAGCAGTCTGAGGCAGGAGGATTGCTGGAACCCAGGAGTTCGAGTTTGCAGTGAGCCGTGATTTCACAACTCAACTCACTCCAGAGTGAGATCCTGTCTCTTATAAAGTATATATTACTTTAAATTATATTCTGCATTATAAATATTTTAATTATATATTATAAATACTATATTGTTAATATATTTATATATACTTAAAAATACTTAAATCTTGTTACTTTAATCATTACCACTTCATAATTACATAGTATTTTCTAAATTTTACAGACATTTTACATGTTCTTATGGTTTGAATATTTGTCCTGTCCAAAATTTATGCTGAAATGTAATTGCCGTTATAACAGTATTAAGAGTTGGGATCTTTAAGAGATTATTAGACCATGAGGTCAAATCCCATCCTCATATGTGTAGGATTAATGCTTTTAGAAAAGTGTGATCTTGGCCCCCTTTTTTTTCTCTATGCTTGTCTACCTTACTCTATGTGAGTACACAGAGATCCTCTCCCCTGAAGGACACAGCAAGAAGGCCCTCAGAAGATGCTGGCACCCTGATCTTGGACTTCCTTGCTTCCAGAACTGTGAGAAAATAAAATTGTGTTCTTTATAAATTATCCACTCTCAGCTCTTCTATCATAGTAGCAAAAATCGACTGAGACACATATCTTATTTGATCCTCACAACAAACTTTTAGGTAAGCAGTGAAGACAAAATACATTTATTTTAGTCTATTTTTCACATATACCTATCTACTTTTTATGGGTAATGTAAGACTAATAAAATTTAAGTTATGTGTCCAGGTCATATGGTTATTACGATACAAAATTGGGACTATAACTCAGGTCTTCTGAATCCTAAAACAGTTCTGTTTTTATCACTATGAAAACAACTGCCTTAAGATAATAAAACACTGATTAGCCAGACCCGAGGAATTGTAATTCTTAGTAATCGCATTTTAATTCTGTTCTCCAGTTCCTATAGGAGGAAGAGGAATACTGATAACTAGAAAATAAAGATATAAACCACAATAAAATATTCTCTAGTAGATGCTGAGATCTAAAAGTTACATCTTCAGACCAAGTCTCTTAAAACAGTTTTATTTACAAGTAAAATAAAGTCATTTTTATAAATGATTTATTTTAAGAATAATGCCTGAAGGTCCTGAAAGATTCTCAATCACCAAAGAATGAATTACCTTCACCAGACTACCATTACCGAGGCAGCAAAGTGGACTAACACAACTAAAACATGTTTAAAATGTTTTCAGCAGAGGAATGAAACATAACTGTTTCATTTTAAATACTCACGTAGGCAAAAGCTATGTAAACCAGAATGCTCATTTTCCAGCATTTTGTTACATTGAAATTTTACTATAATACTTTTCACATAGCATCCCAAATTTATCAAAATCTTAATGGCAGACAGTTGGGAATGACTATTAATTTCTTTAAAGATGCTATGTCCAAATACAGTCACATTCAAAAGTGCTGGGGACAAGGATTTCAACATATGATTTTGTAGAGAGGCACAACCCATAACAGCTTCCAAACTTTTAGACAAAAGTAATAAGTTTCAAATGAATTTGAATATGCTTGGTTCATTATGAACTGAGGTCTGAGGTATTTGCCTTACAGTTGTAAATTAGCAGTGCTAATTATAATTTTTTTTAAATTTCTATATCAAATAATACTGCACCTCCATTTATGTTATCCCTATTTAACCTCTTAATATGAAATAAATTCAGATTTATAAAAATTTTCCAATAGTCTACCACGTTCCCAGGTACCCTTCATTTAACTTCCTCCATTGTTCACATCTCACATAATAATAGTACAATAATAGAAACCAAAAAATTAACATCTACTTAACACAACTAAATTACAGATATACCTCATTTTATTGTGATTCACAGATATTGTGTCTATTACAATTTGAAGGTGTTTGGCAACCCTGCATCTAGCAAGTCTATCTGGACCATTTTGCCAGCAACGTGTGTTCACTTCATGTCTCTGTGTCACATTTTGATAATTCTCACATGTATCAAACTTCTTCATTATTATTCTATCTATTATCACAATCTATGATCAGTTATTTTTGATGTTACTATTGTAATTGTCTTGAGCTACTACAAACTGTGCTCATATAAGATAGTGAATTTAATTGGTAAATGCTGTGTGGATTCTGAGTGCTCCACTCACTGGCTGTTCCCCCATCTCTTTCCCTGTCTTTGGGTCTCCTATTTCCTGAGACACAACAGTACTAAAATCAGGCCAGTTAATAACCATACAATGGTCTGAAAATGTTCAAGTGAAAGGAAGAGTTGCACATCGCTACTTTAAATAAAAAACCAGAAATGACTAAGGCATGATTTCGGCCTATGTAGGCTTTGACATGCCTTCCTCACTTGACATGTGGGCATGTCGAAGGCCACATATGCCGAAAGTAAGGTCTCTGGCACCAAACAGCCAAGTTGTGAATGCAAAGGAAAAGTTCTTGAAGGAAATTAAAAGTGCTACTCTAATGAACACACAAATGATAAGAAAGCAAAACATTCTTATTGCTGTATGGAGAAAGTTTTAGTAGTCTGAATAGATCAAACCAGCCACAACATTATCTTAAACCAAAGCCTAATCCAGAGAAAGGGCCTAACACTCTTCAATTATATAAAGGCTGAGAATGGTTAGAATGACTCAGAAGAAAAGTTTGAAGCTAGCAGAGGTTGATTCATGAGGTTTAATGTAAGTAGCCCTCCTCATAACATAAAAATGCAAGGTGAAAGCACAAGTGCTAAATGAGAAGCTACAGGTTATCCAGGAAATCTAGCTAAGATAGTTGGTGAAGGTGACTACACCAAACAACACATTTTTAATGTAGATAAAACAGCCTTATATTGTAAGATGTCATCTAGGACTTTTTTAGCTGGAGAGAAGTCAATGCCTGGTTTCAAAGCGTTAAAAAGCAGTCTGACTCTATTGTTAGGGGCTAATGCAGCTTGTGACTTTAAGTGGAAGTCAATGCTCAATTATCATTATGAAAATTGTAGGGTCCTTAACAGTAATATTAAATATACTCTTCCTGTGTTCTCTAAGTGGGACAACATAGACTGAATGACAGCACATCTATTTACAGCATGATTTACTGAACATTTTAAGCCCACTTTTGAGACCTACTGTTGGAGAAAAAAAGAGTCCTTTCAAAGTATTACTGCTCATTGACAATGAATCCATTTATCTAACAGCTCTGATGAAGATATACAAGGAGATAAAAGAAAATTTATTTGTTTACATGCCTGATAATACAATATTCATTCTGCAGCCCATGGATCAAGAAGTAATTTTGACTTTCAAGGCAAAAAAAAATGTATTTAAGAAATACTTTTCATAAGACTATAGCTGCCATAGATTGTAAATTTTCTAATGGAAAAGTAAATTGCAAACCTGGTAAGGATTCATTATTCTGGATGTCATTAAAAACATTTGTGATTTGTGGGAGCAAGTCAAAATATCAACATTATGAGGAGTTTGGAAGAAGGTGTTTCCAACCCTTCTAGGTGACTTTGAGGGGTTGAAGACTTAAGCGGAGGAAGTCATTGCAGATGTGGCAAAAATAACAAGAGGACTAGAATGGAGCCTGAAGATGTGACTGCATTGCTACAATCTCATGATAAAACTTGAATAGTTGAAGAGTTGCTTCTTATGGATGACCAAAGAAAGTGAGATGAGATCTACTCCTGGTGAAGATGCTGTAAACATTGTTAAAGTGACAACAAAATATTTAAAATATTACATAAACTTAGTTGCTACAGCAACCACAGGGTTTGAGATGATTGGCTCCAATTTTGACAGACATTCCACTGTGGGTAAAATACTATCAAATAGCATCTCATGATACAGATAAATTTTTCATTAGAAGAAGAGTCCATTGATGTTGAAAATGTTATTGCTGTCTTATTTTAAGAAATTGCCTCAGCCACCCCAACCTAGAGCAACTGCCACTCTGATCAGCCAGCAGCCATCAACACTGAGGTAAGACCCTCTACTAGAAAAAATATTACAACTCATTAAAGTCTCAGATGATTATTAGCATTTTTAGCAATCAAGTATTTTTAAATTACGTTATGTACATTGTTGTTTTACATAGTGCTATTGCTCACTTATTAGACTCTAGTTAATATGGTTTGACTATGTCCCCACCCAAATCTCATCTTGAATTCTGACTTTCATAATTCCCACATGTTGTGGAAGGCACCTGGTGGAAAATAATGGAATCATGAGGGTGAATTCTCCCATACTGTTCTCATGGTAGTGAATAAGTCTCACAATGTATGATGGTTTTATAAGGGGTTTCCCCTTTTGCTTGGCATGCATAGTTTCTTGCCTGATGCCATGTAAGATGTGCCTTTTGCCTTCCGCCATGATTGTGAGGCCTTCCCAGCCACATGGAACTGTTAGTCCATTAAACCTTTTTTTTTTTTTAAATAAATTACCCAGTCTCAGGTATGCATTTATCAGCAGAGTGAGAACAGACTAATACTGTAAATTAGTACCAGTAGGGTGGGGGGCTGCTGTAAAAACATGAAAAAATGTGAAAGTGACTTTGGAACTGGGTAACAGGCAGAGGTTGGAACAGTTTGGAGGGCTTAGAAGAAGACAGAAAAATGTAGGAAAGATTGGAACTTCCTAGAGACTTGTTCAATGAGTTTGACCAAATGCTGATAATGATATAAACAGTGAAATCCAGGCTGAAGTTGTCTCAAATGTAGATGGAGAACTTGTTGGGAACTGGAGTAAAAGTTACTCTTGCTATGTTGTTCTTGCTTTGTTTTTCTGGTGGCATTTTGTCCCTGCCCTAGAAATTTGTGGAACATTCAACTTGAGGGAGATGATTTAGGCTATCTGGCAGAAGAAATTTCTAAGCAGCAAAGCATTCAAGAAATGACTTTGATGTTGTGAAAAGAATTCAGCTTTAAAAGGGAAACAGAACATAAAAATGTGGAAAATTTGCAGCCTGATGTGATAGCAAAAGGAAAATCCATTTTCAGTAGAGAAATTCAAGCTGGATGCAAAAATTTGCATAGGTAATGAGGAGCCAAATGTGAATCGCTAAGACAATGGGGAAAATGTCTCCAGGTCATGTCAGAGACCTTTGTGGCAGTGCCTCCCATTACATGCCCAGATGTCTAGGAGAAAAAAATGGTTTCATAGGTGAGGCCCAGTGCCCCCCTGTGGTGTGCAGCCTAGGGACTTGGTGCCCTGTGTCGCAGCTGCTCGAGCCATGGCTAAAAGGGGCCAAGGTACAACTTGAGCCATAGTTTTAGAGGGTGCGACCCCCAAGCCTTGGCAGCTTTCACGTGGTGTTGAGCCAGCAGGTACACAGAAGTTAAGAATTGAGGTTTGGGTATGAACCTCTGCCTAAGTTTCAGAGGATGTATGGAAATGCCTAGATGTCCCAGCAGAATTTTGATGCAGGGGCAGGGCCCTCATGGAGAACCTCTGTTAGGGCAGTGCAGAAGGAAAATTTGGGGTTGAAGCTCCCACACAGAGTCCCTACTGGGACGCTGCCTAGTGGAGCTGTGAGAAGAGGGCCACCATCTTTCAGACACCAGAATAGTAGATTCATCAACAGCTTGCACTGTGAACCTGGAAAAGCTGCAGATGCTTAATACCAGTCTGTGAAAGCAGCTTGGAGAGAGGCTGTACTCTACAAAGCTGCAGAGGAAGAGCTGCCCACGGCCATGGGAACCCACCTCTTGCATCAGCATGACCTGGATATGAGACATGCAGTCAAAGGAGATCATTTTGGAGCTTTAAGATTTGACTGCCTCACTTGATTTTGGACTAGCATGGGGCCTTTAACCCCTTCATTTTGGCCAATTTCTTTTATTTGGAATTGGTTTATCTATCTGATGCCTGTACCTCTATTGCATCTATGAAGTAACTAACTTGTTTTTGATTTACAGTCTCATAGGCTGAAGGGACTTGCTGTGTCTTATATAAGACTTTGGACTATGGACTTTTGAGTCAATGCTGAAATGAGTTAAGACTTTCGGGAACTTTTGGGAAGGCATAATTGGTTTTGAAATGTAAGGACATGAGATTTGGGAGGGGCCAGGCCTGGAATGATATGATTTGTCCATGTACTCATCTAAATCTCATCTTGAATTGGAGCACCCATAATTCCCACATGTTGTGGGAGGGATCTGGTGGGACATAATTGAATCTTGGGTACAGTTCCCCCATAGTGTTCTTGTGGTAGGGAATAAGTCTCACAAGATCTGATGGTTTAAAAAGGAGTTTCCTCTTTCACTTCGCTCTCATTCTCTCTTGCCTGCTTCCATGTAAATCATGCCTTTTGCCTTCTGCCATTGTTGTGAGGCCTCCCCAGCCATGTGAAACTGTGTGTCAATTAAACCTCTTCTTCTTTATAAATTACCCAGTCTTGGGTATTCCTTTATCAGCAGCATGAGAACAAACTAACACAATATTATAGTGTAAGAATAACTATTATATGCACTTGGAAACAAAAAAAATTGTGTAACAAACTTTACTGTAATATCCACTTTATTGCAGTGGGGGGTCTGGAACTGAACCTGCAATATATTTGAGGTATGTTTGTACAGACTTTATTCAGATTTCACCAATTCTTCCATTAAAGTTATTTTCCTGTTCCAGAATATAATCCAGGATCCCACATTGCAATTAGTTATTAAGTCTCCTTGGTCTCCTCTAGTCTGGCACAGCTCCTCAGTCTTTCTTTCTCTTTATGAGCTGGAATCTTTTGAAAAGTACTAATCAGTTATTTTAAAGAATGCTTCTCATTTTATATTTTCCTGATTTTTCCATATGATTCAATTCCAATTATATATTTTGTACAAGAATGCAAAAGTAAAGAGTCTGTGCCCCTTTTCATGAACCTTACCAGTAAGTGGGTAAATGGTGTCCCTATGTCTCATCACTGGTGCTGTTAACTTTTATCTCTTGATCAAGGACTTACTATTTGCCAGGCATTGAAACAAACACATTGCATAGATCATTTTGCTTAGTCTTCACAATCCTATACATTAAACACTATTACTACACACAGTTCATAGTTAATGAAACTGAGCCTTTTAGGGGTTGAGGAACTTGCCCAATTACACAGTTTGTAAATAGTGACAGCTAATAAACTTTGATTCTGAGCAGTCTAGCTTTTGAACCTCCCCTCTTAATTTCTATATATACTGCCTCCCTACACTTAAAAAGTGGGTTTGCCCTTTGTTTAAAACTCATACCACTAAGTTACTACTATTATTTTCCCTACAGCTCATCACTACATACATTACTACTAGTCAGTCATGAGTTATGGTATCTGCAAGTCCTTCTCTCTCAACTCAAAGAGGCATAACAGGTTGAAATTGGGTTTTGAGAATGTTTCACAAGACCCTTAAGTGAACTCAAATGTTTGTCTATGTGCATCTGTGCACTTTAATGCAATCCATATATAAATATATAAACGCACATATTTCTGTTATCAGTGGTACATATCTGGGTTACTGGCAGCAAATCCTTATGGGTCTGCAACAACCTCAATTCTTGCCTCCTCAGAAGAAAGAATTCAGTTGAAGGGCATAAGGGAAAAAATCAGACCAAGGCAAGCTTCAGAGCAGGAACAGAATTTTATTAAAAACTTCTTTCCTTGCTTTAGAGCAGGAAAGAAAAGAAAGTACACTTGGAAGAGACCTGAGCAGGTGACTACAAGGACAAGTGCTGGGTTTGACCTTTTGAATTGGAGTTTTATATGTTAGCATATCTCTGGGGTCTTGCATCCCTTTTCCCATTTTTATTCCCTTAGGGTGGGCCACCCACTGTGTGGTGGCCTAACACTTGGAAGGTGAACATGCGCAGTGTGTTTAAAAAATTATACACGTGCCCACCAAAGACATTCTTCTCTTTCTGGTGGAATGCCCCCAGTCATACTCTGCCATTTTGTCTCCTGGTATTCATGCTCGAGCTCACTTGTCCAACTCCTGAAAGCTGCCAATTACTAGTTACAGTTGTTTCTAGTCTATATAGGGAGACTTCCTTTCCCTGGTGCTGACTGTAACCAGTTATTATTTTAGACAGTTAACAACAGCCTGACCATCACCTGACATTCACCTGACTTTCCTGGTGGGGGAGTAGGGGGCCCATCTGCTGCCCCACTCATGGCTAACTACCAACTGTAATATTTTTTCTCCAAGAGTCCAAGACCCCAAATTTTTGGTGTGAATGAATGAAGGCCAGTGTTCTGTAACTACTCCCTGCTGACAGAGAAGCAATGGTGGTGGTTCTGTGGGTCTTGGCCTCTTGCTAGCTGTCAAGGCAGGAGGGTGGCTCTTTGGGTTGGTGAAAATGGTATCCAGCCAGGTCCAAGGAAGAAAGGGGTAGGATTTCACCTCTGTCCTATCTCACCAATAGGCAGTCCAAGGATTCCCTATAGAAGGATGTCTCTTGAATATTGAGAGGACAGTATTCCTCACTGAGTATCATCTGGAGCTTGATGCCCTGAAGATGAGAGGAGATAAATCAGGTTATTAGATTTAGAAGAATGTTAAAATGCAAAAGGGGGATGAGGGCAGTTCTAAAAATCCCAAGGCTGCCAACACATCAAGGTAGCTGATGGCTACAGTCATGCCTAATAAGACACTGGGTGCATGGGGTTGCTAGCCACTTACTGTGTGCCCAGAATTAGAATATTGATCCAGATTTTTACATTACACATCCCTTTTGTTCATTCTGAGTTGCAGCCAGAGATCACTGGCTGGTTCACAGGAATAATCAGGGTTAGTCTAAAATGCAGACAAAAACTTAAAACCTGCTGAGACTAGAGTCTAATAACAGGTGTGCCATAATTTTTGAAATATAAATTTGTCTCTCTCTAGTCCTCATTTATTATTGAAAACAAATTATAGGACGGATTTGTTTGTAAAATAAACTTTAGTCTCATTATACTTGGCCTGATTATTTATATAAAATGCAGCAAGAATAATTATTTTTCATGTAGGCTTTTAAAATTTGCTTTGATGGAAACTTGTTCCATGAGAAGTCTCAAATAAGATTTCTTTAAAGTCAAGCCCAGCCATGAATGTGTACCCTCAAGTATGTATGAGTTGGGTAAATTCTTCTCCTCTTGAGGTTTCAAGGTAAGTTGGGGCTTCTGGGCCTGTTAGAACGTGACATTCTTTACTTACCATAGGTCAGGTTACCCTGTACAGAGACTGTGGAGACAATATGAGGCCAGTTTTCCCAAGGGGCTTTTATTGGCTTTGTAAGTCAAGTTTAATTCCTTAAAGGAAAGCATGCCATTCCAGTCAAAGCCTTTGAAAGATAACCAGTTTCTCCAATTGTGTCCTGTTGCAAAAGAAAACATTCTTATTGCACTTAGGAAAACAACTAGATTCCCATAAGTTAAGAATACTCACAAATATTTTCCACATTCTGGAGAAATCAGGTAGAGAAGAACGTATGTGCTCCAAATTTTGTCCACGGGAGTATACTATATTCAATTGTTAAAAGCTATAAATAACTCAAAGGAAAAGTTTTCTTGGCTCTGGAAAAAAAAAAATCAACATCATTTTAAGCAAAAAGCCAAAAAAAGATTACTTTAGTCTCCTATTAGTTTAGTCCATTCAGTTAACCCCAGTTCTTCTTGATATTCACTAACATTTTAGCTCTCCGTGTAAAATAAGTGAATCCTGAAAGTTTCATTTATTTTAATGTCATAATATCCAAAGTTATCAGCAACTTGCATCCAAAAGCACCTGTCAAAGTCCTATAGCTGATTATAAACCATCTTTGAAGAGGATTAAAACAAGGCAACAATTGTCAGTGGATGATAAAAAATCTTAGGGCAGCCACAATTAAAGACACAATTGACAAGAAAATTTGTTACCTCTGTGGCACACAACAATTTTACATAACAATTATAATTATGAATAACATAAAATTAAGTGATATCAGAATTTCATACTTTTGGAACACATACCAATAACATTTATATAAATACAGCCCAAAGAAAGCCAAACATCATTTCATATTTGACAATGCTTCCTATATGATTTTTATACAAAATAAGCCAAATATGTAATTTTTGGACTTTAGAGGACACACTATCTAAAAGATTAATTAAGTTAGAAAAAATATGTAATTTATAATTCTGTTTTGGAAAATTTATCAAATATCAAAGGTTTAAAAACCTTAATATTATAAAACCAAATCCCAGGTTACCATAAGTCATTTACTTAGCCAAAGCAATAACTTAAAAATTTTTTTAAGGCAAAATCCTATACCCATTAAGAGGGAAGCCAGCTTTCCAAATAACCTGTCTCTTTTTTCCCCTTCTTTTTCCTATAGTTTACTCAAAAGGCAAACAAAAATCTTCCATTATTTCTTAATATTACATGAAAATCTTGTTCAAGAGAGAAAGTCAAATTTTACATTTGCATTGGTATACTCTTGATGTTAAACCCAATTTTTAATAAAAACTTATAAGCAAATCTATTCAGTTTTAAGCAGTTTGATCATAAGGTAAGATTCTTATAAACCTTTTATACCCCTTTACAATATTTTGTTAAAGAGTAGGACAGAGTTTTAAGAAAACTGCGTTGTGTGTTTATTCTGGTATTTACTATACGAATAAACTGAATAATGCCCTTTTAACTTTAGCCAATATGTTCACAAACAGAGTTTCTTTTACATGACTAATTTGTTTCTTATAAACCTTCCATAACATGTCCAACCCTTCAGGTTTATCCTATCGAACTTGAAACAATCCTTAACCCTTTTAATCTAGGCAAAACAATCCACATTCCCATGACTTCTCATAATCTTTATCAAAAACTTTACTTTTCTCACATACCTTGTGTGTAAAACTGTTTCTTCAGTAGTCTCAATTACATGTTACAATATCAACTCAGCAACTTTTATTTTCAGTGAGAAACATGGTAAGTAAACGATTTTAGTTATGTACCACCCATGGAGCCTAGGACACCAGACAGAAGTGTCAATAAGGTCTGACTCTTTCCCGCATAGCCAGAGGCTATGGCTAACTCCACATGTCCTAGGCTTTACCTAGAATCTAATGGCTCTAAAGCAGGTAAGTTGAACAATTGTCAAGTTAAAGAAGCAGTTTATAACATTACAGCATTTGGCAAACCTAATATTTGACCTGATTTAGACCAAATGTCTAAATGTTGAAGACATTTCTTTTTACCAATAATTTTTAAAACGGTCTTTATTCCCTAAACCTCAACTGTGAAAAGCTATGAATTTTACATGAGCTAAAGTTATGTGAACTAAAGGCATTACAGTTCTTATTTTTCTAATGATATTTGATTTAAGTGCTTATTATTTTGTAAACCAATTAATTAGAACTCCTTTATATAAACAACGGGCACAACACATATAAATACATAGACGGACAGAAGATTCAATAGTTGTAAGATTTTTCATTTGCCAGTTTGTAAGTTTCTTAATTGTATTACTGGCTTTAGGCTGGAGCCCTTTGAGAAACAGGGCTGGGAAAACATGCAGTTTCCAGAACCTGATAAGCACAGCTGGAAGACAAAACAGATCTCCAAACACTGAGGGTCCTTTTTATACCAGATCCTAGATCCCCAAAAGGAGAATCAGCACATTTTGTATGGGAGTCTTATCTCTCATTGGGAGGTGGGGATGTCTCTACATCCTCCAGGTGGCCAAGAGCATGCTTTTCTAATCTAAATGCCAAAGAACCGAGTATCCCCCATAACTGCCATTAGTCATCCATAACAGCATATTTCCTACTTAGTTATTACCACATTTCTGTCATAATGCTAAGTAATTTCTGATACTCCCGAAAGCCAAAAACATCAGTCAGCACAATGCAAAATATAACAGAGCCATAGGTTTTGAGAAGAATCTATCCACTTTTAATTTCTGGAGTTCCATGAGGAAAACAGAGGTTTTTCCCTGAACTGGGTCTGTGGTACCTCCTCTGTCTTTCCCAAGGAGTCCCAAGCTGTTAGAAATTATTTTGGGTCCTCTCGTGTGTGCATCAAGAGTGGCAATAAGATGAAATGGAAAAAAAATTAAGTCAACTGAGAAGAAAAAAAACTCCTTTATTCAGAAAAGTAAGATTCAAGAAGAGAAAAAACAAAGGCCTTTTAAGTATATGTATAGCTTATATATCTGCTTTTAATGAAGCTGACTTTTTTTTTTTTTTTTCCTTTTGAGATGGAGTCTCGCTCTGTTGCCCAGGCTGGAGTGCGGTGGCACAATCTCGGCTCACTGCAAGCTCCGCCTCCCGGGTAAACACCATTCTCCTGCCTCAGCCTCCCGAGTAGCTGGGACTACAGGGGCTCCCCATCACGCCCAGCTAATTTTTTGTATTCTTAGTAGAGACGGCGTTTCACCGCATTAGCCAGGATGGTTTCTGTCTCCTGACCTCGTGATCCACCCACCTCGGCCTCGCAAAGTGCTGGGATTACAGGCGCCAGCCCCCGCACCCGGCCAATCAAGCTGACTTTTAACCATAGAGCTCTTAAAAAAGAAGTCGTTTTAAATCTCTTGTTACCCAACTTCAGCCAGGCCAAAAATGGCCAATATTTCTGACCTTTGAACTTTACCAAAAGTTGCCTCACATATGAAACCAATAAGCCTTGACTAAGGTTATGACTTAACCATGAATGTACAAGTTTTTATAAGATTTTTAGTCTACAAAGGTGGCTAAGAGAAAAATTCAAGAAGGGAAGTCAGAAGTCATGGAGGGGCAGAGGATACAGTGGTTTATAACATTCTCACGACTGCTTTGTACAGAGAGAGAAGCCAGAAGTATGGTATGAAATTTTTATCCTTTTGCCAGCATGCCAGGCTTCTGGGTTCCCTTTCCCTGAGCAGTTCTAGTGATCCCGCTTGCCACTCCATAGCCTTCGTGGCCAAGCCGCAACACAATGGAAAAATCATTTTCCATTTCACAGAAGGCTGTGTAATTCTTGTAAAAGGGGAGCAGATAAAGTGCTTTATCTGAATACCTTAGAAGTTATCCCTCCTCAAGAGATTGCTCAGTTAGATTTTTGCTAGGGCTTTTCCAATGAAGTGTGGGCTATTTCTAGACCCCTGGGGGAGGACTGCCTAGGTTAAAGTTACTGGTTAACAATTTTGGTAGCTTTCCCAGGGGGAATTAGGGCTATTAGAGAGAAAGATGAATTCTGAGGTTGGGTAAATAATAAGCGAGCACCGATCTTGGAAATTATATTTTTACCCCAAATAGGTGTGGGGAAATAATGACCAGGGACCAGTGGGAGAATGGTAATTGGGCCCTCAAGTAACATAAAGGGGTATGAATCTTTTCTTTTGAAGGGAGGGGATGCCATTTGCCCTATCCAACAGAATTTGGAGGATAGTTGCTCAGAGAAGGGGGTTAGCACAGAGTAGGCTGCTCTTGAACCTAAAAGGGAAATTTGTCATTTTACTTTCGTCCTCCAGAGTTACCTTCAGCTTTGTACTGTAGGAGTGTCTTTAGGGCAACCTGGAAGGGGCTAGCCAGCTTTTAAAGCAGCCAATAGTTGAGCCTGCCTCTTGTCCTTGCATTTCTCCCTTTTCTTAGCCCTGTCCTCCTTATTCTACCTCCTGTTATAAAAGACTGAAGAGGCTACTCTGAGGACCTCCTGCATAGCAGCACAGGGTCTCAAGACTGACATTTGTCATCTTCTCCCAGTTCATTTTAAGTCATACAATATTACAGGAGAGAAAGCTCGTTTTTTTAAGGTTCAGGGAAATCAAACTTTTCCCCGTTTGGGGGAATCCACCCAAGGGGCATGTCCTGTGGTATGGAGATGCAATAACCTATCTGCAAAGAGAAAACAGAAGAGAAAAAAAGGCAAAAGAAAAAAGAAGGTGGCCCCCTTTTTTTCCTATTATCCTGAATGGGGAGTCCCACATTGTCCTGGGTTCCAGAATGAACCAGTCTTACTGTGTACCCTTGGTCCCATATAATCACCATTACCCACTTGAGAACAGAGAAGATATTGAAGTGAACACTGGGCCCCTGTCCATCCTTGAGGTTTCAAAATTACCCGTCTTACTGATGGCAGTGGGGGACCATCTAGAGTGGCCACCGACATCATGCTGGGTGCAGTGGGGAGGCTTGAGCAGTGGTGGCAGGAGTGGCTGCGGGAGCAGCAAAGGCGGTGTTGAAACTCCTATGCCACATGTCTCCTGTGCCCTGAGGAACCCAACTGCATGACCCGCATTCCTGTGTTGCTGGGCGGGACCCACTCCCAGGCCCAGAGCCTTCACCGCTCCAGACCTTGATCCCCTGTTGCTACTCTCACCTGCTGCTGCTGCTGCTGCGGATAGGGCATGGAGAGGAGGCAGACAGTCTCTGGAGCCCACCCCTAGGAACTTCCCGGAGACCCCCCTCCGGGGGCCACCACAATGGGGCCAGGCCAAATCACTTGCTAGTGGGGGAGCAGTGCAGTCGGGAAGAGAGGGACCCCAAAATGAAGCTGGTCCAGGGGCAGTGACACACTTGCACATGGAGCATGGGGACCAGGCCTGGGGTTTGGAGCTGGGGCCATGCTTCAGGGGCCCAGGATGGGAACTGGGAGCAGTGTCCACTTCGGGGACCTGGTCAGTGGCACAGCCACAACATTCACCCCACTGAGGGCGCTGGGTTCCTGTGCCTCGGAAGGAGGCTTTGCATGGGGCTGCCAGGGGCTGCATCCCCAGGGTCTGCCCTGTATCAGGGTGACTACCAATCCTGGCACTCCTGACCGCCGGGACCAGGGCCCACGATTCGCTTCTAGAGGCACTCCCTGGGGAGAACCATGAGCCAGATGAGGGGAAGCCCCAAGCCACTCCTGAATGTTGGAGATTGGTAGGAGCTCACGGTGACATTGCCCCTGCCCTGGATGCCAGCCTGGGTCCACTGAGGACCTGGAGCCCCTGTCCCAGGCTGTGAAGGGGCATGACCAGGACTGCATGCACCAAAGAACCAGCAGGAGCTAGGGACAAGTGAGAGCCCCACCATTCCAAGTTGGTGAATCAGGAGCTCCCCGGGTGCAGCTACAGCCACCCTGCCATGGCTGTGGCCCCAAGTATCTCTGCACTCTCAGAAACCTGGGAAGGCCCCTCTGCCCCCCACATGATTGAGGATGCCTGCTTCCACTGCCTGGCTTCTCCCTGCTGTCAGCATCTGCTCCATGCTTGGAACAAGGTTAGGGCTGAGCCAGAGTACTGTTGCAGCCTGGCTGGGTCTGCACATGCTCAGTTTAACACTGACATGACAAGCCCCTGCCACCTTGGTCCCTTCCAGACACTGAATGTTGACAAGCACAGGAGGGAGGCCGGGAAGGTGCTGAGGACTGCCCAGGACTGGCCTGCAGGTGCCCCTTGGCATGAACAGCCTGGGCACATTGAATAACGGCATGAGGCAGGCAAGCTTTTAGGCAGAAAGGGGTGGGTCCCTGCTGAAGCACCACCTTCAAGTCAAAGAGGACCTAAAGCCTGGGTGCCAGGCCACCAGTCCCATGGACCATAGGGGGAACTTGTAGTGCTTTTCCCTGGGCCCTTCCATGGCTGCCCAGTGGGAGGCGTCAGACTCAGCCACACTTGAAGACAGGATGGAGAGGCAATGGGGAGATAATGGGATGACCTCACTGCAGACAGGAGCCACCCACTTTAGGGCCTCCTCTCTGCTAAGAGCTGCAGAGATGATGGGATGACCTGCTTGTAGAGAGGAGCTTTCCACTCCAGGGAGTTGAACACTCAATGAGATGACCTCTCTGCAGAGGGGAGCTTCCTACTCTAGGGTCTCCTCTCTGCTAGGAGCTGAACACACGTCGGGACGCCCTGACTGTAGAAAGGAGTTATCTACTGCAGGTCTCCTCTGAGGTGTTCTATCGCTCAATAATGCCCCTTTTCGTCTTGCTCACCTTCCACTTGTCTACATACCTCATTCTTCCTGGTCACAGGACAAGAACTCAGGACCACTGAATGATGAGGCTAAAAGAGCAGTAACACAAACAGGGCTGACACATGCCCTTGCTCACCACATTGCGAGAGAAGATAAAAGTTGGGGCCCTTTGGGGACCCCAGATCTGGGAGCTCCCCAAGCCAGGGCTGTGACTCCCTCTTTGGGTCCCTACAGTTCCTGGTGTCTCCACGCTTCTGGACACCACTGCATTCCATGGCGCCAGCCTAGGAAGCTGCGTGTGGTGCACCTGGTCCAGCCACAGTCTCTCAGACAGCCAACACTCGTGTCAGCACCTGGAGCTGCCTATCCCACAGCAGTAGCCGGAGTGTCTCACTGGGCAGTGGCTGGACCCCATACTTGCTCACACACCCCTCGCTGCTCCACACCTCACTTGCAGTCTCCCTTGAAAGTGTGGGATCCAGGCTGGTAGCATGAGATGAGGGCAGATCAAGTGGGCGGAATGAGCCCAGTGGGCCCGAGCAAAACTTGGGCAAAGGCTCCACCAGTCACAGAGATTTCTGGCCAGAAAAGTAACACCCCAAAACCCCATAACTTTATCTTGTACTCCATAACCTTTCATCTCTGTTTCAATGGTAATCTGTTAGCCTGGGACAACCCTTAATTTCTGTCCTATGGATCTCTTGTGTCTTCTGCCTTGGTCCAGCCTATATCCTTGTTTCCATGACCTTATAGTGACTCTCACTCAAAGCATTTTAGTAATAAAATGATTATCTTTTTTCTTATAAGTCTGCTTTTCAGCTAATTACTGCAAGGGGGTGGACTTCCCTCCCCCTCCCTTAGAATATTACTTTGAAGCTCTTGATGTATCTTGAGAAGGGTGCGGAGGTAATTAGAGAAATGGAGGCTATAGGAGGAAGTGGAAGGAAACGAGGAATACTCATGGGAAGCCTTCATATGCTCATGAAAATAGCGGCCCTTGGATGCAAAAGGGCAAAGTTTATTCACCCTCTGGGCAGAAAATAGTAACCTCTGGAAGGCACGGGGCTGGCATAAGAACTTGCAAATAAAGGACAGATTCCCCCTCCTCTCAAAGTGGTGCTTACTCAAAAGAAAAAAACAAAAAGAAAGTAGGTGGGATCCTTAAAGATTCAGAGTGAAGCCCTATGCAGGTGAACAAACTGCTTTTAAAAGTCACCAAAAACTTGACCCCAGGGCATAACAGAAATAAAAAGCATATGGCAAGTTATAAGATGCTGGTAGAGCTAAAATTCCACTTAGGGTCTGTCTAGGCCATACACCAGCAGACAGAAGAGTTGGAGGTCATCTGAGCTGGTAAAAACAAGTTAAAATCTCAGGGGTTATCTTTAAGGGAGTCCATGTCTTTCCTGCCACAGAAATGCAGAGAGTAATGGCGAATGTGTGTTTAAGAAGTCATGTGGCATGCAAAGTGAAAGCAACGAGGTGGACTGGCGCCTGAGGCAGATGGTCTGGCAGGTGCACAAGGCCATTTCAGAACACACATAGAGAAAACGGGAGAATGGGTCATTGGGCCATGCAGGGTTTTGGAAAAGAGCTAATTTTAGTCAAAAAACAGAGGAAACCCCAAGACATTGCATGCTTTTAGATCTTAGCCTCACCACTCTTTTGAGCCTCCTTTCCACAAGGGTCATCAGTGCCTCAGATCTACTTGGTGTGGACCCTAAGGTCCTTCCTACCTCCAGAAGCAACCCATCATGGTGAGCTGAGAAATTAGCTGTGGGAAACAGAGTTACTTACGGCCAAGAGGAATTGTTCTGGGGGATGGTTAGTGAGCGGGAGAGAGAGAAAGGGGAGACGATAACAACACACGGGGGTCAAATGCCTCCAGCTGATGAAGGTGAGGCATAGAGATCTCTTACCACTAGGGAACAATCCAAGCCAAACAGCATCAAATATGTTAAGGGTGCAAGGTATCCAAGTCACATGGTATTAATACGTTAGTGGTGGAGAATATCTGCATTACCAGTGGCACATTTTTATGTGTCTGCAGCAATCTCAATTCTTGCCTCCTCAGAAGAAAGAATTCAACTGAGGGGGCATAAGGCAGAAAAAGAGATGGAGGAAAGTTTCAGAACAATAGCAGAAGCTTATTAAAAAGTTTAGAGCAAGCAAGAAAGGAAAGTACATTTGGAGGAGAACCAAGTGGTTGACTTGGAGGACAATCGTGGTGTTTGACCTTTCGACTTGGGATTTTATACGTTGGCATACTTACAGGGTCTTGTGTCTCTTTTTCCATGATTCTTCCCTCAGGGTGGGCAACCTGCATGTGTGGTAGCCTGGACAGAAGACCCTGAAAGTATGCCAACATATAAAACCTCAAGTCAAAAAGTCAAACACTACACTTACCCTTCAAGTTGCTCACGTGGGGTGTGTGTTTAAGAAGTTTTATGCATGCCCACCTGAGACTTTCTTTTCTTTTCTGGTAGAAAGACTCCAGAAGGTCATACTCCACCATTTTGTCTTTTAGCGTGCATGCTTGAGCTTATTCGCCCGACTCCTGAAAGGTGCCAATTACCAGTTACAGATGTTTCCTATCTATAGGGAGACTGCCTTCCCCTGGTACTGGTTGCAACCAATTATTATTTTAGAGAATCAGTTAGCAACCACCTGGCCATCACCAGATGGTCACCTGACTTTCCCGGTAGGGGTGTAGGGAGGGCCTTCTCCTGCCCTGCTCATGCCTGACTAACTACCTACTGTAACATTCCCACTTAATTCCAAAGGTATATTTGAGAAAACATCAGATACTCTGACTACAGAACCCATGCTCTTAACTACTGCTTAATAATTAGAAGTTAGAATTGATAGTCTCTTAATGTTAAGGCCCCTAACCAAAATCTATGTTTGAGTGAATGATTTAACCTACCTCCGCAACTGGGTTGAGAAAAAGGTACTTGTGAACTGGAGTAGAGTTTTGAGTTTTTTGTTTGTTTTACTTTTAGTTTTGTTGTTCAAGGTATAAATATTACCAAGATAAAAGGGCAATTAAGACCCAAGAGGTTTATACCATAGTGAGAATGCAATACTTTTGACTTGTACATTTTATCAAAACAGGTATTTTTAGTCATTTAAGAGAGTTATAGAAAGCGATCTAAGTCATCACGCATTGAACACAATTTCAAGCAGTAATCACTCCTCAATGCTAGTTTCCTATGACTGCAGTAAAAAATGAACATAAACTTAGTACCTCAAAATAGCACAAATTTCTTATCACACAGTTCCAGACATCAGACATCAGGCCTGGGTTAAAGTCAAGGCGTTAACAGGACTGCATCACTTTCTGCAATCTCAAAGAAATAATCTGCTTTCTTGTCTTTTCCTGCTTCTAGGGTCCACCTGTAGTCCTTGGCTCATGCTCTCTTCCACCATCTCCAAAGCAGCAATTGCATTCTGATTTATATTTCCATCATAGTATCTCCTCCTTTGACTCTTCTGCCTCCCTCTTTTATCTTTCAAGACCCCTTGTAATTGGATTTAAGGCCCACCTATATAATACAGAATAATCTCCCCACATCAAGATCCTTAACCTAATTACACATGCAAAATCACTTTTGACAAGTAAAGTAACAAGTCACAAATTCTTAGGATTAGGATGTTGATATCATTGGAGGACTACTATTCCATCTTCTACATAATCTGACAATTAACAACTACACAAAAAAATATGAATCAAGAGGAGAATTATTGGATTCAATTAATCTTAAGAGACTAATGATTTTAAGAAGCAAAGCAAGATATTTACCAACTCTAGATTTTGTTCTCTGAAAAAAAGGCAAGTTAAATTCCAGTAAATTTCCTGAGCAGACTCTAACTTAGTCTGATTTTCAATAAAAACCAGACTCAATTATCAGTTATATGGCATTCACAGTACATTAACCAACCTTCCCAGTGAGAACAAGATAAAGTGATAGATAATTTCTTTAAAAAATATATTTTATTTATTAAAGGAGCATGAAGGAATTAAGAAATATTTAAGTCAAATTCTAAAATCCTTAATTATAATTATCAAATAGTTCTTACATTTAAAGCACCAATAAATATGAAGACCATATGAAGAAATTGCAAAATTACATAGAATAAAATAATTTATGAGTAAAACCCAGTAGAATAAATAAGACAACCAAATAACATGGCACTGAGTACCGTTGGAAGGTAATTTTCTCTCCCATTGGCAACATCAGTGAGGGCCAAGTGAAAGTCTTTACTAATATTCCGCAACAAGCCATGTCAGATGACCTAAAATTCCACTTCCACGTTGGTGCATTATAACAAAAGACCAAGTAGTGAGTCTAGACTTGCACCCACTTCCAAGTTCTATCAAAAGGTGCCCATCTCCCTCCCAAATAGAGAGTAAAGGAAGGATATCAAAGATAAGTGAATTGGAGACAGGGGTCTTTTATATCTGCATAGGAAGTACTGAAAAGACCCTGGAATGACTCACACCTTAATGTGACCAGTATCAACACACAGAAAGGTTTGAGAACTAAACTACGGTGTAGAAAATCATTCTTTCAGAATGCCTCACAAGTGCTACACAAAGTAAACCAAAATAGCACCGCAAGGGCTGTGGATAGTAAATTGTTATTGGAAACACAGCTCAAAAGAGGAGACCAGACTTGCACACTAAAATAAGATGAATCCCTAGTAAAACAGAGGATTTAAATAGAATCTGAAGTCTCATATGCCTAGGACACAATAGAAAATTACTCATCATATCCCAAAAAAATGGAAAATTACAACCTGAAAAAAATAACAGAGGTGAAAATGCAAATGATTTAGATATTGCAATGATCTGGCAAATATTATGAAGCAGAATTTATAAAAATGCTCCAGTGATCAATTATAAATATTGTTGGAACTAATGGAAAAAATATATAATCTTGGCAAAGGAGTGAAAGAAATAAGATAGAGCCAAGTATAATTTACAGAACTAAAAAGTACATTACCTGAGACAAAAATTCACTACATTAGCTCAACAGTAGATTAAAAAGAAAAGAGAAAAGAATCAAGAAACTTGAAAAAAGAATAACAGAATTTATCCATTATGAACAAGAGATAAAAAAATAGACTGGAAAAAAATGAAACTAGCCTTAGAGTCCTGCAATAGCAAAAGACCTAACATCAAAGTTCCAGAAGAGATAGAGACAATACCAGTAGATCATACTAAGTTATAGAGGTGTATTGTCATACTTAGAACAACTACTAAGATAAACAAAGTAATGTATAGAAGGGTACTGTAAGTAAATCAAGATAGAATTTTAAAAGTATTCAATTAAGAAAAGAGAAATATCAGAAGGAGGAACAGAAGAAATTATTTGTGACTTGTTACCTTAGTTGGCAAGAGTCTTTGCATATGCGATTAGGTTAAGGATCTTGATGTGGAGATATTAGTCTAGATTATCTAGGTAGGCCTTAAATCAAATTACAAGAAATATTATAAAACACAATAAAATGGTAAGGGGTAGAATCTCAGGCCCGGTAGAATGAGAAACTTGGTTAACTTGCTCTCCCTGTAAAACACTGTAAACACGGTCATGCATCACTCAATGACAGGGATACATCATAGAGTGTACTTACACAAACGTAGGTGGTATAGCCTACTACACACCTAGGGTATATTGTATAGCCAATTGCTCCCAGGCTACAAAACCTGTATGCATGTTACTGTCCTGAATACTGCCGGCAATTGTAAAACAAGAGTAAGTATTTGTGTATCTAAATATATCTATACCTAGAAAAGGTGCAGTAAAAATGTGGCATGAAGAATTAAAAAATGTAACACCTGTGTGGTGCATGTACCATTAATGGAGCTTGCAGGACTAAGTTGCTTGGGGTGTGTATTAGTCAGGGCTCTCTTAAAGGGACAGAAATAATAGGATAGATAAATAGATAGATAGATATGATATACATATCATATATATCTATATATCATTTATATCATATATATCTGATATATCATATACCATATATAGATATATATTTATGTAATATATATCTATATGACATATAGATATATAATATATACTGTATATAGATATATCTATATGATATATGACATGATATATCAATATATCTATATATGGTATATATCATATATCATATAGATATATCTATATAGAGCATATATCATATCTATGTATCTATATCATATCATATATAGATATATAAGATATAGAGATATCATATATAGATATTTACCTATCTTATATATAGATAAATCTATATATATCATATATATCATATATGTATATCTGTATATCAGACAGATCTATATATCTATATAGAGATATATAGATCTGTATATCATATAGCTATATATTTATATCATACCATATAAGATGTATATAAATATGCAGATTATATAGATATATACAATATAGATATATGATATATGATATATAGATATATGATATATATGATGATACATAGATATATGATTATATGATATATATAGATATGATATGTATATCTAGATATAGATAGATGGTAGTGTAAACCTTCTGTGCAGCCAGTCTATATCTATATATAGATATATGATATATATGATATATATTTAAGATATATATGATATGATATATAGATATATATGATATATATGATATGATATATCAATATATCATGTCTATAGTCATATCATTTATATCTATATATGATACAGATATATAGACATATATGATATATGTGATATTATATATAGATATATATGATATATATGATATGATATATAGCTATATCATATTTTATATAGATATATAGAAATATCAATATATCTATACCTGATATAGATATATAGATATGATACATATACAATGTGATATGATAGATATGTCTGTAATATATGATATTTCATATACATGGGAATTTATTAAGTATTAACTTACAAGGTCACAAGATCCTATAATAGGCTGTCTGCAAGCTGAGGAGCAAGGAGAGCCAGTCCGAGTCCCAAAACTGAAGAACTTGTGGTACAATGTTTGAGGGCAGAAAGCATCCAGCACGGGAGAAAGATGTAGGCTGGGAGGCTAGGCCAGTCTCCCCTTTTCACATTTTTCTGCCTGCTTTATATTTGTTGGCAGCTGATTAGTTTCTGCTCACCAGATTAAGGGTAGATCTGCCTTCCCCAGTCCACTGACTCAAATGTTAATCTCTTTTGGCAACACCCTCACAGACACACCCAGGATTAATACTCTGTATCCCTCAATCCAATCAAGTTGGCACTCAATATTAACCATCACAGGGTGAGTCAGTGAATTGCTCATCAATTAATGTGAAGGCCCAGGATATTACTGTATACTACTGTGGACTTTAAAAGCACTGTACACTTAGGCAACATTAAATTTATTTTTAAAATATTTTTCTTTCTTCAATGATCAATTAAATTTAATTTTCTGTGACATTTTTACTTTATAAACTTTTTAAATTTTTTAACCCTTGTTTTTAAATAGCACTTAAAACATAAACACATTGCGTGGCTGCACAAAAATATTTTCTTTTTTATATCCTTATTCTGTAAGCTTTTATCTATTTTTATTTATTTGTTTATTTATTTTAAGAGATAGGGTTTCACTGTATTGCCTAGGCTGGCCTCAAACTCCTGGGCTCAAGATACCTTCCAGCCTCAGCTTCCCAAGTAGCTGGGACTACAGGTGCATGCCATCATACTTAGCTTTCTATTTTAAATTTATTTATTTACTTACTTTTAAAACTTATTGTGTAAAAACTAAGACACAAGCACACACATGAGGCTAGGCCTACACAAGGTCAGAATCATCGGTGTCATTGTCTTCCACCTCTACATCTTATCCCACTGGAAGGTCTTCAGGCGGTAATAACATGCATAGAGCTGTCATCTCCTATGATAACAATGCCTTCTTCTGAAATACCTTGTGAAGGACATGCCTGAGTGTTCTTCTTCAGGATGTATCACTCTTGTCAGAAATATGTCCATGGTTAGTTGGTTTATTTCATTGTTCCATCACAGATTTGCTTAATGCACCATAAACATTCCTCTCTATTAATGGGACCTTTTGTTGTTGGGGGTCCCTATAACATTTTTAAAAATCTTGTTGAGGTCTTCAAAGGCTTCTGCTAAGCCCTTCACTGCCAGTTTTCTTGGGGGGTCTTCATCATTTTTGTAGTATTGCTTTCAATGAAGCAGATCCTTCAACAGCTTCCATCACTTTCTTCTTGTTCTTCAAGATCATACATCATGGTGGAATGGGGTATGTGTGACTGGAGAGCAATAACTATTACTGAGTTTTCATCTTTGGAGCTCTTAATCACCTATTTATTTATTTATTTATTTATTTATTTATTTATTTATTTTGAGATGGAATTTCGCTCTTGTTGCCCAGGCTGGAGTTCAATGGAATGATCTTGTCTCACTGCAAACTCCGCCTCCTGAGTTCAAGCAATTCTCCTGCCTCAGCCTCCTGAGTAGCTAGGATTACGGGTGTGTGCCACTATGCCTGGCTAATTTTGTATTTTTAGTAGAGATGGGGTTTCACCATGTTGACCAGGCTGGTCTCGAACTCTTGACCTTAGTTGATCAGCCCACCTCGGCCTGGATTACAGGCATGAGCCACTGCACCCGGCCCTTAATCACTTTTAATTTTGCTTCCAGGTCAAGCTCTCAACCGTGGCTCTTACTGGCAACGTTAGCAGTGGATTTTCGACTCTGAAGGGCCATGATGAACAAAATATCGAGAGATTTAAATCAAGCGCAATAGAAAATGATGAAATTAAGAGATTCAGCAAACATAAGATGTAAGAGGTTGCTGCCTGCATAACACAGCATACTGCTTTACAGTACACTTTTTTAATAAGTAAAAGAAGTACACTCTAAAATAACAGTAAAAGTATATTAAATACGTAAACCAGTAACTAATTGTTTTTATTATCAAGTATTAGGTACTGCACATAATAGTATGTGCTATCATTTTATATGACTGACTGCCCAGTAGGTTTGTTTACACTAGCATCACCACAAACACCTGAGTAAAGCATTGCACTATGATATTGGGATGGCTGCCATGTCACTGAGCAATAGGGATTTTTGAGCTTCATTATAATGTTATGTGACCACTGTTGTATATGTGATCTGTTGTTGACCAAAACATCATTATGCAGTACAAGACTGTACAACTAAAACAACCTGATAAACAACTATTTTTATTGCAAAACCATGAAAATAAATCATTTCAGTACTCTAACAATTAATCAAACCCACAGAACAACCTAAAAAATTGTCTATAAAAGAGAAACTATTGAACCTCAATAAGACAAGAGCGGCTGTAACATTTTTACCTGAGGTTATTTCCACCCTCCCTCTCCAGTTCAGTGGTGCAGGAGTCATAACTGAATGGCATTTCCAACAATGGAGAGCTCTAACTACTTTTGGAGTTCTGTTAGTGCACAATCCCCAGAGAACAGTCAATAATTTATCAGAACTCACAGCTCCCTTAGAAATCTCCGTTCTCAGAGTAGGGTGGGTGCTTGACACACAGCTCAGCTTAGTGAGAAAAAAATGCTATGCCTAACCTAGTACATCACAAAAAAAAAAAAAAAAAAAAAAAAAAATCATAAACTGCTGGCAACATCTCAGCTATCTAAGGCTGTGATATCGATTGAGGCAAGTAAGTACCTGAATGAGAATTGAAAAGCAAATCCTGGAGAATTAAATGACCATAGGAAAAGCTCCAAAAGATTCCAAGGGATTTAAAATGATGCATATATGTATGACAATATGTACATGCCCAGAAGAGGGCAAAACACAAGTCACTCAACTCTGACTGACCTTGCCACCCTGTAAAAGCGGGAAGTGAAAGCTAAAACCTTTTTGAAAGCTCCCTAAAGTGTGAAGACATACTTTCTCACACAGATTCTCTTGACAAAGGGTAGAAGTCATTTGGGAAGGGCATTTAAGGAAATCTGGCCAATCACTGGCTGACCACTAAATTTACAATGACCCAGGTGTGATCACTAGGAATCCAGGCTTAAAATAAAAATTAGTACTTATAAAAAAATCTGGCAGTAATCCCAGAGGCCATACACTAGAAAGAATATATAATTTAGAGAAATAGTCCAGGAGAGTGCTAAACAAATAAGCATGAACAAAAAACAATAGCACAACCATAAGAGCAAAGCCAACAATCACTAATCTTGGGGCCATAGGAATAAGATACCAGAGTTGACATAATATATACTTAAAATTTTCATTTCTGAATAAAAAAATTACAAGACAGGGAAAGAAAAAAATATATACCACAGACTAATGGGTATAAAAAGCCACTAGAAAATGGCACTAAGGGATAGCTAGATTTTGGACTCAGTAGACAAAGGCTTTCGATCAGCTAATATAACTATCTTCAAAGACTTCAGGAAATCATGTTTAAAGAATTAAAGGAAAGTATGACAAAATGTCTACTCAGAGAATATCAATAGAGACAAATTATTTTAATAGAATCAAATAAAGATTCCGGAGTTGGAAAATACAATAATTGAAGTTAAAAATGGACTAGAGGGGCTCAAAAACATATTTGAGTAACAAAAGAAAGAATCAGCAAACCTACCTGATGGACAAAAAGAGTAAAGAAAAAAACAGCACATCAGAAACCAGCGGGACACCATCAAGAATGCCAACATATGCATAATGGACACACAGAAGGAGAAAATAAAGAAAAGGGGCAGATTAAGTATTTGAAGAAATCATGGCTGAAATTTTGCTAAGTTTGATGAAAAACACTAATCTACTGGTCCAAATAACCCAACAAATTCAAAATAGTATGAACTGAAAGAGAACCACATCAAGACATACTACAGTCAAACTGAAAATGTCAGACAGGGAGAAAAATCTTGAATGCAGCAAAGGACAATAATTTAACAGAAATGAGTTTTTTCAATAAGATTGGCAGCTGACTTCTCATTAGAAATCTTGAACAACATATGACTATTGTGGGGTGATATCATCAAAGAATTGAAAGAAAATGACTATCAGTCAAGAATTATAGAAAATTTCCTTCTAGAAAATCTCCTTTATAAAATCTCATTCAAAAACGAAGATGAAATTAAGATGTTGTTAGCATATCAGACTTACAGGAAATACTAGAGATAATCCTTCAGACTGATGTGCAAGGATCATCCACATCAGCCTGATTTCCTTGGCTTCTGGTGAGTACCTCAGGTTGCTTCTACTCCTGGCAGGGAGGTACATATCTAACTTCTAACATACAGAGATCGCGTGGTGATAGAAGAAGCAAAAGAAGGGAAAGGTGCAAGGCTCTTTTTCTCAAGCCGCTCTGGGTGGGGGAGAATGGGTGCAGAGTAGGGGAGGGTGCGAGTATGATCTCATGGGAGTTAATAGAATGAGAACTTGCTTATTATCACAAGTACAAGGACGATAGCATCAAGCCATTCATGAGGGATCCACCCCCATGACCTAAACACTTCTCACTAAGCTCCCTCTCCAACACTGGGGATCAAATTTTAACATAAGGCTTGGAGAGCCAAATATGCAAACTATAGTAATTCCTTACACATAAAAATCTGTGATAGGGAAATGAATAGAGACAGGAAAGATTAGTAATTGCTTAGGGCTGGTGAAGGAAAAGTAAGATGGAGGGTGTTAGAAAAAGGGTATATGGTTTCTTTGTGAGGTGATAAAAATGTTCTAAAATTCACTTTGGTAATAGCTGTACTTATCTGTGGATATTCCAAACCCAATTTGAAATGTACACTTTAAGTAAGTAAATGGCATGGCATGTAAATTGTATCTCAATAAATTTGCTACAAATTAAATTTAAATTAAAAGAAAAAAAAACTAAATCCTGATTGGAAGACATCTGTATTAGTTTCCTTTTGCTACTGCCACAAAACTATACCAAAAATTTAGTGCCATAATACATCACAAATTTATTATCCTGCATTTCTGGATGTTAGAAGTCAGATATGTGTATCCCTGGGCTAAAATCAAGTTAACGACAAGGTTCTGTTCCTTTTGGATTCTTCAGGAGAAAATCAATATCCTTGCCGTTTCCAGCTTCCAGAAACTATCTGTATTCCTTGGCTCATGGTGCCTTCCTCCATCTTTAAAGCCAGCAATCTCATCACTTTGACCTCTACTTCTATAATCACATATCCTTCTGTGACTCTTGCCTCTCTCTTACATTTTTAAAGGCATCTTGTGAATTAATTAATATATTAGCCACCCCCCACCTTCAGATAATCCTGGATCATCTCCCATCTCAACATCATTAACCTAATTCCATATCCAAAGTTCCTTTTACCACGTAGGATCACAAATTCACAGATTTCTGGGATTCACAGAATAGCGCCCTCTACCCACCCCACCAAAAAAGGTGGAAACTATTCTGCCTACCACATCTTCTAAATATACCCTTAATAATTAAATTTTTCACCTTATATATAAGCCATTTAATTATTAGAGGCCATCTTCAAAAGGAAAGAACATGCTTTTATTTGTTTGTTTTGGAGAACTGTTTATTTAGCCATTCGATTTTGACCACAATTAAACAAAAGGCCCAGTCGTCTATCAAGACCTATCAAGAATAATATAAGTGATTTTTATTTCCTAGGTTTTTAAATACTTTTCTTCCTTAATTAAGCAAGTATTCTTTATATGATTTGTAACATTAATATAAAGGAAGAGAGTGAGAGAAAGGAACAGTTTCAGTCAACCTTAATTCTCAAAGCAGGATTAAAGTGCAAGTTTTATATCAGCATCAAGCAATTACGGGTCTGTATTGATGTCATATAGTTCAGCCTATCACTAGTTCTTTTCTCCAGTCAAACAAAAGCTACAGTCTTATGTGGTTACTAATAGATTACTTGGAAATGGTAAATAAAAGAACTCCAATTGGATATTAAGACCTATTGATTCTACCTCCTGGAAATCTCTCTACGGCATCCACTTCTGTCCTTCAGTAATGCCAACACTATAATCCAGGTCACCCTCCTCTCTTACCAGAGTTATTGTAAAAACTTCTTAATTGGTCTCTTTTGAAATAGGCTGAATAAGAAGAGCTATCATTTATGGAGCAATTACTATGAGTCAGAAACTCTACTAAGTGCTTTGTATTTATCAGCTCCTATAATCTCCATCACAACCCTATGAGGATGATGCTATACCCATCTGCATTTGACCAGTGAGGAATCTGAAGATTTCAAAGAGATTTAGCCACTCTGTGTAAATTGTGGAGAGCAATTGTCTAGAGCCAAAGCACATGCTCCTTAACCTTATATTACAGCCCCATAATCCCAACTATCCCTCCGCCTTGCCTTGCAAGCCACACTGTAGTTGGAGCGATGTTTCTAAACTACCAGCCTTCTTAACTTTTTGCTTAGATTTTTCCAGAAGTGCATCATTAACCTCAATGTAA
Organism: Mandrillus leucophaeus; assembly: GCF_000951045.1. NCBI lineage: Eukaryota > Metazoa > Chordata > Mammalia > Primates > Cercopithecidae > Mandrillus > Mandrillus leucophaeus. Next base: position 1,333,110 of record NW_012108352.1, on the reverse strand, counting down.
AATCCAGATGTTTCCAGAAGTGCATCATTAACCTCAATGTAAAGTCCAAAACCCTTAACATAGCACCCAAGGCCTGATATTACCCATTCCCTGCCTACATTTCAAGCCTCCTCTGATTTCTCTCCTTGTATCACACACACAGAGCTCTTCTTGTTGAACACATTGGGTTCCTTAATGTGACTATGCCTTCTTGACTCCACACCTTTGTTCATGCTGTCCCTGCTGTTGCATGTAATTCGCTCTCCTATTCTGTCCCCTCCACACATACCACTCTTACTTAGGTCAAGTTACAATTCCTTTCCCAGATATCCAGGCAAAGTTATGCACTTCATTATCCACAATATTTAGTCAATCTCCTATGCTAGGATGTGCTTTTTGTAGTAGGTTTCATTTACCTTTTAGTCGCCTCCACTAGACTAGAAGGACCTGCAGGCAGAGATTTGTTTTACTCACATTTACGTCAACAGTATATTGTATGATGCATGACACATGGTCATCATATAAGCATGCATTCTCAAAAAGCATGTCATCTAAGAGTAACTGGTTTAGGTTACATGGACATCTATAGATATAACCAAGTTTATAATGTATATACAACTTCAAATAACAAACATTCTAAGAATGATATTTTCACCTTCTCATCCCTTCATTTGTGTGTATGCAAATGTGGTAAAAAGTCTCTATCATGAACCCCAATATTCTCCACTTCCCAGTATTCTGGCCTTGTGTCATTATGTCCCCTTGACTGTGGAGTGGGCCTACACAGAGATGCTTCTAAGGAAAAGAAATAATGGGATTTCACTTCCAAGAGTAGATTATATAAAAATAAAATAAAAATTCTAACTTGGATTCTTCCAATCTCTCTTCTCTCTTCCTTTTCTTTTGTCTCTCTCTCTCTGAATTAAAGAGCCATTTGCGAGCATCCCAATGGAGCTGATATCTTCAGCCAACAGCCACATGAGTGAGCCTGAAAGTGGATCATCTCCCAGTCAAGCCTTTAGGTAGCTGCAGCCCCAGTTCACACCGTGATTGAAGCCTTGCAAAGGACCCTGTGCCGGAACCACTCAGCTAAGCTTCTCCCAAATTCTTGACTTACCAAAATTGTTAAATAAAAATGTTTATTATTGTTTTCAGCCACTAAATTTTGAGGCAACTTGTTATGCAATGTTATAACTAATAGAGCAGATATGAAACCCGAGGACCATCTGTCACAATCTGTGGGAAATGGTGAATAGAGGAACTTCAGTTGGATAATAAGACCTATTGATTTTATCTGTGGGAAGGAGACTGAGGAAATAAGAACAAACGGAGTGGAGTAGTCAGGGAAAAAAAGTAGGTAGGGCAATTTAGAAGTGCCAGGTAGAAGACTTTGCCTTTGAAATCTTCTTAAAGAATAATTTATTTTGAGACAGTTTTAAAATTCTAACAAGTAGATATTAATGCATTTGTTCTCTTTTAAAATATAAAGTTCCTCTGGGGGAGCTATCAGCTATTTAACCTCTTGGAAGGAGTGATCTGATTAAATAGTAAAATGAGCTCTAAAATGTGACTCAGTATGAAGATAGAGTGGAGAGAGGAAGAGAGAATTTGAAAGCATGAAGAGATTTGGCCTGGATGAATGATATCATTGAAAAATTTGGGCAACGAAAGGGGAATCAGGTAGACGGGGGATGAAGGGAGAGAGCATCAAGTGATGGGAGAGACACTTTGTTCACTGTATGTATGCACTGGAGAAGGTTGTTTTGATATACTCCATTTTCTAATGTCTCCAGAATAAGTTTTCCTTTGATTTTGAGCAACATAAAGAAGTGAGCTATTTTATGCATTCAAGACATTGGTTTGTGTAAGAGTCAGTTTTTGAAACTAGTTTGAGTTAAGAGCTCTTGATCTACATACAAAAGAATTCCTAGAAGGGGCTAAGATTCCCTCTATGACAGTTAATTTTCCCTTATGTTCATAAAGATTCTAAACTCCATATGGCTTGCAATCTGATTCATAGGATGAAAAAAATCAGATAGGACCAATTTCATCTCCATTTTTAATCATATATTCAACTTTATTCTAAGCCAAAGAACAAACTCACATTGGTAAGAAAATGAGCATCTTAATTTATTACTTTTTTACTGGGGTGGTGGCACTATCTTATGCCACATCTCTATAAGTAGAACTGCTGTATTAAAATTTACATTTGGATTTCCAACAAACTACAAAACTATAATCATCTGTTAAATTATTTAAAATAAGTAACGAAATAACATTCATTAGGAGAAATGCACTCACCTAGAGAAGGGCTAAATACTTTGAAGCTGATCATCCAATGTATCGACAGAAGACAAACAGTTCTGTGATGGATATATTCTTGTTGACCTTGTAAAGTGACTGCCACTAAGCCTCCAAATGTAAATATGCTCTTCTTCACTCTCTTTCTAAACAGACAGAAACTAATCTGTCAGCATGTCAGCTTTAACTAGCCTAGATGAAGCCAAACTAATTTAATAGAAACTGTTCAATAGCTTTGACCGACCTCACGGTGTCAGTTAAAGTGGCTCTATGCCCCACTGTCTTTCATTATTCCCAATTCTTTCATTAGAATGCTTGAATACCAAGTAAAAGAATATGCTGAGTAGTCAATAGGCCCTACGTTTTTCTCAAGGACATTCTTTTGGTATCAAAAACTGTCAAGTGGAAAAACATGTACTGTGAAGGTGAGAGGACACTAATTAAATATACATAGCTCTAGCCGGAGAAGCATGAGGCACAGCTTGCGGAATGAAAACACTGCTTGCTTGACTGAGGTCACAGCTGTTTACTGGCCTCAGTTCCTAAGCTGCAGTTTTCTCTTGGATATCATTTAACATTCCTGGATTTAGATTAGGCACAGGTCGTCTTCAAGAAATGCTTCACAGTTCCAAGTGCAAATATTCTTGTTCAATTAAACATATTTTATCCTTAGGTCACTGAACTTCTCCACCTCTTTAGATTCAAGTACTGTTTTTAAAGTATTAGAAGTTATTCTGACCTGTGCTAGACATGTAATGAGAGCAAGAAATAAACTTTGGTTGGGTAAGCCAGAAAATAAAATAAAGGTTGTTCTTTGGCGGTACTTATAGGGAGGGAAAACCCTCCTTATCCATGGGTTCAGTATCTTTGTATTCAACAAACCATGGATCGAAAATACTGTTAAAAAAAAAAAAAATCACAGAGTTCCAAAAAGCAAAACTTGATTTGCTACACACCAAGTACTGTGTTGAATTCATGCAAATGAAGTGACGTGTAGGAATTATACTAGGTATTATACGTAATCTAGATATGATTTAAAGTATATGGGAGGATGCACATAGGTTATATACAAATGCTCCACCATTGTATATAAGGGAATTGAGCATGTGCGGATTTTGGTAACCAAGGGGTGTCCTAAAAGTAATCCCCTACAGACACTAAGACAGGATTTTATAATGTAATGATGCTCTAGAGTTGAACAAACTTCTTTTGAAACCCTTAATAATATTTAATCATGGGCATGTCTATGCCTCAGTTTCCCCATTTTTTAACAGGCTAATGGTAATAAGTTTCCTTACCTCTCAGAGTTACTGTGAAAACTAAAAGAGAAAACACATGTAAAACTTTTAGCACAATGCCTGGCACTTAGTATGTTCTCTAAAAGCTGTAACTACTAGTATAGGTTGGAGTTTAAAAACAGCACCTTGAAACAGGACATTCTAGATGGCCCTTCCTCTTTTTAAATTAAATCTACCTTTCACCTCTGCCTTAAACACTCCACCTTTGGTGTAACTGACCTAAAAACTGTTGGTTTGATCATCTTTAAGCATCACAAGGCCAGTAGCTTTTTTTCAACTTAAAATAGCTCCTAAAATTTGACCATTTTAGAGGCATAGCAATCTGACTTCATAAAGTCTATTACAGAAGAGTGACTTATAGGTGAAAATAAGATATGGTTATGCTAGACATTTTGGTTTTATTTATACTCTGATTCTCAAGGAACAAAATATCTTTAAAATAAGCTCTGTATTGAAGAAACAATACAAATTATCAAACACAAAATACATTTCTGTGCTCCGGAAGCCAAGTATAGCCAAAACACGATTGTATAGATTATGTCTGTCCATTTTCAATTCAGGGTAACCAACACCAACTATAAGCAAAATACAGCCAACACTTCCCAGTCCTCCTCCCTAAACTCCCAAATGCACACTGGATATTTTACAAACCATTTGCCTGTTATTTAATGTATCCAAATATAAACCCCTTTATCTGTTAGGTCAGCATACATTGCCATGTTATTTATAAAGTTGATCCCTGGTAAAGACATTCTGGATGAAGAAGTATATCATAAGAATGTGATGTTTTGACTAACAAAAGTGGCAGATATAATTTCTCATAAAGGATTACTGTAGTTTACTTTAGACAAGTGGTGAACATTTACTCTCTTCTCTGATCCTTGAATTAGGCTCTCTTTTTTTCCCAAAGTATCAATGGTTTTCTTATTTAAGAAGAATGCAGAGTTTTATCTGTATACTCTGAATTTTAAAATATTGCATAAATTTTAAGAAATAAGAGTAAATAACTTAGAATATGCCACTCAGAGCACTCAAAGTTAAATGCTGTTAACATCTTAGTCATTTACCTTCCATATTTTTTAAAGATACATTTACATGTAAAAATACATTTGCAGAGAGTTTAAACGAATGTGCTTATTCCATAAATATACATATTTTAACTTTTTTTTCAAATTAACAATAGACTTGAGACATCTTTTCATGACTGCACTCATAAAACTACATGAGCACTTTAGCCCTTTACTTTTTTTTTTTTGAGATGGAGTCTCGCTCTGTTGCCCAGGCTGGAGTGCAGTGACCGGATCTCAGCTCACTGCAAGCTCAGCCTCCTGGGTTTACGCCATTCTCCTGCCTTAGCCTCCCGAGTAGCTGGGATTACAGCGCCCGCCACCTCGCCCAGCTAGTTTTTTTTTTTTT
>NW_012108352.1:1269810-1326988 GCF_000951045.1 Mandrillus leucophaeus | reverse complement strand
CTATGGCTAAGGTTTTATAAATCAATACCCAAATATAGACAGAACCCTAAACTAATTTTAATATCAGTAAAAAAATTAAAAACGTATCTGTCATATATTAAAACAGCTAATTAGATTTTACTATGTAGCAAGTACCATGCCAAAGTTTTTCATGGATTAATTCATTTAATCTTTTCAACAGTCATGTAAGGTAAGTAGTATCCTCATTTAACAGATGAGGAATCAGAGTTTAAACAACTTGCCAACAGCCAGATGGCTAGGAAGTTGTGGAGCCAGAATTTAAACCAAAATAGCTTGAATTCAGAGCCCACTTGCATAACAACTCTGCCTTAGTGCAAAAGATAGCTGCACAACAGTATGCAAATGAATGATGTATGATCTGCAATATAAAACAATAAGTGGTAACTGAACATGGTGGTGCGTACCTGTAGTCCCAGCTACTCAGGAGCCTGTGGTAGGAGGATCCCTTGAGCCCAAGGGTCCCAGGCTAGCCTGGGCAAAATAGCAAGACCCTGTTTCTAAGGAAACAATTTTTAAGAGTCAGTAAGTGGTATTGTGAGGTCCACTACAGTGGAATTTCAAAGAAGATTCCGTAATGTGTCATAAAGAATAATAACATATTAGATGCAAGTTTTCTGAAGAAGAAACAGTACCTATCTCATTCCTGCTTTGCCCTTATAGTAATGCACTGTTTCTGCTCATGTGTGAGTTTCCAAGTTACAGGTTGGTTTTTGGTTTGTTTTGCAAGAACAGCTAATAGCTGCCAACTTCTCGACTTGTCAAAATTGTATATTTTAGGTATCTTGGTTGGCATATAGCAAGCTTAAGAAATAGGAAGAAAAGGGATTTATATATTTTGTGTTAATATCATAAGTGAAAATGCTGCTGTATACACTGCACATTGAAATCTAAGTGCCTCAACAAGATTAGAGTACACAGTTTTAATCATCTACTTTTAATTTTACTAATAGTTCTCTTTATTTTACTGTAGCTGAAGTGAAATGCGCTATTATTTTTCACACTTGATAGCTAAAAGACAAAGAGACAAGGGAGGAGAAATTTCAATAAGATTTCAAGAAAATGCCTAAAATTATGACCTCCAATACTTATATTAAGTGTTCTAACCCCAGTACAAATGAACACATTTTTTTTCTGGATGAAATCTGATAGCCTCTAGCTATTACTAAAGCTTAGCGGATATTGGATATATCAAGCATGTCACTGAGATCTGTGAATAATAAAAACAGGATGCAGATACAGAAACATTAATGAAAAAGCCTATAGCAAGATTTTTCTTAAAAAGATAGACGGTATAATTATAGATAAAAAATGAAATATGGGCACAGTTAAAGAAGATATTAGAAAGGTTTTTTTAAAAACCTTATGTCAGTAAACTTGAAAAGTTAGATGAAATGAAAAACTTCCTGGAAATATATAAATTACCAAAACTGACTCAAGAAGAAATAAAAGTGTGTGAAGATTTAAGTTAGTATGACAGAAATTAAAGCAGTTACTTAAAAACTTCACACAAATTAAGCACCAGGCCCATATAAAATTTACAAGCAAAACTTTCAAGGAACTTTCCAATATTATGCAAACTCTTCCAAAAAATAGAATAAGAAAAAATATTACACAACTTATCATGTAGGCTGGTATAATCATGATAATAAATTCAAAGAAGGATAGGAAGATAAAACACAATTATACGTGATTTCAATTATGACTACAGATGCTATAATCCTAAACAAAAAGATAGCTAAATCTTAAAATGTATGAAAAAGAAAACACACCATGATCAAACAAGATAATACATAATATTATATGTAATAATTAGAGGATAAACAGTAGTTTCCAATAGCACAAAAATACGCAATAGTTAGGTAAAAGTCTAACAAAATACATGCAATAGCTACATGTTAAAAAACACAAAACATTGATGAAACAACCAAAAATACCTTAAAGTTGTTCATATGTTGGAACACTCAATATTTTCAAGATGTAAGTTCCCTAAAAGTGATCTGTAATTGCAATGTGATTCTGATAAAATTATTTGAAAAAATATTTATAGAAATCAACAAGCTTATTCTAAAATTGATATCAAATAGCAAAGGAATTAGAATAGCCAAAAAATTTTTGAAGTTCATAAAGTTGGAAAACTTTAACTGTCTTATTTCAAGACTACTATAAACCAAAGTAATCAAGACAGCATGGTGTTGATGAAAGGAAAAATACGTAGATTGATGGAGCATAATAAAGATTCCAGAAATAGATTCACAGGTAAATATCCAATTAATTTTTGACCAAGGTGCAGCAAACAGTGTTTGAATTATTGGAAAACCATATCCCAAACAATGACCCTTGATTCATACATCCCACTACATATAAAATATAAGTCTAAATATATAACAAACCTAAATGTAAAACCTAAATTATAAAACATCTAGCTGAAAATATAAGGGAAACTCTTCATGATCTCGAGTTAGGCAAAGATTTCTTAGATATGACACCAAAAGCAAAATCTATAAAATAATGGATACACTGGATTTCATCAATATTTGAACTTTTTTCCTGTATTGGGGTAAAAATAAATAAATAAACAAACAGAAAAACAAATAAGTAAAAGATTTGAAAACTTCTACTCTTTGAAACAGAATGAAAAGATAATACAGACTAGGAGAGCAAATTTGAAGAACACATAACTGATAAATGACTGGTACCTAAAATATATAAAAGATTTTTAAAATTAAAAAAATTATAAAACATAAAGAGGAATGAAAAGTGGGCCAAATATTTGGACAGATACTTCAGCAAAGAAGATAAATAAACATCAGATAAGCACATGGCTCTACTTTGGTTGGTTTTACCTCTCCAAATCTCATGCTATAATTTGATCTCTGATGTTGGAGGTGGAGACTAATGGAAGCTGTTTTGGTCATGGGGCAAATCTCCCATTAATGGCTTTGTTCAGTCCTTTAGGTAATAAGTGAGTTTTCACTCTACTAGTTCCCTCAAGAGCTAGTTGATAAGAAAGAGCCTGATATCGCCCTTCCTCTCTCTTGCTTTCTCTTGGATGTGATCTCTGCACACGTGGGCTCCTCTTCCTCTTCTGCCATGAGTGGAAGCAGCCTGAGGCTCTCGGCAGATGTATATGCTGGTACCACAATTTTATACAGTCTAAAGAACTGTGAGCCAAATAAAATGTTTTTCTTTTTAAATTACCCAACCTTAGATATTCCTTTATAATAACACAAATTGGACTAAGACAGACATGAAAAAAAAAAAGTTCAATATTGTTAGTCATTAGGAAAAAGCAAATTAAAACTTCAATGAGAAACCAGTACATGCATATTAAAATAAAATTTAGAAATAAAATAGCAAGTGCTAGTAAGTATTCAGAGCATGTGAAATTCTGTCAAAGATAAAGTTAAAGCATTGGAACTAGGTTTTATTCAGCAACTACTAGAGACTGGGGGAAAGAGTTGACCTGTCTTTAAATTTTTCCAGAGGTGACTGGCCTTTTAAAGAAACAAGGCAGTAGGGATGGGAGAGAGATCAGGGTTGAAGTGAAAAATAACCAGGGGTTGTTCTGTGTAAATGTGATTTGGCCAGCTGTGTCTGCTAACTGGCAATTATGGAAGTCAGTATTCTATCCTCCCATAGAAACTGAGAGACACAAGCTCCATCTTTCCTGATGATTACATTTCCAATGAATGGCTTTCAGATCCTTGATAAAGACATTCTAGAGATACATATACATCTCAAAGGGAGAGAGAAAGGATTCACAATTTTAAGTCCTTTTTAGTAAATGCTCTAAGAAAGGGAGGTCAAGGGCATATCGTCAACTGTTGGCTAAAAAAGCAGAAAATTCTGAGCTTTCTCAGGCAGGAATTTTAATGTGGGGCTGGGGTCATCTTAAGGACATAACTTTGCCCTGCTAGAAGACATGCTAGAAAGCTGGTCATCACTTAGTGCAGAGGTTTGGATGAAGTCATGTGCCCTGAGTTAATGCAAAACTACAGTCTCCTTGGAAAGGAGTTTGACACTTTCTTTTATAAAGTTGAAACATGCACTATTCATTGGGCATGGTGGTGCATGCTTGTAATCCCAGCTACTCAAGAGGCCGAGGTGGAAGGATAGCTTGAGCCTCAGAGATCTAGGCTGCAGTGAGCTGTGATTGTGCTGCTGCACTCCAACCTGGGCAACAGCATAAGACCCTGTCTTTAAAAAAGTGAAATATACACTTACCATACAACCGTGCAATCCTACTCCTAAGTATTTACCAAAGAGATATAAAATATATTTTTGTTAAAAAACCTGCATGTGAATACTTTAATGGCTTTATTCTAGCACAACACTAGAAACAATTGGTAAATGAATGAGTATGATGCGTGGTACATCCAAACAATGGAATACTACTCAGCAAGAAAAATGAAGGCACTACTGTTGCACACAGCAATGCAAACAGACCTCAGATGCATGTTGCTAAGTGAAAGAAACCTGACTTAAAAGGCTACTATATGATTTCATTTAAATCATGTTTCAAAAAATGCAAAATGATAAGCCTTCTGGTTTCCAGAAGCAAGAGTTGATTGTAAAGGGGCATATAAGGGAATTTTGGAGGGTGATTGAACTCTCTTATATCTTAATTTTGGTAGTGTTTTTGAAAACTCGTAAAATCGTATAAGGGTGGATTTTAATCAATGTCATTTATGCCTCCATAAATGACAAAAGGGTGAATTTACAAATGTCAATTCTACATTTGCATACATGCACAAACAACTAGAAAGTACAATTTTCTTAAAAGACAATACTTACAATAGCAACATAAACTATAAAGTACTTGTCAGTAAATCTCACAAAATATGTGCATGGCCTAAATTTTAAAAAGTATTAAAAGGCATTGAAATATATTACATAAGACAAACAAACAGAGAAATATCACATGTTCATTAATTAGAAGACATCTTTGTAGGTATGTCTGTTCTCTCCAAATTTATCTATAATTGAATTTTAATGCAACTCCATTCAAAACCCCAGCAGGGTTTTCCTGTAGAACTTAATAAGGTTACTAAAATTTAAATACACATAGAAAGAGTAAGAATAGAGATAATACCATATGTTAGGTATAATTATGATGCTATAATAATCAGGACACTGTGGTGTTACTAGAACAGAAAATTTTCCAAAGGAATATAATAGAGATCCAAAAACAGACCCATGCATACATGGAATGGTGATTTATGACACAGTTAGTGTTTAAAGATAAATTTAGGTGACCAGGTGCAGTGGCTCACGCCTGTATCTCAGCACTTTGGGAGGCCGAGGTAGGCGGATCACAAGGTCAAGAGATCAAGACCATCCTGGCCAACATGGTGAAACCCCATCTCTACTAAAAATACAAAAATTAGCTGGGCATGGTGGCAGGCACCTGTAGTCCCAGCTACTCGGGATGCTGAGGCAGGAGAATCACTTGAACCCAGGAGGCAGAGGTTGCAGTGAGTCAAGATCACACCACTGTACTCCAGCCTAGTGACAGAGACTCCATCTCAAAACAAAACAAACAAACAAACAAACAAACAAGAAGACAAATTTGGGCACGTTTACATGCTAAAGAGTTTATTTGAGCAGACCGAGATTCATGAATTGGGCAGCACCAGACCACAAGCAGTTGGGGCTCTGCCAAAGAGGTACAAGGAGAAAATTTTCATAAGGTAGTCTGCAAATTAAGATTTTAAAATATATATATGTATATGTATTTCATTATTTAAAGTGAGACAGTAGCCTTAAAATCCCAAGTGAGAGGTTAGTTTATGATTGGTTCAGCTTAAGTTTTCTTGTCTTAGGCTATGACCACCTACACTGAGATGAGCACTGATTTCTTTACATATAAACCAAGAGTACTGGAGCCACCTCAGCCTCATCACCTCCCAATTAATTTTTTTAAACAGTTGCATAGAAGTCCAGTGGGGAAGAAGAAACCATTCAATAAATGGACCTGAAAAAGACTTATCCATGTGGAAAAAATGGAATTTCATCCTGTACTCATTCTATAAATAAAAATAAATTTCAAATGTATTTCATATGTCATCATCAAAAGCAAAATTTTAAAACTTTTAGCAGAAAATATGAGTAAAGAACTTCATGTTTTAACTTCAAGCATTTCTTATATATTGCTCAAGAAAGTATAAATAAGTATACATGTAGAAAAAGATCAATATTACCTTGTAAGTTTAGAATTCACATACCAAACAATGCAGCAATTCCATATATACACATTTATACGTTCACACATATTATAGAACAGCAACATTTCATAACTAGTGGTATTTGAGGAGGTTCATTTAATTATTGTTAATTTTAAAAATAACACTTCATTAAAATATTTCCCTAACAGCTGAAGAAGACCCCATGTCAATATGGAATAAGCATATGTGGCAGTTAGAGGAGAACAGATAAGCATATTCATCACGTCCAAAACCCAGATTATCGAAAAGTTTATCGTACATTTGAACAATTCTTGCTTTGGCAATGGTTTTGGATGTTGTTTTATTTTAAATGTTTTTTTATTCTTAGTCACATTGTTTTCAAAAATTTGAACTTATATTGGCCAATACTTACATACATGTAGCATAAGAATCAGTAGTGTTCAAAGGCAAAGGGAATAGGGAACACAATACTGACAATAGGTATATAAATTTGCTTTGGGATCATCTCCATAAACCCATACATTGAATCTATCTAATTAAAATTCTTATTCAGCAGGTTAAGATACTTGAAAAACATTTTTAGACACACCCTGAGCAGAAAGGGAACCCACTGCCTTGAAGGGAAGAACCCATTCCTGGCAGGAAAGGTTACCTGCTGAGTAAAGAGCCCTTGGGTCCTGAATAACCAGCAGCCACAGGGAGTATGCAATGGGCCTTGGGCTCTGAGACATGTTGGCTTCGGGGGGTACCTGGCACGTTCCAGGCTGTGGTGGCTATGGTGCAAGCTCCTTTTGTTTGAGAAAAGCAAAGAGAAAAGTAAAGGAGACTCTGTCTTGCACCTTAGGTACCACCTTGGGCACAGTGGGGTAGAACAACAAGTAGGCTCTTAAAGTCCCTGAGTCCAGGCCTTGGCTCTTGGACAGCATTTCTGGACCTGCCTTGGACCAGAGGGGAGTTCACTGCCCTAGAGGGTGAGTCCCAGTCCTGCAAGCATTCAACATAAGCTGATGGAAGAACTCTTGGTCTATAATCAAGCATCAGTGGTGGCCTGGTAGAACACCCTGTGGACAGGTGGTGGTGGTGGCCATAGAGAGAAGCCTGTAGAAACTACAGGGGAGAAGGGGCAAAACTTTGTATTGTGGTCTGAGCGCCAGTTTAGCCACAGCAAAATAGAGTTTTACTCAATTTTGGTAAATTCCTAAGGTTTTAGACTCCAATCCCTGGTTCTCAGAAATATTTTTGGACAGATCCAGCACCTGGGGGAGCTCACCAATCTGAAGAGAAAGGTCTTGGCTAAGGCCCAGTGCTGTGTTGGCTTCAGGTCTGACCCAACACAGTCCCAGTTGTGGTGGCCACAGAAATGCTTGCATCACCATACCATTAAGTCTAGTGGCTCAGCAGAAAGACAGGCTCTATTTTTTGGGTGGAGAAAGGAAGGGAAAAGAATAAGACCTGGTAAGTCAGAGAATTCTTTGAGATCTTATCCAAGGCCATCAAGATGGAGGTACCTCTATGAGTCTGCAAAAATTGGGCTTGGGGCCCAAGTCCCTGTGAATACCGGAAAAGTCGTCCCTAGAAAGACAGGCACAAACAAGCCCAGCCTATAAAGACTACAATAAATACCTAACCCTTTAATGCGCAGACACCAAGGAACATCTACAGGCATCAACACCATACAGGGTGAACTAACTCCAACAAATGAACTAAACAAAGAAGAAGTGGCCAATCTTGAAGAAACAGAGATATGTGACCTTTCAGACAGAAAATTCAAAATAGCTGTATTGAGGAAACTCAACTCTAAGATAACACAGGGAAGGAATTCAAAATATTACCAGATATATTTAACAAAGAGATGAAAATAATTAAGAAGAATCAAGCAGAAATTCTGGAGCTGAACAATTGAACTGACATACTGAAGAATGCATCAGAGTCTCTTAATAGCAGAAATGATCAGGCATAAGAAAGAATTAATGAGTTTGAAGACAAGCTATTTGAAAATACAGTCAGAGGAGACATAAGAAAAAAGAATAAAGAACAATGAAGCAAGCCTGCAAGATCTAGAAAATAGCTTCAAAAGAGCAAATCTAAGTTATTGGTCTTAAAAAGGAAGTAGAGAAACAGGTATAGGCAGAATGTTTATTCAATGGGAATATCTCAGAGAACATTTCAAACCTAGAGAAAAATACCAACATTCAAGTGCAAGAAGGTTGTACAACACCAAGCAGATTTAACTCAAAGAAGACTACCTCAGGGCAGTTAATAATCAAACTTCCAAAAGCAAAGCTGATGATAATGAAAAGACCCTAAAAGCAGCAAGGGAAAAGAAATAAATAGTATACAATGGAGCTCCAATACGTATGGCAGCAGACTTTTCAGTAGCAACCTTACAGGCCGGGAGAGAGTGGCATGACGTATTTAAAGTACTGAAAAAAATTTTATTCTAGAATTGTATATCCAGACAAAAATATCCTTTAAGCATGAAGGAACAATTAAGACATTCAGAGACAAACAAGTCACAGAGATTTTGTCAGCACCAGAACTGTCTTACAGGAAATGTTAAAGAGAGTTTTGTAATCTAAAAGAAACATACATTAATGAGAAAGAAGAAATCATCTGAAAATAAAAAACTCACTGGTGATAGTAAGCACAGAGAAAAACATGAAATATAATAACACTGAAATTGTGATGTGTAAACTACTCTTATCTTAAGTACAAACACTAAATGAAGAACCAATAAAAATAATAACTACATCAACTTTTCAAGACATAGTACAATAAGGCACAAATAACAAAAAAGATGAAAAGCAATGGACAAAGTAAAAGTGTAGTTTTTATTAGTTTTCTTTTTGTATGTTTGCTTGTTTATTTGTGCAATCAGTGTTAAGTTGTTGTCAGTTTAAAATAATGGGTTATGAAATATTTGCAGGCCTCAGTGTAACCCCATATCAGAAAACATAAACTGGATACACAAAAAATAAAAAGAAAGAAATTAAAACATAAAAAATCACTTCACTAAAACAGTAAGAAAGAAGAGAAGACTGAAAATAATAAAACACAGAAAACAAATTAATAAAATCACAAGAGTAAATCCCTAATTATCGATAATAACATTGAATGTAAATGGATTAAACTCTACAATCAAAGGACATAGAGTGACTGAATGGATGAAAAAACAAGACCCAATGATCTGTTGCCTACAAGAAATGTACTTCACCTGTACATCAAGAGTGATATAGAAAAATGTGTAGAGATTTGCTCAGATAATAAATACTTGAGACAATCTAAATATCCTTCAACAGTGAAACACATAAATTGTGGTATATTCAAAAAGCTGAATATGATAGTGAAAATAAATTACCTCTATATGTATTAATATGGATGAATTGAAATAACATATTAGTCAAAAAAGTAAGCCACAGAGGAATAAATAGATGTGATATTTAATATTATATGTCAAATTAGCTGGGCCACAGGGTGATCAAATATTTGGTCAAACATTATTCAGGTGTTTCTATGAGGGTACTTTTGGACATGATCAACATTTGAATTGGTAGATTTTGAGTAAAGCAGATTGCTTTCCGTAATGTGAATGGGCCTCATCCAATCAGTTGAATGTATAAATAGAACAAAAAGGTTGCCCTCCTCCAAGTAAGAGAAAATGCTCCAGCAGAGCAGACTGTCTTCAGACTTCATCTGCAGCATCATCAGTTCTTTCTGGCTCTATGGCAGATGGCATTCAGACTCAAACTGGAACATCAGCTCTCCTGAGTCTCCAGTCTGCTGCTATTTAGACTGAAACTGAAGCATTGGCTCTCCGGGATTTCCAGTTGCTGGCCCACCCTGCAGAATTTGGGATTACCAGCCTCTATAATTGTGTGAGTCAAATCCTTATAATAAATTACTTTCCATATAAATTCATATCCTATTAGTCCTGTTTCTCTGCAAAACCCAGACAAATAAAATGTAGTAGGATTCCATTTATACGAAGTCACAAAATAAGAAAAATAAACAGTATGTTATTTTGGGATATATACACAAATGGCAATACTATAAACAAACACAAGGCAATAATTAAAACCAAATTCACAGCAGTGGTTACCTCTTGGGGGAAAGCAGGAGGATATAATCAGACATAGGCCCACAAGGGCCTTCCAGAGTACTGGTAATACTCCATTTCTGAACCTGGGTGTCAAGTACATAGTCATTTTTCAATATATTCTTTAGCTTATAGAGTTGTATTTCATACAGCGATACCCCAATGCACACACGCTCACACAAGCATGCACACACACACACACTTTTAAAAAGCATATATAAGGAAGCATTACAAGAAAATATAGGATAAAATTTTTTGTAATCCTGGGATAATCCTGGGATAGGGAAGATTTTATTAAACTAGACCATAGATCCCAGAAACTGTAAAGGAAAGGGATAAAGGACTTGAATATATAAAACTGATAGATTATTTATGATATTATACACTGTTGGTGGGAGTGTAACTTAGTTCAACCGTTCTGGAAAGCAGTGTGGTGATTTCTCCAAAACCTAAAAACAGAACTACCATTATACCCAGCAATCCCATTACTGGGTATATACCCAAAGGCATATAAATCATTCTACCATAAAGATACATGTACACATATGTTCACTGCAGCACTATTCCCTATAGCAAAGACATGGAAACAATATAAATTTCCATCAATGGTATACTGGATAAAGAAAATATGTACATGTGCACCATGGAATATTACCTGACCATAAAAAAGAACAAGATCATGTTCTTTGTAGCAACATGGATGGAGCTGGAGGCCATTAACCTCAGCAAACTAATGCAGGAACAGAAAATCAAATACCACATGTTCTCACTTATATGTGGGAGTTAAATGATGAGAACACATAGACACAGAAAGGGGGACAACAGACACTGGGGCCTACTTGAGGGTAGAGAGTGGGGGAAGGAAGACAATCAGAAAAATTAACTATTGAGTACCAAGTTTAGCACCTGAGTAATGAAATAATCTCTACAACAAAGCTCAATGATACAAGTTTACCTATATAACAATCATGTGCATGTACCTGTGAACCTAAAATAATAATTTAAAATATCTCTGTGATTTAAGATATCTATTTAATTTTCTTTTTTTGACAAGACTAATCCATAAAACGTGCAACATGGAAGTATTTGAAATATAGCTCACAATAGAAAAAGAATGGTTTCTTTTATTTGCTAATATACTAAAATGAATAATAGTTTTAAAAACAAACAAAAATAGCATGCGTTTAACCTAAAAAAGAAAAAAAAAAAAAAGAAGAAGAAACCAGAGGAAAGAGAAGAGGAAGATACCTTTACTACAGAGGAACAAAGATAAAAATTACAATAGGCTTCTAATATAAAACCCTGCAAGCAAAAAGAGAGTGAAATGAAATATTGAAAATGTTGAAAGAAAAGAAAAATAATAAGATAAAACTATTTTCGGCCGGGCGCGGTGGCTCAAGCCTGTAATCCCAGCACTTTGGGAGGCCGAGACGGGTGGATCACGAGGTCAGGAGATCGAGACCATCCTGGCTAACACGGTGAAACCCCGTCTCTACTAAAAATACAAGAAAATTAGCCGGGCGAGGTGGCGGGCGCCTGTAGTCCCAACTACTCGGGAGGCTGAGGCAGGAGAATGGCGTGAACCCCGGGGGGCGGAGCTTGCAGTGAGCCGAGATCGCGCCACTGCACTCCAGCCTGGGGCACAGAGCAAGACTCCGTCTCAAAAAAAAAAAAAAAAAAAAAGATAAAACTATTTTCAACATATATATTACAGCTAAGCATCAAAGCTTAATATCCTCAAAAATAAGTAAGTACCTACAAATTGATGAGAAAAAACAAGCCATCAGGAAAAACAAATGAACAAAAAACATAAATAAGCATTGTAAAGAAAAATACACTTGGCCATTAAAGATAGGAAAATATGTTCAATCTCACTAGCAATCAAAGGAAATGCAAACTACAATCAGATAGCATATGTTTGTTTTTTTCCTTCTAATTGTAAAAACTGTAACAATATTTCAGTTGGCTAGGTTGTACAGAAATGGGAATTTCGACACAGGACTTGTTGGGGTATGATTTTGAAGGGCAATTTGTCAGTATCCTTTAAAGTTAAAAGTGGGCATACCCTTAAGCCCAGCAATTCTGCTCTTGAGATTCTATTTTATGAAGAAATGCTTGCACTGTGTCCAAAGATACATTTACAAGGTTGTTCACTGCAGCATTCATTGTTTTTATTTAACTTTTATTTAAGATCTGGGGCATATGTGCAGGCTTGTTATACAGGTAAATTTGTTTCACGTGGGTTTGTTGTACAGATCATTTCATTACCCAGGTTTTAAGCTTAGTAACCATTAGTTACTTTTCCTGATCCTGTCCCTCATCCCACCTTCCACCCTCAAGCAGGTCGCAGTGTGTGTTGTTCCCCTTTATGTGTCCATGTGTTCTCATCATTTAACTCCCACTCATAAGTGAGAACATGTGGTATTTGGTTTTCTATTCCTGAATTAGTTTGCTAAGGGTAGTGATTTCCAGCTCCATCCATGTTCCTGCAAAAACCATAATTGTGTTCCTTTTTATGGCTGCATACTATTCCATGGTGTATATGCACCACATTTATTTATTCAGTTTACCATTGATGGACATTTAGGTTGATTCCATGTCTTTGCTATAGTGAGTAGTGCTACAATGGACATATAGGTGCATGTCTCTTTATAATACAACAATTTATATTCCTTTGGTATATGCCCAATAATGGGATTGCTGGGTCAAATGGTAGATCTGTCTTTAGGTTTTTTGGGAATTGCCACACTGTCTTTCACAGTGGCTGAACTAATTTACACTCTGAACAACAGTATGTAAGTATTACTTTGTCTCCACAACCTTGCCAGCATCTATTATTTTTTGACTTTTTTTAATAATTAGCCATTCTAAATGGTGTGAAATGGTATCTCATTGTGGTTTTGATTTGCAGTTCTCTAATGATCAGTGATGTTGAGGTTTTTCTTTTCATATGCATGTTGGCCACATGTATATCTTCTTTTGGAAAGTGTCTGGTCATGTCCTTTGCCCAGTTTTTTTATGGGGTTATCTGTTATTTTTTTTTCTTGTGAATTTTTTCAAGTTTCTTATGAATGCTGGATATTAGACATTTGTCGTATGCATAGTTTGTAAACTTTTTCTCCCATTCTGTAGGTTGCTCATTCACCCTGTTGATAGTTTCTTTTGGTGCACAGATGCTCCTTCATTTAACAAGATCCTATTTGTCAATGTTTGCTATTGTTGCAATTATTTTTGGTATCTTCATCAATAAATCTTTGCTCATTCCTATGTCCAGAATGGTATTGCCTAGGTTGTCTTCCAGGGTTTTTATAGTTCTAGGTTTTACGTCTTTAATCCATCTTGAGTTTTTTGTTTGTTTGTTTTTGTATGTAGCGTAAGGAAGAGGTCCAGTGTTAATCTTCTGCATATGGCTAGCCAGTTATCCTAGCATCATTTATTGAATAAGGAAACACTGCTACATTTTCCCAAATAATTTGCTTTGTGAGGGATGGCTGAGAATGAACCTTTTGGGGATTTTAGAAGGGAAGGAATAAATAACTTACAGTCCTGTCTTTGACACCTGAGTTCAGGAACAAGTGAGAGAAAGAGATCACAATCATGTCTATTCATGATAAATGCGGAGGACAGGACTTGACTTATATAAGTGGTCATAATGGACTTTCTAATATTTTATTCCTGAGGAAGATAAATCAACTGATCCAGCCACAGTCACAGCTAGATAACTAAAGGCCTCCACACATGCACACACCAGAGAGTACCTCTATGGAAAACCGGGTCCCAGAAAGCATTAAGTCAAGTATTTGTTTCTTCTTGTCAATTCACCAATCAGGGAAATCACTCCACCTCCTCTAGGGAGGAGCGAATGAAAAGGTAAAGAGTGTACTTCCTGTGTTTCCATTTAGAAAAAGAAGAGTGGAAAGTTATTCCCTTCTATGATATTATGAGGCCTGGGGAATAAGGGTTTCACTTGCAGATCTCTCCAGTGAGTCTTGATTTGGTTGTGTACTCTTCTGTTGGTTGAGCATGCTTCTCTGGTGGTAGATGCAGATACAAGTCTACCCTGGTTCGGAGGAACTTCTACTTAAATGATCAGTTATCCTCACAACCATTCTGAAAGGTATGTAAGATATTCCTATTATTTCCATTTCACAAATAAGGTATTAGGGGTCCAGAGACATAGAATAATTTACTGTGTGACAGGACTGGAACTAGATCAACAGACTCCTGTGTAAAGCTTTTATGCAAATGCATGAGTTATTTCATTCATTTAACTTCCCACTGTCTTACTTATTCACTCTGATTTATTCACTTATTCATTTATTTATCACTTTTTAATGTGTCAGACATGGAAGCACATATTAGATTTATTTTGTATGTATTTCAATGCAGATATTTGTTGTGTTAAATGTTTGTGACTTGACTATGTAGGTTATCAGTTTCTATTATGTAATGAGTTAATGTGTGCTTTAAATTTCACAGACTTTGATTTTACACCAGTAAGCTGAGATTTCACACATTATAGAGATTTCTTATGTTAACATTTGTGAGAAATAGTAACCGTAGTTATTTCTCTGGCTTACAGGAGTATAAGCATTTTCTCCTTTCTCCTTTTGTGTGCTTTCCAACTTTTTTTCCAATGTACAAATATTTTTATAACATCCATGAAAATATATTCTTTTTGAAGAAGGATCTAGACATAGGAGTCATTAGCTGCATATTAAGTTGGGTATGTGGATGAGATAGTATATGAGAGTGAATTAGATGAAAAGTGAACTAATAACAATCTTGAGGAATATTCATGTTTAGAAACCCAGATGAAGAGAAAGCCCACCACACACACACACACAAATTCTGATAATAAGCTGTCAGAGTGGTAAAAGAAATAGGAGTGATTCCTTTCATCTAAACTAAGGGAAAATAAGACTTTCAAGAAGGGAAGGATTGAGGGTAGCAATCTCTACAGAGCAGCAGTCAACTATAATAAATACAGGAAATTGCCTATGAGATTTGGTGCTTCTGGGGTCACCAGTGACATTTTCAAGAGCAGCTTTAATAGACTGACTGTAGAAGAGGCCAGGCTATTGTGAATTGAAGAGTTAATGGGAAGTAAGATGAGGATAGTAGAGAGGTTTTTTGTTTTTGTTTTTGTTTTTTTAATGTGGCTGTGCCTTCTCTAGAAAGAACTTGTTACTTAGCAGCTATTTAACCTACCTTCATAGAAAACAAATATAAGTTTCCTTCTTTCTCCTTGGAAATTTACAATTAATTTTTAGAATGGAACTAGTTTGCTCATCACGGAGATTTGCTCAGCAAGAATTACAAGGATGAATTAAATAAAATATGAAAATGCCTAACACGGGGCCTGATACACAGGAGAAACCCAACCAATGTTAGTTTTCATAAAGAAATGTATCAAAACAATAGCAGTGGTTATGTCAAAGAAAGGATAAATGCTTTTCTCTTCTGTTTTGTCCAGTTACTTTTTTATTTTGATGTTTTACTTTTTTGCCTTTCAGAGAACCCATTCAAACCAACTGCCAAATTGCCAACACTCAGAGGAATAACAGGGAGTCTGGCTTAACTACATCAGAGAGTTACTTTTTTAAACCTTCTTATCTTCTCATTCATTCTTGTGCTCATTAAGTCCTGGTCACCAAGGTCCCACATCAGTTTTATATTAACTTCGTTTTTCCTTATAATCATCTCTTGAAATAATAGGGTCTTCAAGACCTATTGGATCAGGTCTGTTCAGGCAGCTCTTCTTTTTTAAATTTTGAGAAGTAAATCTTATTAAGACATACAGCTGGGCCAGGTATGGTGGCTCATGTCTGTAATCCCAGCATTTTGGGAGGCCAGGATGGATCACCCGAGGTCAGGAGTTTGAAACCAGCCTGGTCAACATGGCAAAACCCCATCTCTACTAAAAATACAAAAATTAACCAGGTGTAATGGCACGCACCTGTAATCTCAACTACTTGAGAGGCTGAGGCAGGAGAATCACTGGAATCTGGGAGGCAGAGGTTGCAGTGAGCCGAGATCACACCACTGCTCTCCAGCCTGGATGACAGAGTGGGACTCTGTCTCAAAAATAAATAAATAAATAAATAAATAAATAAATAACAGCTGAACTCTCATTTATGTTACCATCTATGTCTATTATTGGTAGAGATATATTTATTGCAGGTTTACCCAGTTCCCTGTATACTCCCTTTAATATTTATACATTTACCAATAGAAATGATTAGTACATATTTTCACTTCATATAGTCAAATACATGCTTTAAAGAGTAAGATTATACCACGCACCCTGTTAAGTGATTTATTTACACTGTTTAAGAGAATTGGATCCTTGATCTCATTATCATTGTACTATAAGTAAAGAAACCTAAGTTCGGGGAAATCAAGTAACTTTCTCAAGGTTATACAGCTTGAAAAATGACTGAAGCATGAATTGAATTCACGTAGGTCTGACTGACTTTCAAGCTCCTATTTTTAACCACTGCTTAGGGTTTCAGGTTGTAAAATTACTTTGGGGAGTTTTCTTTTGTTCTTAAGTTTTATCTTGAATGTGTTTTCTGAAAAGTTGAATTTTACAGTGAACACTGATATAGCCACCACCTAGATTCTGCCATAAACATTTTATAATACTTATTTTACCCCATATCTGTCCACTTACCCATCCTATCTGTCTGCCACTTCTCATTTTTATGCATTTCAAAGTAAATTGCAGATATTAGTATATATCCCCCAAATACTTCAGCATGTATATCATTAACTAGAGCTTAATATTTGTTTATAGATTTTTTCTATTCAGTTAAAATTTACATACAATGAAATGCATAAAACTTAAATGTACTATTCCACAACTTCCTCCCTAAGTCAAAGCACACACCTGTGCAACCCAAACCCCTGTAAAGACACAAAACATTACCATCACCCTAGAAGGTTTCCTCATGTCTGTTCCCAATAAATCCCCACCTCCATCCCACAGAGGAAACCATTGTCCTGGTTTGTTTTCACAACAGATTACTTTTGCCTTTTCTATGACTTCATGCAGTAAGTACTTTCCTGTAAGGTTTTTTTTTTAAATGCAACATAATATTTCTATGATTTGTCCATGTTGTGTCTATCAGTAGTTCATGCCATTTTACTGTTGAGTAGTATTTCATTGTGTGACTATATCACAGTCTATTTATCCATAGTGTTATTGTTCAACCTGGGCTGTTTTCATATGTTGGCTATCAAGAATAAAGCTGCTATAAAATTGTGCAAGTATTTTAGTGGTATTCAAAACATCTTACTAAGCAAGGCTCATGGTCTAGAAAGAGAAAATGCAAGCAGACTTAGAAAACATGTGTGAGAGAGAAATATAGACTTGGGGGTTAGGAAAACCGGGACATTGGTTTTCAAACACAAGATGAGCTGTCACAGGAAGAAAGTGAATCAGGGTGATGTGCTTATTCAGTGCTCAGTCTCTGTAGCCCTGTTATCCAACTGTAGGAGTTTACCTTCTCCAAGTCTTAGTTTTCTCATCTGTCAAGTTGGGTTGAAAGTACATCTCTCCCAGAGCTTTTATGAGCATCAAATTAGATAATGCATATGAAGTGCTTCACCATTGTTTTTGTTTTTATTAAATTATTCATTTTTATTTTTAAAATTCCTGGAAAGCTACTTCTGTGATGCTATGTTTATGAACTAGCTTGATCTGGGATTAGTTATAAACTCCAAAATCAGGACAATTAATATACAATAATTGAGGGACAACTTTGTGATTAATCCATAAACTTTCCTAATCAGTTTTTCCAAAGTTCAGTTTCATATATGATCACCTACTATACCCTAGACCCTATTCTAGGACTTGGGTATGTCACAGTGAATAAGGAAGACACATCTCAGCCTTCCTGGATTCTTAATTGGAAAGATACCTACGAATACTTATAAATGAGAGGTGGTTAATTAAAAAGCATAGAGGAGGCTTTGGAAAGCACATTATCGGTATGACCCAATGTTCAAGTCTCTCATAATTCTAAAAGAGTCAGTTGCCTTTCCTAGTACTGAACAAAAAAACCAGGCCAGGGATTATTTTCTTGTCTGAGAATGACACATAAAATTATGTTTCACCCTTCATTGAATGCACATGTTTCTTAATGCATATTCAAAGAAGCCATATGCCTGGAGACGTGTCAATAAGGTTATAAGCCCACCTGTGCATTCTAAACCTAAAACAATTACATCTCGCTAATACACTATTTACATACGAATAGAACACCAGCGTAGAATACTATACCCAAAGGAGAACAAAATATACAAATATGTAAATATAAATACATAAAATATGTTTACTCATTTTAAAATATATGGTCATAAATATAGCCATATTTATTTCTTACTTCCCATTCTAATAGAGCCTTGAGTTTTGGCTGCTGAAAGTGAGGGAAGCAGGAGAAAATAGGGCAAACTGTTGTTAATTAAGGGATCTTTGGAGCATGAGGAGTCTTATCGTTTCTTTGTCATTCATGTGTTTTCAGAGGCTTTCATTAACCCTTCAGAATCCCAACATTTCTCTAATAGATGATTTGGAAGAGGAGAATGGCAAAGAGAAGAGGGTTGGAGTGAAAATAGGAAAAAATGAGTAAATATATTGCACATATTTATATTAAAATATTTGTATATTTTGTTCTCCTTTGGGTATGGTATTCTAATTCTATTCTAATTCTAGTAGAATAGAACACGCTGGTGGTCTCTTCATATGTAAATATTGTATTAGTGAGATTTAATTGTTTTAGATTTAGAACATACAGGTGGGCTAATAGCCTTATTGACACATCTCCAGGCATATAGCTTCTTTGAATATGCATTAAGAAACATGTGTGTTCAAAGAGGGACGAAACACAATTTTATGTGTAACTCCCAGAAAAGAAAATAGTCCATGGTCTGGTTTTTGTTCAGTAGTAAGAAAAGCAACTTCTTGTCCTGCCCCTGCTCCATCTGCTATCCTCAACCCTTGCACACAATCACATAAGTGTATCTTTCTATAATGCACAGAGTCTGTTTCTCCCCTTTTAAAAAATATAACAGAAACAGGTTTTTCACATTCATTCCACTTTTGTTTACATTTTCTTTTGTTCTATTTTTTTGTTACAGGTCTCCATAGTCTATTCAAAATAATCCCATTAATAAGCACGTCTTGTGTGTCAAGCATGTTTATGGGGAAAAAATTGCAGGAACCTGATTTATCTATTGGAATCCTTCTGAAAGACCAGAGGGGTTTCAATCTCATTAAAGATTTTTTTCATCAGCCAGGCAGATCTAGACCAATCAGAAGGCAGAATATATCACCTAGGGAAGAGCATCAACTCATTTGTACCATTTTAATAAGACTAATTTTAAAGTAATGCAGAAAGGACTCAGGCCTTCAACTTACTTTCAGTAGTGCTTCCACTTGCTAGAGTCCTTCAAAGTCATTAGTAAAATCATATAGAGTGTATTTTTTGAGGCTCCCAATCTTTTGAGGTGAGTTGCTTCATATTTCCTAAAACAGCTACCATTTATTTAACATTAACTTTAATAGGCTTTTTTGTATATGTGCACTATTTCATTTTATCCTCACAATATTACTATGATAGGCATGTTTAACATTTACAATTTAAAGATGGGGATACAGACTCAGATACGTGAGATAATGTTCCTAAAGTCATATGGTCAGTAAATGGTGGAATTGGGAAGTTGAACTGAGATCTCTCTGATAATAGGGCCTGAGCACCTGGCCACTATATTGTACTAAATAAATGAGATTCCTGGGTTTCTCTGAAGTATGACCATACACATTCAAATGCAGAAACAAGAACATACAAACAAAAACTTCCAAGGTGTGGTGGAAGAGAGAGGAAAATACCTGATGTTCTCTGAGCTCTACTTCCTGTAAGCATCGTCAAAGAGGTAACAAGCCCTGGAGGGGAATAGCTGTGGAGTGTGAGTTAGACACTTGACACAAGAAGTTAAGCCTCAGCAAAGATTCCTGTATCTAGGTTTGGCACAAAATCAACTGTGTATCCCTACACCTGACGGACTCATTCAGGCTGAGATAATGGTCATCTCTGTGGTAACTGCATGGTCAGACATCTGAAGACCAAAATCTCTCCCCTAAAATATTAGTGTAGTGTGAGATCCTAAAAGTGTAGCGTAAATTCTATAGGGTAGAGAACACTGAGAATGAGAGTTTAAATTTCGATCATTCCTCTAAAATGGAGACTAAGAAGCAGAAATTACATTATTATAGAAAATGAAGTGATATTTCCATCACACCTGAGTCCATCCATGCCTTCTACACTTCTACCTGCACTTGATGTCACAGTCTATCCTCAGTTAACAACCCAGTATGTGAAGCACTTAGCGGCACTTAGCACAGAGCTTGGCACATAAGAAGTGCTCCATAAATGTTAGGTGAGTGCGTATTAGATGTATAGAAAATACCTTTCGTCTTGAACTAAATGTATGGTTCATACGAGCTGTTTAGTGTATCCATTATATAATTCAAATTATATTATTTAAATTAAATAATCAAATTATTTTCAGTGTAATATTACAATTCCATATATTTTAAAGGCAGTTTTAAAGCAATGGACAACTTTTCATTATAATTGCAAAATTGGTTTTTCTTTCCCAAATTCACAAATTTGATGTCACATCTAGTATGAATACATAAGTTCTTATTATAAATATTTTTATTAATAGGAAACTCTTAGCAATGAAATTTGGATCCATTTGCAAGTCTAGTTTTTTCTTTCTTTTTTTTTTTTTTTTGAGACAGAGTCTCACTCTGTCACCCAGGCTGAAGTGCAGCGGCGCGATCTCGGCTCACTGCAAGCTCTGCCTCCCGGGTTCACGGCATTCTCCCGCCTCAGCCTCCCGAGTAGCTGGGACTACAGGCGCCCGCCACCACCCACGGCTAATTTTTGTTTTGTACTTTTTAGTACAGATGGGGTTTCATAGTGTTAGCCAGGATGGCCTCGATCCCCTGACCTCGTGATCCACCTGCCTCGGCCTCCCAAAGTGCTGGGATCACAGGCATGAGTTACCGCGCCTGGCCTACACGTCTATTTTTTAAACATGTTAAATTCGACTCGGTCAACCTAAAATGCATATGTATGTATGTATATATATGTATGCATATGTATGTATGTGTATATATGTATGCATATGTATGTATGTATATATGCATGTATGAATATATATATATGCATTTTAAGTTGACCAACTCGGATTTAGCATGTTTAAAAAATAGATATGTAAACGAATCCAAATTTCATTGCTAACAGTTTCCTATTGATAGGAAATGTAAAAGAAAGCTAACAGATTAATGTCATATAGTGTGCAGCAGACTTACATTCTGGCAACATAAAAAGATATGGAGCGGCCGGGCGCGGTGGCTCAAGCCTGTAATCCCAGCACATTGGGAGGCCGAGACGGGCGGATCACGAGGTCAGGAGATCGAGACCATCCTGGCTAACACGGTGAAACCCCGTCTCTACTAAAAAATACAAAAAACTAGCCGGGCGAGGTGGCAGGCGCCTGTAGTCCCAGCTACTCGGGAGGCTGAGGCAGGAGAATGGCGTAAACCCAGGAGGCGGAGCTTGCAGTGAGCTGAGATCCAGCCACTGCACTCCAGCCTGGGCGACAGAGCAAGACTCTGTCTCAAAAAAAAAAAAAAAAAAAAGATATGGAGCAATTACGTATGTTTGTGCTGTTATACTGTGTCCACATTATTTTAGACTAGTGTGTTGTATGAGCTGTAGAGGTGTTCATCTCTTGGAAACTGTGATGACAGATGTTATTGCATGCATATTCTTCTTTTCTATATATTTGTGTTTCAGAATTTTAAGATAAACTGAACATAATAGTTGGGTTACAGTATTTTTTTCTTTCTTGCCAGAAAGAGTTATAAACTTTCCGGTCCATTATTAAGTCCTTTTTAAGTCAAAAAGAAGCTGGTTAGAGAGTTTTAAAACAATGAATATTAGCAATATGCATCAACGGGGGGAATGCCCAATATATTGTGATATAAAAGAAAATACATATATTTTTAAATAAAATGTTTGAAAGGATTAATCTGATTAAATGGAAAAATGCTATAATGGACTTCGTATAAAACTTGCTCTTCTCTATCTGTTTATATGTGGCATTCCCCCATCCTTAAGAGTAGGTACCATGGATCTACTATATTACAACAAAGTTTTTGCTTCCAGGGTTGGAATTTACCTCTAGAACTTTTAGTATCTTTCATAGGTAGTAACACTCATGAAGGTTTAACAGACTATAAATGTGGGCACAAAATGTACAGAATAACAAATCTTGTTCCTGTAATTTATGTGTACAGAGAAAATTGCCAGATTTATGTTATGCTCTATTTGCAATTTATTGTACACATAAATCAGTTTGGATACATTCTGATTTGTTTTATTTACCAAACTAAACCTTTACAGGCTGGTTTTACTCAAATAGAAATGAGGGCTGAACACCACCAACAACAACAGCCTTACTGTAGCTGATGATTAAACGGAATCCATTTCTTTCTAGTTTTAACTTTCATCCTCTGTGATAGTTTTTTTTTTTTTAACCATATAACCACTAGAACGTTCATATTCAGTATTGAAACATGTAATTGAATTATCTTGTATATCTGCTACTGTTTCAAATTTTAATATTCTGGCAATTATGTACAATGTATACTTTCAGAGGGAAATTATGCTTAGGTTATGAAATTCTCAGAATATTATTTATTCACAGGTATTTATTCCATAATATTCAGTTATTCTTTATTTTTAGAATAAGTAGGCTAACCCAAGCTAGTTTATGAATATAATAATAAAGCTAAGATAAAACAGACTTTTTTCAGTATCTGTGTCTAGATATTTAGAGAAAATATATGGAAAAATTCTTGAAATTCATCTAACTTAAATTTTGTTTCAACAGACTGCAGTAGAATTTTGTTGTACTGAATATTGATTAAAATAAATGAGTCCTTGGCTAAGACTTAAGTTTTTAAAATCATATAGACATTTTTTGTTGTTGTTGAAAAAGATGTCCTGGAATAAGAGTTAACCTTTAACAGTGACATCTGTCAACAGAATTATCTAGGACATGCAACAAGCCTGACTTCTCACTGTCAAATTTGTAATATCAATCTATGTATTTCATTTTCCCCACAGGCAAATGAGCTGACAGTG
The DNA here is from genome assembly GCF_000951045.1 of Mandrillus leucophaeus. Taxonomy (NCBI): domain Eukaryota; kingdom Metazoa; phylum Chordata; class Mammalia; order Primates; family Cercopithecidae; genus Mandrillus; species Mandrillus leucophaeus. Next base: position 1,303,460 of record NW_012108352.1, on the reverse strand, counting down.
GGGACTTTGGGGAGATTCAGCTGCGAGACTTAGATGAAAGGTGTTCTGGTCGTCAGAGGAGCTGGTCAATGAGAGAGAGAAGCAACCGGATCCACACAAAACATTCTGGGCACACTTGAAATTGAAGCATTATTTTTTAAGACAAATAATACTGTAGACTACCTAAGGCAGGATGAAATACATCATGTTTGCTTATGCAGGCTTTCCAAGTTACATCACCGCATCCTGCCCTGCTTTTCTTACATGGACTCCTGGAGACACCCCTTTTATCAGTACAGAGCCAGCACAGAACCCTAAGTGATTTAATAAACAGGACTCTCGAATTCTATCTCTGCTCATGTGTGTTTTCTTGCACAGCATGTACACACCCTAATTATAGCCTGTCAGATTTTATTATTTGTTTGTTTATCTTCTTATTCCACTAAAGGATTTTCTAAAGACAGAATCTTTTTCTACTTTTTATCTGCAAAACTCAGACACATTCATGGCATTGAGGAAGGGCTCCAGAAATATTTTCTGTATACATACTGAGTGAAAGAAGCTAATTCCCTCTTTGGAAACACACTTATATTCTGTAATAAAAAACAGAATTTAAACCACAAAGAATATTTTCTGTTTCATATTTTAATATTGAATTAGATGTTTACCTCAGTTGTTATTAAAATAATTACAACAAATAGTACAGAAATGTAATATTACCAAAGAAAAGTGTAAAATGAAAAGTGACTACTAACAGTAAACCCTGCCTTCTCACTCAAGAAATTACTGTTAACATTTGCTTCTGGATCTTTTCAGACATTTTTGTATTTCTAGTTAACTTTTTATACATATATCATTTGTTTTCTACCTCCCTAATTAAATGCTGAACTCATTAAGTTCAGGGACTGCAGCATCTATTTCTTTCATATTCCATATACTGTTTAACTCTGTGCTGGACACTTAGTAAGTACACAATAAAAATAACTGTACTTGTGATTATTCTGTTGACTCTGTTAATTAAGAAAAGACAAATTGCATGCCATTGCAATCCATGCAGAATATTATACCAAACGAGGGCGACATTTAAGACTGAATAAGAATGTGAAATCTTTAATGACATCGGTTGAGTAATCTCAGGGTCACAGCACTAAAGTTATACGTTTATTAAATTTGGGGTACACAGTCACCATTTATTAAATATATTTGTGTAGAGTAAGTACGTAACTATTCTGTGGGTATACAGATGCACAACCACTTTTGAAGCAAGCATTATTATTATCTCCATTTCATAGATGAATAAATCAAGATTTAGAGAGGTTTAGTGTTTGCCCAAGGTTATACAATTAGAAGATAGCATAGCTAGACTTCAAGTTTGGACAGTCAGACTCTAAATAATATTACTCTATTTTCCCTATGTGATGCTACTATTCACACAAATATACTGGGACTTTTTATATCAATAGTACTAGATGACTGTAATATTCTTGGCTAAAGTTCATCTCCCCAACAGACTCACAAGAAGCAGATTAATAAATGATGATTTCTTGCACTTGGAGGTTAAAATCATTCCAAGCTCAGTCACAGTAAGATCAAGTGTCTGTCCTGTGGATACCAGGTATTCAAGTTCATCTTAGCTGCTGAAATAGATCAAAACAGTAGAAAACTATAGCAGTAGGGAGAATAATCTTTTTGTGCAAATATACTTTCTTGATAAGGGTAGACATTCTTTATTTCTTTTTGACTTTTAGGGTGCCTTTATGTTTTCTTATTAAAGATTATCTAGTGATTCTTCCAAAAATTACGTATATAGATTCAAGGTCCAATAAGATTGAAGAAGTGTTACTATAAAGAAATTACAAGAATATTGTGACTTTCATAGAGACTGACATATGCAACACCATACCAGAATGCCTATGTTTAGTCTTATAAAAGTATTTAGTTACCTCCATCCAATGAAAGGAGCCAGAACTGTCTCACTCAATTGGATAATAATTACTTCCTAGAACCTTCTTCCTCTGAATAGTAGGAATCTCCATGGATGTTTCTTTCTAAATATCAAATAGTTGTCTTTTTCTGAAAGCCTGTCACTTGAAGTGTTGGTCTTCTTCCTGAAAGCCAGTCACTGGCAGAGGGGCAAAAATGCAAAAAACAGTCAAAGTAATATTTGATGAGACTTGTTTTACTGGCATGCTTCTTTCTAATCTGAAAATCTTCAACTTGCGTGCAAGTTGCGTGCAAGTCTCTATGCATATTTGTACCATGGCGACTTTGAAAAAGATCTTCAGTATCAGCTTCTAGAAGAAGATTCATTTTCTTCCAGTATATCTCATAAAAAAGAATACTCCTGTGAAATAGAATATATGTATCATGGAAGCATTCAAGAATTTAGAGGAGATATGTTATTGTTACTAATTATTAACTTATATCTACACAGTGATACACAGCACATAATAGGATAGAAGTAAAATATTCAGTTGTCTTGAATTGTCATGGCCTAACCTGACCCGGAGGATGGCAAGGACCAACAGATAAAAAACACAGTGCCACCCACCCCACACCCAGTTGTCTTAATGGATCACAGCAAATAAAACCCACTGGCTACCTTCTTTTTTCAGTGTTAATAGTAGGTAGCAGAAAAATATATTTTGAAAAGAACATATTTGTCATGACATATTTCATGAAAATGTTTTGTTCAACAGGTATGTTACTCGCCTAGGGGAGATCTCTTATCACAGCATGTCTGTATTTTCATGCAAGTGACCAAAATCATGTTTTAGGCCTGTCAAACAATTTTTAAAAAATGGAAATATATTTGAACCAAAATATGTCTAGAAATATGCAAACTACTAATTCTTAATACTCTGCTCTTTTTGTTAACATGTAAATTCCCAGCCTTCTAAAAAGCGTCCTACTGTCATTAAACAGAGTTTATTTTCCTCAATGTATATATTTAGAATTTAACTCTGAAAGTAAAATGAACAGTATAAAGATTATGGACACAGAGTGACGACTCCTAACTCTATGTATACCCTAGCTTTAAAAGTGATTCTCTCGCTCAAGACGCCATAACTAATAACTGGAGAAGCAGCATCTGAATCTAGGTATGGTCACTCCAAGGCCGATGGGCATCCTGGAACACAAAGTTGCCTTCCAGAGATTAAGAAGAAAAGGCCAGAAAAAGAGAGAGAGGGAGAGAGAAAGGACATTTTTAATGGGCCAAGGATTGAACATAGAACTTCTTTCCTTAGTAAAAATTAATTTGAGGAAAAGCATAACATCAATGCTCTAAACCTTTTCGATAATTAAAAGTAAAGTATTTTTCCTTGTTTAGTTTATTCAGAGCATGGCCTGGTTATCACACACTTTTGCCAATATATAACTTGATAGTTTCACTTTTCTCCCTGAACAACTTGAGAATCTAATGATCATTTGAATTCTTCCTTTTCCTGGAAGAAATGTGCTGTCTATATTTGAATACCTAAGCCTGTCACTTTTGAAGATGAAAAATTGAAAATAATCAAAATCAAATAAAACAAGGTAACAAAGATAAATTTTTCAAATAGGATAAATATTCTTAACCGTCTATACTTCAATTCTGTTAACATTTTGCTAAGAATATACTTGTGCCTATGTGTAGCAAAAAGTATTAATCTTATTCATGCATGAATTTTGATTTTCCTAAAAAATACAAGCTATGATCTACTTGAGCAGCTGGTATAAAATTATTAATAACTTTCTCTTTGCTTGGAAACTTAAGGACAGGGACTGTTTACAGTAGGTAATGATAAAGTTGTTTACTTTGGAAAGTTACATTTGCAATTCTCTCATATTTGAATATTCATGTAAAGTGTCTTAGGGATGCACTTTACAATAATTAATTTCATTGCTTCATCTATCACCATAAATGGTTCTTCCTGATGTCAACCTAGATTCATCACAGTTTGTAAGAAGTTAACTTCTTAACTGAAAACCCACCATAAACATTACTGATCTGCGTGTACATTCTCTGTAGATAGAGATAAACAAAATGAGCTAGATTTTCCAGAGAATCCCTTTATATATAGGACTAAGAAAATATATTTTAGAGGCTAGGCAGCAACCTGGAAAGAATAGAGCTAGAATTTCACTAATCCCCTTAGTCTACTGAATAATAATACTAATATTAGTAATAATACCAGCTTATTAATCATTTACTATATAGCAGAAAACCAGTGCTAAGTATTTTGTACATTATCTCAGTTATTCCATGCAGCTCTATGAAGCAGATGGCATTATTATTCCCATTTACTGATGAGAATCTGACTTTACAGAAAATAAATTAAGTTGCTCCACATACTTTGACATTAAATTTAGATTTGTCTGACTCCTAAACCAATTTTCTCATATATATGTGTAGCAGAGGCATTATCAGAGAAGAAAACACAGCAATGATGCAACTCGTTTATCTTTTTTTTTTTTGCGAGCAAGATTGCCAGGTAAGTCAGAGTTAATTTGCAAGTAGGATGCCAGGGGATGGGACAAATATTGATAAAGAAATGGAAATTCCTGGAAAATACAAAATAACCAGTGAGTAGAGAGCTATTTCTTATCTACTGGTAGACAGAATAGAACTTCAACACACACACACAAACACACACACACACACATACACATATATATGTATGTATACGTGTGTGTGTGTATATATATGTGTGTGTGTATGTGTGTGTGTGTGTATATATATATAGAGAGAGAGAGAGATCTTTATAAGGGTAGGGGATATTAGACTTTCAAGAGTCATTGAGGGTAGCCTCTCAGAAAGGTAGTTGTAGGTGGCAGACTGCATAAAAGTGATGAGAGAGAAAATGTTTTCTAAAGATGGGGATGGGGTGGTGGGAGGAGTTATTGTGAAGAAAAGGTAGAATACTGGTTTGTCAGGGTTCTCCAGAGAAACAGAACGCATTGGAGATACATTAGAGAGGGAAAGGAAGAGGGAGAGATTTGTTATAGGGGACTGGCTCACATGATTATGGAGGCTGAAAAGTCCCAAGATCTGCAGTCAGCAAGCTGGAGACCTAGAAGAGCAGATAGTGTAATTTGAGTCTGGCAGGCTCAAGATCCCACAATAGCTAATGACTGGGTTTGAGTCTGAAGCCAGAAAAAAAACCCAGTGTTCCAGCTGGAAGGCAGTCAGGTAGGAAGAGTTTCCTCTTATTGGAAGGATTGTCAATCTTCTTATTCCATTCACGTGTTAGGGTGATTGCATGAGTCCTACCCACATTAACAAGGGCAATCAGCTTTACTTAATCTACTGATTCAAAAGTGAATTGCACCTCCAAACACACTCACAGACAAACCCAAAATAATATTTGAATGGATATCTGGGTGCCCCATAGGTCAGTCAAGGTGACACACAAAATTAATGAACACACTGGTTATACTGATTATAGTTCATTAAAATGATGGTTTTTAGAAATAATCCTCTTAAAACAACTGTTTCAGGAAGGACATAGTTATGTGGTAAATTTGAAACAGTTGGCTGATAGATATTAACATAATGGGCTCAAGCATGGCACGACATTAAGGCCCTGATATTAAATATCTCCCCCAAAGAATGACTGCCACAGAGCTATTTATAATACCAGTTGAGCAGTAGGTGTACTAGAGTAGTATAGGTAGCATACTCCTTAAATTTTGCTTCCAGGAAAAAGCCTTTCTCCCACCTCCATATCCTTCACCCCAATACTACTTAAGCAATTGACAGGAAAAAAATTACCTAAAATATCACAGAAATTAGACATTTCTGTGATGAATCCAAAGGAAAGGCCTATAAGGAAATGAGAAGTCTCATTAAAAGAAGTATTACCAACTACAGTGTTACATGTTTAGCCCAATTTCCAGTTTAGTGGTCTCTAAGATGAAGTAAAAATGCAAATAATAACTTTTTTTAGGAAGAAACACAGATCCTTACACAAGACTGATAAAATGAACAAAGGCTACAGAATAATAGGCGATTGGTGGAAAAACAAAAGATAGAATAAAATAAGGACTTTAATATGTTTTGGATCTGTGTCCCTGCCCAAATCTCACATTGAATTATAATCCCCAGTTTTGGATGTGGAGCCTGGTGGGAGGTGATTGAATCATGGGTGTGGTGTCTCATGAATGGTTTAACACCATCACACTGGGTACTGTTCTCCTGATGGTAAGTTCTCATAAGACCTGATTGTTTAAAAATGTGTAGCACCTCCCCCAACATCTTCTACCTGCTATGGCCATGTGAAGTTCTGGCTCACCCTTTGCCTTCCATCATGAATGTAAGTTTTCTGAGGCTTCCTCGGAAGCTGAGCAGATGGCCAGCATCATGCTTCTGTAAGGCTGGCAGAACCATGAGCTAATTAAACCCCTTTTCTTTATATAAATTACCCAGTCTCAGGTAGTTCTTTACAGCAATGTGAGAATGAACTAATGCAGAAAGTCGGTACCAAGGAAAGGGTCTTTGCTATAAAGATACCTGAAAATGTGGAAGCAGCTTTGGAACTGGATAACAAGCAGAGGTTGGAAGAGTGTGGAGAGCTTAGAAGAAGACAGGAAGATGAGGGAAGATTTCGAACTTCCTAGAGACTTGTTAAATTGTTGTGACCAGGCCAGGCATGGTGGCTCACACCTGTAATCCCAGCACTTTGGGAGGCTGAGGCAGGGCAGGTGGATCACTTCAGGTCAGGAGTTCAAGACCAGCCTGGCCAACATGGTGAAACCTGGTCTCTGCTACAAATACAAAAATTAGCCAGGCGCAGTGGTACATGCCTGTAATCCCAGCTTCTCAAGAGGCTGAGGCACAAGAATCACTTGAACCCAGGAGGCGGAGGTTGCAGTGAGCCGAGATTGCACCACTGTGCCACTGCACTCCAACCTGGGTGGCAAAGAGACACTCTATCTCAAAAAAAAACAACAAAAAAAAAACAAAAAAAAAAAAACTGTTTTGATCAAAATGCTGATAGTGATATGGACAATGAAGACCAGGCTGAGGAGGTCTCAGATGGAAATGAGAAACATATTGGGAAGTGGAGCAGAGGTCACTTTTGTTATGCATTAGCAAAGAGGTTGGCTGTATTATGCCCCTGCCGTAGGAATCTGTGAAACTTTGAACTTAAGAGTGATGATTTAGGGTATCTGGCAGGAGAAATTTCTAAGCAGCAAAGCATTCAAGATGTGCCATGGCTGCTTCTAACAATGTATGCTCATATGCGTGGGCAAAGAAATGACCTGAAACTGGAAATTATATTTAAAAGGGAAGCAGAGCATAAATGTTTGGAAAATTTGTAGCTGGAAATGTGTTAGAAAAGAAAACCCCATTTCCTGGTGAGGAATTCAAGCCAGCTGCAGAAATTTGCATAAGTAAAGAGGAGACAAATGTCATTAGCCAGGACAATGGGGAGGCAATCGAAGGCATTTCAGAGACAACCACAGTTGCCCTTCCCATTATAAGCCTAGAGGCCTAGGAAAGAAAAATGGTTTCACAGATGTGGAACACTGCTCCTCACATCCTGGCTGCTCCAGTTTGAGCTGTGGCTCAAACAGGCTCAGGTATAGATTGAGCCACTGCCCCAGGGGGTGCAAGCTGCAAGCCTTGGCGGCTTCCATGTGGTGGTAAGTATGAAGGTGAACAGAGTGCAAGAGTTGAGGCTTAGGAGCCTCTACCTGGGTTTCAGAGGATGCATGGAAAAGCCTGGATGTCTAAGCAGAAGCCTGTTGCAGGAGCAGAACCCTCATGGAGAACCTCTACTAGGGTAGTGCAGAAGAAAAATGTGGGGTTGGAGCCCCTACATAGAGTCCCCACTGAGGCACTGCTTAGTGGAGTAGTGAAAATAGGGCCACTATTCTCCAGACCCCAGAATAGTAGATCCACCAGCAGCTTGCACCATGAACCTGGAAAAGCTGCAGGCACTCCACACTAGCCCATGAAAGCAGTTGTGGGGGCTGAACCCTGCAAATCCACAGGGGAGGAGCTGCTCGAGACCTTGGGAGCTCACCTCTTGCACCAGCATGTTCCAGATTTGGGACATGGAGTCAAAAGAGATTATTTGGCAGCTTTATGGTTTAATGATTACTTTGCTGGGTTTTAGACTTGTGTAGGGCCTGTAGCCCCTTTCTTTTGCCTGATGTCTCCCTTTTGGAATGGGAGTATTTACCCAATGCCCTATACCTCTATTGTGTCTTGGAAGTAACTAACTCATTTTTTGTTTTACAGGCTCATAGGTAGAAGGGACTAGACTTTTCTCAGATGAGATTTTGGATTTTGGACTTTTAAGTTAATGCTGTAATGACTTAAGACTTTGGGGAACTGTTGGGAAGACAAAATTGTATTTTGAAATGTGAGAAAGACGTGAGGTTTGGAAGGGGTCAGGGACAGAATGATGTCCTTTGACTCTGTATCCCCATCCAAATCTCGTGTTGAATTTTAAACCCCACTATTGGAGGTGGGACTTAGTTGGAGTTGATTGAATCATGGTGGTGGTTTCTCATGAATGGTTTAACATCATTCTTTTGGGTGTTGTTCTTGTGATGGTGAGTCGTTTCTCATAAGATCTGACTATTTAAAAGTGTAGAGCACTTCCCTCCTCTCTCTCTTCCTTTTGCTGTGGCCACGTAAGATTTGCTTGCATCCCATTTGGATTCCACCAGGATTGAAAGTTTCCTGAGGCCTCTATAGAAGCCATCATATTTCCTGTACAACCTATGGAAATGTGAGGTAGTAAAACCTTTTTTCTTTATAAACTACCCAGTCTCAGGTATTTCTTTATAGCAGTGCTAAAACAGACTAATATAGATTTTACAAAAAGAAGAAAAACCGAGTTCAATAAAAGTGAAAGGCAATCAAATTATAAGTTAAACATATGGCCAAGAGCCATTCATTTATCATTATTTTGCAATTCAACTACTAAAAGAGACTAAGAATGAAACAGCAAACTTGCCATTTCTGTATTTAAGGAATGCTTTATTCACAGAATTATACATTTTCACATGTTATACATGCACATGCACACACACACACACACATATATATATAAATATTTATGTGTGTTATACCAATGCACAAAGGAAAAGGAAAACCAGCATTATATAAATAGTAATTTAGTGTAAGTTTTTTAGTGGAACAATTTGTTTTAAAATTTAATTAGCTTTATACAAAGAGAAAAAGTCAATAGAGAAAACATCAATAGAGTAAATAAACAATTCATTTCTAAAATAGAATTGCAAGCTGAAAATGAAAATTAGGGAATAATTCAATTTATAATACTATCCAGAAGAATAAAATACTTAGGAATAAATTTAACCAAGGAGGTATGATACATGTATGCTGACCTACAAAACATTCCTAAAAAAATTATAGAAATCCTAGATAAATGTAAAGCATTCCACATTTATGGATTAGATGAATTAGTATTGTCAATATGGCAATACTCCCCATATCAATATGGAAAGTCAATGAAATTTCTGTCAAATTTCCAGGTGGCTTTTTTTTTTTTTTTTAACAGAAATTGACATGCAGATCCTAAAACTCACAGTGAAATTAAAGAAAACCAGAATAACCAACATAATTGCAAAAGAACAAAACTTGGAGCACTCACAAGTTCTTACTTCAAAACTTACTACAAAGCTACAGTAATCAAAACTGTGTGGTACTAGCATGAAGGACATATGAATCAATGCAAGTAAATTGAGAGTCTAGTCGAAATAAAAGAAAAAAATGTTAAAGACAACTAGAGAGAAAGGTCAGGTTATCTACAAAGTGTAGCTCTTTGTAGCCCGTGTTCTCCAACTGACAGAGGTTTCAGTCCTCCCTGGAGCAAAGCTCCCAGGGAGAGGAGCGGGATGCCATCTTTGCTGTTTGGGCTACAGTGAACCTCTCAGCATCATTTCTATATGCTGACTGTGAGCAATCTGGAAAAGGAAAAAAATCCCATTTACAGTAGCCACACATAAAATTACATTCTAAGGGGTTACCTTAACCAAAAAAGTGAAAAATCTCCATAAAAAATCATTAAATAGTTATGAAATAAATTTCAGATAACAAAAAAATGGAAAGATATACAATGCTCCTGAATTGAAAGTATCAACATGGTTAAAATGTCAATAATACCCAAAGCAATTTACAGTTTCAATGCAATCCCTATCAAAATACCAACAGTTTTCACAGAAATAGAAAAAAAAATCCTAAAACTTATATGGAACTACAAAATAAATAGCCAAAGCTATGGTATGCACAAAGAACAAAACTGGAGGAATCACATTACCTGACTTCAAATTATACTACAGAGCTGTAGTAATCAAAATAGCATGTTACTGACATGAAATCAGACACATAGACCAATGAAACAGAATAGAAAATCCAGAAATAAATCCACACACCTACAGTAACTCATTTTTGACAAAGATGCCGAGAACATACACTGGGGAAAAGATGGTCTCTTAAATAAATGATGCTGGGAAAAGTGAATATCCCTATGCAGAAGAAAGAAACTAGATCCCTATCTATCACCATATACAAAAGTAAAATAAAGATAGATTAAAAACTTAAATCTAAGACATCAAACTATAAAATTACTAGACAAAAACGTTAGGGAAAATTCCCAGGACATTGGTCTAGGCAGAAATTTCTTGAGCATTACCCCACAAGCACAGGCAACTATAATTAAAACAGACATATGGGATCACATCAAGTTAAAAAGCTTCTGCACAGCAAAAAATACAATCAACAAAGTGAAGAGATAACCCACAGAGTGAAAAAAAAAATGGAAAACTACCCATCTGGCAAGAGATTAATAATCAAAATATATATTAATAAGAAGCTCAAACAACTCTATAGAAAACAATCTAATAATCCAATCAAAAAAATGGGCAAAAAGTTTTAATGGACATTTCTCAAAAAAAGACATACAAATGGCAAACAGGCATATAAACAGGTGCTCAACATTACTGATTATTAGACAAATACAAATCAAAACTACAATGCGATATTACCTCACCCCAATTGAAATGTCTTATATCCAAAAGACAGAGAATAACAAATGCTGATGAGGATGTGGAGAACAAGGAACCCACATATACTGTTGGTGAGAATGTAAGTTAGTACAACGTAAGTTCTTAAACAAAAAAACAAACAAACAAAAGAAAAAACTAAAAATTAAGCTACCACATGATTCCACAATCCTGCTGCTGGGTGTATACCCAAAGGAAAGGAAATCAGTATATTAAAGGGATATCTGCACTCCTATGTTTGTTGCAGTACTATTTACAATAGCCAAAATTTGGAAGCAAACTAAATGTCCATCAACTGATGAATGGATAAAGAAAGTGTGGTACATATACTCAGTGTAGTACTATTCAGCTATATATTAAAAAAATGAGACCCAGTAACTTACAACAACATGCAGAAAATTGGAGATCATTATATTAAGTGAAATAACCGAGAGACAGAAAAACAAACATCGGATGTTCTCACTTGTTTGTGAGATCATAAAATCAAAACAATTAAACTCATGGACATAGATGGTAGAAGGATGGTTATCAGAGCCTTTGAAGGTTAGTGGTGTGGGGGCTGCAGGGGGAGGTGGGGATGGTTAGTGGGTACAAAAATATAGAAAGAATAAACAAAACTTACTATTTGATAGCATAGTAAGATGATTACAGTCAATTGTGACTTCATTGTACTTAATTTAAAATAACTTTAAAAGTATAATTGGATTGTAACTTAAAGGATAAATACTTGAGAGGATGGACACCTCATTAAGTATAATGTGCTTATTTCACATGACATGCCTGTATCAAAACACCTCATTTATCCCATAAATATATACCCCTACTATATACCCACAAAAATTAAAAAGTAAATAAATAAAAATTTAAAAAAAGATAAGTATATAAATAATAAATACAATTTAGAGAAAAAGAAAGTAAAAAGACAACCAACAAAATATAAAACTTTTGCAAATAATATACCTAATAAAGGGACTTATATGCAGAATATACAAAGTCTTCCAACTCACCAGAAAAAAGACAAATAAATAAATAGTTGGCAAAAAATCTGAATAAACATTTCATCAAAGATATTAAAATTATCTATAAGCATGTGAAAAGATGCTTAATATTATTAGTCATCAGGGACATACAAATCAAAACCACAATGAGATACCACTTTACATTCCCTAGGATGACTGTAATAAAAAGGACAGAAAATAGTCAAATTACTGTAATTAGCATATCCATTACCTCAAACTTTTATCATTTCCTAGTGATGGATGAATGTTCTTTGAACATTCAAAATCCTCTCTAACTCATTACATATTGTACACATGTATCAAAATATCACCCTGTACCTCATAAATATGTACAATTATTATGTGTCAATTAAAAATAAAATAACACTTTGTAAAAAGACAAAAAATAGCAAGTGTTAGTAAGAATGTCATGAAATTAGAATCTTCATACTTTGCTAGTGGAAATGTAAAATGGTGCAGCTGCTTTGGAAAACAGTCTGACACTTCCTCAAAAGGGCAAACATAGAGTTATCATGTGACCCAGCAATCTCATTCCTGGGTTTATTTTTACTCAAGAAAAATAAAAACATATGTCTGCATGAATGTTCATAATAGCATTATTCATAAGAGCCAAAAAATTGAAACAACCCAAATATCATTAGTTGGTGAATAGATAAACAAATCATGCTATATAAATGCAATGGAATATAATTTAGCCATTTAAAGGAGTAAAGTATTGATACATGCTACGATACAGATAAACCTTGGAAACATACTAAATGAAAGAAGCCAGTCACAAAAGATCATATGTTATATGATTCAATTTCTATGAAATGTCCAGAATAAACAAATCTATAGAAACTGAAGGTAGATAAGTGGTTGTCTAAAGTTTGGGGCGAAGGAGAAGGAATTTGGAGAAAATGGGGTTTGACTGCTAATGGATAAAGGATTTCTAAACAGGGTAATGAAAATTTTGATTGTGATCATTGAACCACTCAGCAAATATACTAAAAATCATTGAATTGTATACTCTAAGGTAAACTGTAATGTTTATTAATTATATTTCAAAGAAGTCACCATTTTCAGAAGGACCAAATTGCAAAATAATTGAATAATTACTTTTGGAGGTTGGAGAAGGGTGAGAAGTTCTTGATTTTTTTTTTTATATGTGATATTGTGGAAAGGAATAAGGGAGAAATAGAGAGCAGAAGGGTGATTCCTTTTACTTTAATATTATTTAAAATGTAAAGTCATAGCCTTGTCTCAGGGATTTACCAAGTATAAAAATTATACCTACTTACTGACAAAAGAACTTGATGTCTTAGAGTGAAGAATGTATACAAAGTTATGAACTATGTTCAACATCAAAATTTATTCTACTTTGATTTCTATGCTTGGGATGTTTGCATTGTTTCGGGCTTTGTCTGTAGTGAGTGTGCTGCTGCTAATTTATTTTTAATCTTTAAAAAGACAGCAGTCTCTTTTGGATGGTCAGTTCCTCAGCTGGGATTTTAAAAACTAGATCAATTTTATCAATAAACTTATTTTATCCAATTTAGAAGTAAAAACAATCCCCTTGCCTGAGACTTCCAATTAAATTTTACAGAGTACAGTATACTTAAGTATGCAAAAAATGCTGTAGAAAAGCAATAGCCAAGCAAAAGTTGACTTCACAATTTGTCCAGAAAGTCAAAAGCAAGAAAGAACGTGCAAAAAAATTAAGATAGAGAAGAGTGATGGTGACAAAACAAGGAGAAAGTAGAACACTAGAGGAGTGAGAGATACACATTGAAACAAGGAGACAGGAAGAGACATAAAAAGAGGCAGCTGTAAAGATAGTCTAGGCCCTGTATTTCAAAATGCTTTTTTTGGTTTACAGAAGGAAATTCACTTACTCTACATATGTCTGAATAATACAGATTGAGAAATATGCTAGTACAATTGCTTCATCTGGAACATCGTGGCTAGATGAGCTGTGGCAAGTGTGAAGTTTCTGCTCAAGGAAATGCTGGCTTTTGTTTTTCAATTTTCCTTTTTTCATTTTCATTTTTATTTTTAATTCTGGGGTACATGTGCAGGATGTGCAGATTTCTTACGTAGATAAATGTGTACGATGGTGATTTGCTGCACCTATCAACCCGTCACCTGGGTATTAAGCCCAACATGAATTAGCTATTTTTCCTATTGTTCTCCCTCCTCTCACCACAACCCCCAACAGGACTCAGTGTGTGTTGTTCCCCTCCCTGAGTCCATGTGTTCTCATTGATCATCTTTCACTTATAAGTGAGAACATGCAGTGTTTGATTTTCTGTTCCTGCATTAGCTTGCTGAGGATAATGACTTCCAGATTCATTCGTATCCCTAAAAAGGATACAATCTCACTCCTTTTATGGCTCTATAGTATTTCATAGTGTATATGTACCACATTTTTAAAATCCAGTCTAACGTTGATTGGCATTTGAGTTGATTCCATGTCTTTACTCTTGTGAATAGTGCTGCAATGAACATACACATCATGTATCTTTGTAATAGAATAACTTACATTCCTTTGGGTATATACCCAGTAATGGGATTGCTAGGTCAAATAGTAGTTCTGGTTCTAGATCTTTGAGGAATCACCACACTGTCTTTCACAATGGTTGAACTAATTTGCATTCCCACCAACAGTGTAAAAGCATTCCTATTTCTCTGCAAGCTCGCAAATATGTGTTGTTTCTTCGTTTTTTAATAATTGTCATTCTGACTGGTGTGAGATGGTATCTCACTGCGGTTTTAACTTGTATTTCTTTAATGATCAGTGATGTTGAGCTTTTCTTCATACATTTGTTGGCAGAATGAATGTCTTCTTTTGAAAAGTGTCTGTCCATGTCCTTTGCCCACTTTTTAATAGGGTTGTTTGCTCTTGTAAATTTGTTTCAGTTTCTTGTGGATTATGGATATTAGCCTTTGTCAGATGGATAGATTGCAAAAATTTTCCCCCACTCTGTGTGTTGTCTGTTTGCTCTGATAGTTTATTTTGCTGTGCAGAAGCTCGTTAGTTTAATTAGATCCCATTTGTCAATTTTTGCTTTTGTTGCAATTGCTTTTGGTGATTTCATCATGACATCTTTGCCCATGCCTATGTCCTGAATGGTGTTGCCTAGATTTTCTTCTAGGATTTTTATACTTTCGGGTTTTACATTTAAATCTTTAATCCACCTTGAGTCAATTTTTGCATAAGGTGTGAGGAAGGGGTTCAGTTTCAATTTTCTGCATATGGCTAGCCAATTTTCCCAACACCATTTATTAAGTAAGGAATGCTTTCCCCATTTCTTGTTTTTGTCAGGTTTATCAAAGATCAGATGGTTGTAGATATGCAGTCTTATTTCTGAGTTCTCTGTTCTGTTCTATTGCTCTTTGTGTCTGTTCTGGTACCAGTACCATGTTGTTTTGGTTATTGTAGCCTTATAGTGTAGTTTAAAGTCTGGTAGCATGATGCCTCCAGCTTTGTTCTTTTTGCTTAGGATTATCTTGGCTATATGAGCTCTTTTTTGGTTCTATATGAATTTTAATTTTTTTTTCTAATTTTATGAAGAATGGCAACGGTGGTTTAATGGGAATAGAATCTAATATATAAATTACTTTGGGGAGTATGGCCAGTTTTACAATATTGATTCTTCCTATCCATGAGCATTGGATATTTTTCCATTTGTTTGTGTCCCCTCTGTTTTCCTTTAGCAGTGGTTTGTAGTACTCCTTGAAAAGGTCCTTCACTTCCCTTATTAGCTGTATTCCTAGGTATTTTATTCTCTTTGTTGCAGTTGTGAATGGGAGTTCATTCATGTTTTGGCTCTCTGCTTGCCCGTTGTTGGTATGTAGGAATGCTTGTTACTTCTGCCCATTGATTTTGTATCCTGAGACTTTGCTGAAGTTGCTTATCAGCTAAAGAATCTTTTGGGCTGAGATAATGGGGTTTCCTAGATATAGGATCATGTCATCTGCAAACAAAGACACTTTGACTTCCTCTCATCCTATTTGAATGCCTTTTTGAATTACTCTTGACTGATTGCCCTGGCCAGAACTTCCAACACTATGTTGAATAGGAGTGGTGAGAGAGGGTATCTTTGTCTTGTGCTGGGTTTCAAGGTGAATGCTTACAGCATTTATTCATTCAGTATGATATTGGCTGTGGGTTTGTCATAAATGTCTCCTGTTATTTTGATGTATGTCCCTTTAATACCTAGTTTATTAAGAGTTTTTAATAAGAAGAGATGCTGAATTTTATCAAAGGCCTTTTGTGCGTATATTGAGAAAATGATGTGGTTTTTGTCTTTAGAACTGTTTATGTGATGAATTATGTTTATTGATTTGCATATGTTGAACCAGCCTTGCATCCTGGGAATGAAGCCAAGTTGATCGTGGTGGATAAGCTTTTTCATGTGCTGCTGTATTTGATTTTCCAGTATTTTATTGAGAATTTTTGCATTGATGTTCATCAGGGATATTGGTCTTAAGTTTTCTTTTGTTGTTGTTGTATCTCTGCAAGGTTTGGGTATCAGGATGATGCTGGCCTCATAGAATGAGTTAGGGAGAAATCCCTACTTTTCTATTGTTTGGAATAGTTTCAGAGAAAATGTATCAGCTCCTCTTTGTATTTCTGGTAGAATTCAGCTTGATGTTGCACAAGCACTTGATAAAATTCACATCCCTTTGAAACAAAATCCTTCAAAAAACTGGGGATAGAAGGAACATATCTCAACATCATAAAAGCCACATGCAATAGACCCAAAGCTTAGTATCACACTGAATGTGAAAAAATACTGAAAGCCTTCATACTAAAATCCACAACACAACATGGATGCCCACTTTCACCACTGTTATTCAACATAGTATTGGAAGTTCTAGCTAGAGACAAGAAAAAGAAATAGCATCCAAATTGGAAGGAAAAAATGAACTTATTTTTATTTGCAGATAAAGATAATGTGATCTTATATTTGGATAAGTCTAAACAATCCATCAAAAAATTCTTAAAATTGGTTAATTCAGGATAGTTGCAGGATAGAAGATCAACATAAAAAATCAGTCGCATTTCTATATGTCAACAGCAAACAATCTAAAAAAAATCAAGAAAGTAATCCCTTATACAAGAGCTATAAGGATTGGAAAAATCAATATTGTTAAAATGTCCATACTGCCTAAAGGAATCTACAAATTTAATGCAACCTCTATCAAAACACCAAAGACATTCTTCACAAAAGTAGAAAAACAACCCTAAAATTCACACAGACACACAAAAGACCCAGGATAGTAACAGTCATAGCTATTCTGATAAAAGAAAAAAACTGGAGTAATTGCATTACATTATTTAAAATTGTACTACAGAGCTATAGTAACCAAAACGGTATGGTGCCAGCATGAAAACAGACACATAGACCAATGTAAAAGAATGGAGAACCCAGAAACAAATCCACACATCTGCAGTGAACTCATTTTTGACAAAGATGCCAAGAAGATATATTGAGGAGAAAAAAAACAGTCTCTTCAATAAATGGTGTCAGAAAAAAATGGATATTCATATGCAGAAAAATGAAACTAGACCCCTACCTATCACCACACACAAAAATCAAACCAATATGAACTAAAGACTTAAATACCAGGCCTCAAAATATGAAATTACTAAATAAAAACATTGGGAAACTTGCCAGGTCATTGGAATGGGCAAATACTTTTTGAGTAATACAGCACAAATAAGCAATTGAAGCAAAAATGGACAAATGGTATAATATAAAGTTAAAAAGCTTCTGCACAGCAAAGGAAACAATCAACAAAGTGAAGAGACAACCAAGAGAATGGGTGAAAATATCTGCAAACTATATCCATCTGACAAGGGATTAATATCAAGGATGTATGAGGAACTCAACTCTATAGAAAAAAATCTAATAATCTAATTTTTAAAATGGCAAAAGATCGGAATAGACATTTCTCAAAAGAAGACATGTGATATGGTTTGCATCTGTGTCCCCAAAAAATCTCATGTCAGTAGGTAATCCTTAATATTTGAGATGGGTCCTAGGAGGAGGTGACTGAATCTTGGGGGTGGATCTTCCATGAATGGCTTACCACCATTTCCTTGGTGCTGTTCTTATGATAGAGCTCTCATGAGATCTGGCTGTTTGAAAATGTGTAGCACGTCCCCCACCCCCTTAATCCTACCCTGGCCATATGACGTCTGCTTTCCCCCTTCTGCCATAATGGTAAGTTTCCTGAGGCCTCCCCAGAAGTCGAGCAGATGCTGGCATTATACTTTCTGTGGAACCATGAGTCAATTAAACACATTTTCTTTATAAATTACCCAGTCTCTGGTACTTTTGTATAGCAGTGGAAGAATAGACTAAAATAGATAATTAATGGGGCATTGATATAAAGATATCGGAAAATGTGGAAGCAGCACATGTGGGTAACAGGCAGAGGTCAGAACAGTTTGGATGGCTCAGAAAAAGACAGGAAGATGAGGGAAGGTTTGGAACTTCCTAGAGACTGGTTGAATGATTATGACCTAAATGGTGATGGTGATATTGGCAGTGAAGGCCAGGCTGAAGAGGTAGGTCTCAGATGGAAAAGAGGAATCTATTGGGAATTGAAGCTGTGGTCACTTTTGTTACGCTTAGCAAAGAGATTCACTGCATTGTGTCCCTGCTGTAATGGCCCATGGAATTTTGAAATTTGAAGTGATAATTTAGGGTATCCAGTAGAATAAATTTCTAAGCCGCAAACTGTGCAAGAAGTAACTTGGCTGCTTCTAGTGGCCTATGCTATATTTTTGAGCAAAGAAATGATCTGAAATTGAAACTTATATTTAAAAAGGAAGCAGAGCATAAAAGTTCTGAATATTTTAAGCCTGACCATGTAATAGAAAGGAAAAGTCAATTTTCAGAGGAGGAATTCAAGAAGGCTGCAGAGATTTGCATAAGTAAAAAGGAGGTAAGTGCTAATAGCCAAGACAATGGGGAAAAGGCCTGGAAGGTATTTCAGAGACCTTTGCAGCAGCCCCTCCCATCAGAGACCAGGAGGCCTGGAAGGAAAGAATGGTTTCATGAGCCAGGCTCAGGGACTCATTGTCCTATGCAGCCTTGGGGCATTGTTCCCCGTATCCCAGTTGCTCTAGCTCTAGCCATGGCTCAAAGGGGCCCTGGTACAGCTCAGGCTGCTGCTTCAGAGAGTGAAAGCCATAAGCCTTGGTGGCTTCCATGTGGTGTTAAGCCAGTGGGTGCAGAGTGAAAGAATTGAGGCTTGGGTGTGTTTGCGTAGATTTCGGAGGATGTAAGGAAAATCCTGGATGTCTAGGCAGGAGCCTGCTTCAGGAAAGGAGCACTCATGGGGAAACTCTGGTAGGGAAATGTGAAGGAAAAACGTAGGGCTTGAGCACCTACAAAAGTCCCCACTGGGGCACTCCCTAGTGTAGCTGTGGGAAGAGGGCCACCCTCCTCCAGCCTCCAGAATGTTACATCCACTGGCTTGCAACGTGTGCCTGGAAAAGCTGAAGGCACTGAACACCAGCCCATGAGAGCCACTTCAGGGAATGAACCCTGCAAAATCACAGGTTCAGATCTGTTCCAGGCCTTGGGACCCCACCCTTAGGATCACTGTGGCTAGGATGTTAGACATGGAGTCAAATAAGATTATTTTGAAGCTTTAAGATTTAATTACTGCCCTGCTGGATTTTGGATTTGAATGGGACCTGTTGCTCCCTTTTTTTTTTTTTTTTTTGGTTTATTTCTCCCTTTTGGAATGGGAATAATTACCCAATGCTTGTACCCCCATTGCAACACATTTTGTATTTTCCAGGCTCATAGGCAGCAGGGACTAGCCTTGTCTCAGATGAGGCTTTGAATTGACTTCACCTAAGAGGTAATTTAGCTACTTGAATTTCAGTAAATAGAATTTTTCCTTTATTCCATTGGTCCTTTTTTTTTTTTTTTTTTTGGTTTATTTCTCCCTTTTGGAATGGGAATAATTACCCAATGCTTGTACCCCCATTGCAACACATTTTGTATTTTCCAGGCTCATAGGCAGCAGGGACTAGCCTTGTCTCAGATGAGGCTTTGAACTTTGTACTTTTGATTTAATGTTGAAATGAGGTAAGACTTTGGGGGATTATTAAGAAGGGATAATTATATTTTGCAATTTAAAAAGGACATGAGATTTTGGGGTCCAGTGGAGAAATCATAAGGTTTAGATCTGAGTCCCCAGCCAAAACTCATGTCAAAATGTAATCCCCAATACTGAAGGTAGGGCCTTGGATCAGGTGATTGAATCACAGGGTGGATCCTTCATGAATGGCTTAGCACCGTTTCCTTGGTGCTGTTCTCATGATAGAGTTCTCATGAGATCTGGTTGTTTGAAAGTGTGTAGCACCTCCCCACAACTTGCTCCTACTGTGGCCATGTGATGTGTGTGCTCTATCTTCACCTTCTGCCACAATTGTAAGGTTCTTGAGGCCTCCCCAGAAGCCAAGCAGATGTCAGCATCATGCTTGCTGTACATCTTGTGGAACCATGAGCCAATTAAACCTCTTTTCTTCATAAATTACCCAGTCTCAGATGATTCTTTATAGCAGTTCAAGAATGGACTAATAGAACATACAAATGGCAAACCAATATGTGAAAATGTGCTCAATAGCAGAGAAATGCAAATCAAAACTACAATGAGATATTATCTCATCTCAGCTAATGTGACTTTTATCCAAAAGGCAGGATATAACAAATGCTGGCAAGGATGTGGAAAAAAGGAAACCCTAATACACTGTTGGTGGGAATGTACTTTAGTACAATAACTATGGAGAATAGTTTTAGTTTGCTCAAAAAACTAAAAATAGAGCTATGATATTATCTGGCAATCCGACTGCTAGGTATGTATCCAAAAGAAGGAAATCACTATATCAAAGAGATATCTGCACTCTCACGTTTATTGCAGCACTATTTACAATAGCCCAGATTTGGAAGCAACCTAAATGTCTATCAGCAGAAGAATGGATAAAGAAAATGTGGTACATATGCACAATGGAGTACTATTTAGCGATAAAAAGATTGAGATCCTGTCATTTGCAACAACTTAGATAGAACTAGAGGTCATTATGTTAAGTGAAATAAGCCAGGCAAAGAAATACAAACTTTGAATGTTCTCACTTATTTGTGGGGGGTAAACATTAGAACAATAGAACTCATGGAGATAGAGAGTAAAACAAAAGGGAAGGGTTTTGAGGTGGGGTGGGTAGTGGGGATGGTTAGTGGGTACAAAAATATAGTTTAGATAGTATGGATAGGATCCAAAATTTGGTAGCACAACAGGGTGACTGCAGTCAACAATGGCTTAAAGAGTATAATTGGATTGTTCGTAACACAAAGAAAGAATAAATGTTTTAGGTGATCAATATCCCATTTACTCTGATGTGATTATTATGCATTGTTTGCCTGTGTCAAAACATTTTATGTACCTCGTATATTAACATATCTATTATGTATGCACAAAAATTTATAAAAAGAACTGAAAAGTAAGAAACAGACACATTTTTGGACCATAAAACCAAGCCTTCTCTGCTGTTTCTCAGAAAAATAGGAGAAGGAAACTAGGTTGTGATTAGTCTACCTGGTCAGATTAGTTAGGTTACTTGGGGAAAGGAATGCTAAGACTAGGTTATTACGGTATTAAAGGGAAAAGTAACCATTGAAGGTCAGAGATGTTGGAAAATCTTTGTTTTTTAGTAGTAGTTAATTATTCAAAAAATGGAATGAGAAAGAAGCATGGTTTTGTGAACCTCCTGCTAACTAGCTTTTCTGTGACTTTGGACAGGAATTAGATGCAATGAGCCCAAGATTTCTCACCTATGCAATGAGGAAATAGGTAATCTTTAACATTCTGTTGCTGTCAGCATTGCTAAAATAAATATTTGTTCTTAAGATGACCATTCTGAAGGGAACAACTCTTGTGTGTATGCTTTAATACATTTTTAAAAAAATGTAATTCTAATATAGCATAGCTCAAATATGTGCCTATATAGCACTTGCACAATTTTATGTTTGTTTTTTTACTTTAGCTGCACATAATTTTCTCCTTGACCCGTATATATCCACCATAATTCTAACACGTTTCTTTTTCTCCCACTTTGTTTTCTTTTGATCACAACTGTAAGTTCTGATCATGATATCAAGTTTAGAATGATAAAAATTATGAATATAAATTACTCCAAACCCTGGGACATATAGATATACAGTATCTACATGTTTGCATATTGCACATAACATATATACAGTCATGCAACACATAAAGATGTTTCAGTCAATGATGGACCACATATAAATGGTGGACCCATAAATTTATAACGGAACTGAAAAATTCCTATCACCTAATAAAGTCACAGCCATCCAAACATCGTAGCACGACACACTACTCATCTGTGTGTAATCTGTTTGCTGGTGTAAACAAACCTACTGCATTTCCAGTTATAGAAAAGTACAGCACATACAATTACATACAGTACATAATACTTGACAATGATAATAAATGACTGTTACTGGTTTGTATACTTACTACACTTCCTATCATTATTTTAGAATTTATTGCTTCTACTTATTAAAAAATAACTACAAAACAGCCTCAGACATGTCCTTCAGGAAGTATTGTCATAGGAGGTAACAGCTCCATGTATAGTATTGTCTCTGAAGACCTTCCAGCGGGACAAGATGTGGAGGTGGACGACAGTGATATTGATGACCCTGACCCTGTGTAGCCGAGGCTAGTGTGTGTGTTTGTGTCATAGTTTTTAACAAAAACAACTTTAAAAAGTAAAAAATGAAAATAAAACATTTAAAAATAGAAAAGGTTTAAAGAATAAGGATATAAAGACAAGAATTTTGTCTACTGTGCAATGTGTTTGTGTTTTTAGCTAACTGCGATTATGAGTGAAGATATTTTTAAAAATTAAAAATTTTTAACTCAACAGTTACAGTAAGCTAGGGTTAATTTACCATTGAAGAAAGAAAGTTTTTTTTTATATATAAATTTAGTGTAGCCTGATTGTACAGTGTTTATAAAGTCTACAGGAATGTACAGCAATGTCCTAGGTCCTCACATTCACTCACTAAGCACTCACTAACTCACCCAGAGTGACTTCCCATCTGCAAGCTCCATTCACGTTAAGTGTCCCACACAAGTGTACCATGTTGCCATCTGTTATGCTGTATTTTCCTCTACCTTTTGTGTGTTTCAATATATGTAAATACATAACTATCTGTTTTATTACAATTGCCTACAGTATTCAGTACAGTAACATGCTGTATAGGTTTGTAGCCTAGGAGTAATGGACTATACCGTATATCCTAGGTGTGTAGAACACTATACTATCTAGGTTTGTGTAAGTATACTCTATGATGTTCACAGAACAACAAAATCACCTAACACTAGAAAGTATGCCTGTTTTTAAGCATACATACATATATTTCCATATTCTGTGACATTTTTCATTAAACAATTTATCCTAGGTATCTTTCAGTGTCAGTATAGATCTACATTATTACTTTACATGGTCTTCAAATTGTTCAAACTTATGAATAAACTGTAACTTATAAACTGAGTTTTCTATTGCTGGACACTTACATTGTTTTCAATATTTCAGTATTATAAGCAATACTGAAATGAACAGTATTAAAATTGTTTTTTTCTTCACTATTATTTCCTTAGGACAAACTCCTTGAACATTTGTTGGTTCAAAGAGTATGCACATTTTTCAGGTTTTTGTTAAGTATCATTAAACAGTACTCCAGCTATGTGTACTCTTTTACCTTTCCACTTGCAGTATGTGACAGTGCATTGTCATTTTAATTTTTATTTTCTTATTACTAGCACAGGTAATTTTTTTTTAATTTTTCTGAATTGCTTATTCCTTTCTTTTACAAGTAGTTTTATATTTATACGTTTTTTTTTACAAATGGTGTTAGTATGGTCTTTACTTGCAAATATCAAAACAGATCCTGAAATTGAATGAGGAATGTAACTCAGTCTCTTTTACCTTTCCTTAGGTATAAGTTACCATTAGGAAAACTATCACAAAGCAAGTTGCAAGATACAGAAGACAGGCGAAGTAAAGAAACTTAAACATCAAGAAATTTTGATATGTTTTTTAAAAAGTGCCTAATTCATTTTTACTGGCTATAAATACACAAACACTTTGTGGGAGCTATATTTAATACCAAATACATGATTCTTCTCCAAAAAAAAACGATTCTCTCTTTTTGCATATAAATGTTACTATAATTAAAGTTTGCCAGTACCATTTGTGATCTCGTTTCCTCATAAAAATATCTTGAAATAAAAATCAAACTGCTGGGTTAATACTTCTTCAAAACTGTACCTTAATACGTAGCATTTGTTTTGTTGGTTCTTGTAAAGTTACTTCGTCAGTAATAATTATACAGGAGGAAATACTTACACTATCCTTACAAACCTAATTGCAGCCTTTGAAAAGACTCCTTTCTAAAACTGTTGTTCAGAAAATCAACCAGGGATTTCTCTATGCTAGAGAAATTTTCTGAAGACTTTCCCATGTACTGCTTAAAGGTTGTTCCTTTAATATAAACTGAAACAAGTCAGGGTTTATTTTTCTAAAGCTTCATCATCTAGGTAGATTTTTTAAAATAGCCATGTTCTTTCCCTAGGACTTCAGACTACTTAAATACAGACTACTT
The DNA here is from genome assembly GCF_000951045.1 of Mandrillus leucophaeus. Taxonomy (NCBI): domain Eukaryota; kingdom Metazoa; phylum Chordata; class Mammalia; order Primates; family Cercopithecidae; genus Mandrillus; species Mandrillus leucophaeus. Next base: position 1,278,742 of record NW_012108352.1, on the reverse strand, counting down.
AAATACTACTTAAATACACAGAAGAATTTCAATTAATTGACAACCTGCTGACACAATTATTACACTGTGAAAACACATTTCTTCCAATATTAACAGTTATATTACATTTGTTGAAATGCTTTCTTTGTACCCCGAAGCCAGGAAAAAAATTAACAAAATAATAAATAGATGTGATTTATTTTTCCTCGGGCATTTTTTTCATTTACTTTTCAATAAAAAGACTGGAGAATTATATTAAAACTTGAATTACACCTAAATTGTTCTGAGTAATGCATCCTATTCCCAGAGTCCTTGTTTTCTATTAGATTAAAGAAACTGTTTTGTTTAATGCAAGCCAGGCTGGTGTGAGTTAATACCAATTCCAGCAGGTCAGCATTATAATATTTGGCCTGAAGTTGTAAACAGTGGTAATAGTTTAAGGAAAATATTTTGAGAAAGACCTCTACTTTCCTCAAATGTCATTTCTCCCTGGGTACAGTGCAAATATTTTAAATAGGTGCCATTTGGTATGTCATTCATTCCCTTTCACCTTTTGTGTCCTCTTAAACTTCTGCAAGCAATGAAAACAGAACCCTAGGACGCTGCTAGTGGGAATGTAACTTAGTACAACCACGATGGAGAACACGTTGGATATTTGTCAAAAAACTAAAAATAAAACTACTATACAATCCAGCAATCCCTCTGCTAGGTATATATCCAAAAGAAAGGAAATCAATATATCAAAAAAATATCTGCACTCCCATACTTACTGCAGCACTATTGACAATAGACCAGATTTGGACACAACCTAAGTGTCCATCAACAGATGAATGGAAAAAGAAAATGTGGTACATATATACAATGAAGTACTATTCAGTCATTAAAAAGAATGAGATCCTGTTATTTGCAACAACATGGGTGGAACTGTAGGTCATTATGTAAAGTGAAATAAGGCAGGCACTGAAAGACAAACTTTGTATGTTCTTAGTTGTGAAAGCTAAAAATTAAAACAATTGAACCCATGGAAATAAAGAATAGAAGAATGATTACCAGTGGCTGGGAAGGGTCAGGGAGGGGCACAGGAGAGTAAGGATAATTAATGGGTAAAAAAATAGATAGCATTAATAAAATCTAATATTTGATAGCACAACAGGGTGACTACAGTCAACAATAATTTATTATACATTTAAAAAATAAAGGATTATAATTAAACTTTTTGTAGCACAAAGGATAAATACTTGAGGTGTTCAATACTCCATTTATACTGATGTGATGCTTATGCATTGCACACCTGTATCAAAGCATCTCATGTATCCCATAAATATATACACCTACTATGTTCCAACAAAAATTAAAAATTTTTAAAAAGGCAACGATTTTGCCCCAGAAAAATGGATTTCCTGATAAAAATATATTTTTTCAAAACCAATTCAATAAATTACTGACTGGTCTCTGAATCCCCTATTAATACTCTGGCCAAAACTAAAAGAGGTTTTGAGGAAAGCATTCCAAACTGGAAATAGTTTTAAAATTCCTATCTTATATTTTCACTGGTGATATCAATGAAATATAAACATAGAAATAGGGGTCTAGGGTTCTAGAAAGGGTTCCATTATATTCAATATAACTAAGGAAAAAAAGTGTATATACTAGACTTTCACAGGCGACAGATTATGTAGAGTACTGGCCCTTTGAAGGAACAGATAAAAATTCAAAGTGACACTGAAAGAGTGAAGATGTAGTGATGATACAAAAAGGTAAGTGTTTACCAGAAATCAATGAAGAGCTATTGATTAAGGGAGACAAAAACAAGAAAGGGCAGGAATAATTAAATGAAATACATGAATATCAGGGGAACCTGCCCCTGATAGTTAACATGGGTTCTTTTCCATTTCCCTAAGCATCGGCTGGTCTGAGAAATAAAGGGAAAGAGTACAAGAGAGAGAAATTTTAAATCTGGGTGTTGGTGTCCATGGGAGACATCACATGTCGGCAGGTTCCATGATGCTCCCTGAGCCGTAAAACCAGCAAGTTTTTATTAGCGATTTTCAAAAAGGGAGGGAGTGTACGAATAGGGTGTGGGTCACAGAGATCACGTGCTTCACAAGGTAATAAAATATTACAAAGCAAATGGAGGCAGGGCGAGATCACAGGACCACAGGATGGGGCAAAATTAAAATTGCTAATGAAGTTTTGGGCACGCATTGTCATTGATAACATCTTATCAGGAGACAGGGTTTGAGAGCAGACAACCTGTCTGACCAAAATTTATTAGGCGGGAATTTTCTCATCCTAATAAGCCTGGGAGCACTATAGGAGACCAGGGCTTATTTCATCCCATCGTCTTTGACCGTAAAAGACAGCAGCACCCAAAGGGGCCATTTCAGAGGCCTACACTCAGGGGCCATTCTAAGCTATAAATCTTGACAAAGTTACCCAGACATGAGCTACAAGTGGATTCAGGGGGGTACTACTTAATTTTCCTCTTTAGATGGGCACCTCAACCCCTTGCCTTCATTTTGTACTTATTTCTTCTCTGCTCCTTCCGTTGGCCCTATCTAGTCCTGAGTATGGACAAGGAAGGTACTTTTCTAAGTGGTATAGCACGGTGAAGAGGTGGTATTACATAACAGTTAAGAATAGGAACTCAAGCCAGACTGCCAAGTTTAAAGCCTGGCTTTGCCACTTACCAGTTGTATGAACTTGGGAAAATTACTTAATCTGTACATACCTGGTGTACTGTAAACACTATATAACCATTTGCTCTTGATACTATTAAACTTTCATACGTTACAAAGGAAAACCTTGCAATTCTTTTTCTTTTTTTTTGTCCCTGTGGGCAGTTCTGGCCACCAGCAGCGCTACTATTCCCTTTCCACCTGGTTTTATTTCCTATTGAATGGTCACAGATTAGTGGTTAACACAACGGGATATACCACTCAGCAATTAAAAAAAAAACAACATCAACCTATTGATACCGGTACAATTTGGATGAATCTCAAGATTATTATACTGAATGAAAACAGGACAATTTCAAAAGGTTACTTATTGTATAATTCCATTTATATAACCATCTATATTATTTTATCATTTAAATAATGAGAACAAATCAGTGGTCACCAGGAATCAGAGAAAGAAAGTACGAGGTTAGTATAAGGGAGCATCTTTGTGGTAATGAAAAAGTTCTGAACCTTGGTTGTAGTGGTAGTTACATAAATCCATGTATGTGATAAAATTGCTTAGAAATACACTCACACGCACATGCACACAAGAGTGCATGTAAAATCTAGTGCAATCTGAATAAGGTCTGCAGATTGTACCAATGTTAAAATATTTCCTGGTTTGGGTATTGCACTATAGTTGTGTAAAATGTTACCATTAGGGGCAGCTGGGTGAAGGGTACACAGGACCTTTCTGTTCTATATTTGCAACTATCTGTAAGTATTTAATTGTCTCAAAATAAAAAGTTAAGAAAAATTAGTGATTAAGAATGCTTTTACTTGTGAGTAAACCTGGGCTAATTTACCTATTTGGCCAAAGTCAGTATTCACCAAGCTAGTGTTTCTGGAACACTATTTAGTTAGGAGAGTGGTTGTTAGTGGTGCTGGCGAGAAAGTTTTCTGAGATCAATATAGTTAGAGAATACTACATACTTCCAACTTGAGATTCCCCTCAGTGTTGCTCTATGGCTGTCCATCTTGGCTGTGCCTCAGAGTCATCTGAATAAAAAATTAAAGAATAAAGGATCTTCAATGAATCAAAGAAATAGCCACAACCCTACACTGCACATTGAAAATAATATCTTCCAGTTACAGTGAAATTTGGACCAAAGCAATGCAGGAATCTGAGTCCAATGTTTGCTTCCATAGATTTCAGGCAGGGCGTAGGTTCTCTTAAGTGTTCAAGCCCTGATGATTTGATTCAGGGCTGTGTCACACAGTGAAAGCAATAGGAATGACCTCCTAGGAGAACAGTCCTATAATACAGAAGCGGAGCTGGAGGAAAGGGGAAATTATACCAAAATATCACCTTCATTTTCCGAGATCCTCCACAGGAAATATACAGGCAACACACAGTTACACAGATGTTGGCCAGTGAGTCAAAAACAAATTGACTAAACAAGATCACATTGTACACCTCTAACTCAAGGCATTTCACTGAGTCATATTGACCTAAAGCTCATTCCACAGATTGCAGTGAGCTGTGGAATGAGCTTCCTCCCCTAAATTAAGAGGAGAAATAACCTCAGTGGAAGACAATTTAGACAATTTAGAGTGAGATGATAGTGAGACAAACCTGAGTTAAAGCTTCTGAGATGCCAAAGTTCATTTCCTCCCACCTCTTCACATATTGTACTTCAGCAAACAGTTACTTCCATTCAAAGCTGAAAAAAATGACACAATGCCTAATCATAGATGATTTAAAAGTAACCAGCAAAACAGCATAGACAAAGGACAAACAAGTGGGGGAAAAACTAAAAACAAGTTTTTGAAAATGATTCAGACGTCATTTAACAAATAAACTTCAAAATTCTGTTGAAGGATATAAAAAAGACAATCAAATGGAAAAGCACACCTTGACCTTGGATAAGAAGACTGAATAATATGAAGTTCCTGAATCTCTGTAAGTTGGTCTATAAATTCAAAACATACCAATCTAAATATCAGTGGGTTTTGATGGGAGAAGGGATTGAAAAAAAGTAATACTGCAAATCATATGGGGAAAAAAATAGGTGAAAATATCCAAGAAAATCTTAAAAACTAGTTTTATAAGAAACTATTCTTACTAGATATTGAAATGTATACGAACAAATTTATGTTTAAAAAGATTTACACTGCTACAAGAATAACCCTCTGAACAGGAATCCAAAAATAGGCCCAAACACATGCAATAATAAATTAGGTAATAAAGGCAGCAATTAATTATATTGGATATTCAATATTAAATAAACGGTGTTGAAAAAACTGGTGAGTTGTGTTGAGAGAAAAAAATAGTGGTGTAGTTATCTTAATCTTCACGTCAAAATTATTCCAGAAAGATTAAGGCTTTAAATAGAACTATAAGAGTATTGGAAGAAACATCAGTAATTTTAAACAATGATCTTGGCACAGAAAGATTTTTCTGATCGAAATACCCCAATTCCATAATGGGAAAAAAGATAAATATGACTATTAAAACTTCTGTAGGAAAAAATCTAATAACAAGCTGAAAAAGCAATGTTTGTAACATATGCAACATTTTTTCTTAATTCGGTGCTTACAATTACTAATCACATATAAAAAGATGACTATAACCTAAATGACATTATAAGGAACTGATGAAATAAATTATAGGCTATCTATTTCATGTACATTATATAATGTATACATGCTTCGAAACATCACACTGCACCCCATAAATATGTACAATTACTGCCCAGATTGAAGATGGCCAAATAGGAACATCTCCCTTCTGCAGCTCCTAGCGAGTTCAGCGCAAAAGGCGGGTGATTGGCCGGGCGCGGTGGCTCAAGCCTGTAATCCGAGCACTTTTTGGGGCCGAGACGGGCGGATCACGAGGTCAGGAGATCAAGACCATTCTGGCTAACAGGGTGAAACCCCGTCTCTACTAAAAAATACAAAAAACTAGCCGGGCGAGGTGGCAGGCGCCTGTAGTCCCAGCTACTCGGGAGGCTGAGGCAGGAGAATGGCGTAAACTCGGGTGGCGGAGCTTGCAGTGAGCTGAGATCCGGCCACTGCACTCCAGCTTGGGCGACAGAGCAAGACTCCGTCTCAAAAAAAAAAAAAAAAAAAAAAGGCAGGTGATTTCTGCATTTCCGATTGAGGTACCCAGTTCATCTCATTGGGACTGGTTAGACAGAGGGTGCAGCCCATGGAGGGCGAGCAGAAGCAGGGTGAGGGATTACCTCACTGGAAAGCACAAGGGGTCAGGGAACTCCCTCCCCTAGACAAGGGAAGCCGTGAGGAACTGTGCCGTGAGGAACTGTGCCGTGAGGAATGGTGCATTCTAGCCCAGACACTATGCTTTTCCCATGGTCTTCACAATCCACGGATCAGGAGATTCCTTCCAGTGCTCATGCCACCAGGGCCCTGGGTTTCAAGCACAAAAGTGGGCAGCCATTTGGGCAGACACCAAGCTAGCTGCAGGAGTTTATTTTTCATGCCCCAGTGGTGCCTGGAATGCCAGCGAGAGAGAACTGTTCACTCCCCTGGAAGGGGGCCTGAAGCCAGGGAGCCAAGTGGTCTAGCTCAGTGGATCCCACCCCCATGGAGCCAAGCAAGCTAAGATTCACTGGCTTGGAATTCTGGCTGCCAGCACAGTAGTCGAAAGTCGACCTGGGAAATTCGAGCTTGGTCGGGGGAGGGGTGTCCACCATTACTGAGGCTTGAGTAGGCAGTTTTCCCCTCACAGTGTAAACAAAGCCACTGGGACGTTCCAACTAGGCGGAGTCCACCAGAGCTCAGCAAAGTCGCTGTAGCCAGAATGCCTCTTGAGATTCCCCCTCTCTGGCCAGGGCATCTCTGAAAGAAAGGCAGCAGCCCCAGTCAGGGGCTTATAGATAAACCTCCCATCTCCCTGGGACAGAGCACCTGGGGTAAGGGGCAGCTGTGGGTGCAACTTGAGCAGACTTAAACGTTCCTGCCTGCCAGCTCTGAAAACAGCAGTGGATCTCCCTGCTGAGTGATCAAGCCCTACTAAGGGACAGACTGCCTCCTCAAGTGGGTCCCTGACCCCAGTGCCTCCTATGGGGAGACTCCTCCCACCAGGGTTCGAGAGACACCTCATACAGGAGAGCTCCAGCTGGCATCTGGCAGGTGCCCCTCTGGGACAAAGATTCCAGAGGAAGGAACGGGCAGCAATCTTTGCTGTTCTGCAGCCTCTGCTGGTGATACCCAGGCAAACAGGCTCTGGAGTGGACCTCCAGCAAAATCCAGCAGACCTGCAGCACAGGGCCCTAACTATTAGTAGGGAAACTGGCAAACAGAAAGGAGTAGCATCACCATCAACAAAAAGGACAATCAAACAGAAACCCATCCAAAGGTCACCAACATCAATGACCAAAGATAGATAAATCCACGAAGATGAAGAAAAAGCAGCGCAAAAAGGCTGAAAACTCCAAAAACCAGAATGCTTCTTATCCTTCAAAGGATCACAACTCCTCACCGGCAAGGGAATAAAACTGGACGTAGAATAAGTATGACAAATTGACAGAAGTAGGCTTCAGAAGGTGGGTAATAACAAATTCCTACGAGCTAAGAAGCACGTTCTAACCCAATGCAAGGAAGCTAAGAACCTTGCAAAAATGTTAGAGGAATTGCTAACTAGAATCATCAGTTTAGAGAAGAATATAAATGACCTGATGCAGCTGAAAAACACAGCATGAGAACTTCGTGAAGCATACACAAGTATCAATAGCCTAATCAATCAAGCAGATTAACATTTTAATATTAAAGGATATCAGAGATTGAAGATCAACTTAATGAAATAAAGTATGAAGACAAGATTAGAGAAAAAAGAATGAAAAGGAACAAACAAAGCCTCCAAGAAATATGGGACTATGTGAAAGACCAAACCGATGTTTGATTGATGTACCTGAAAGTGATGGGGAGAAAGGAACCAAGTTGGAAAATACTCTTCAAGATATTATCTAGCAGAACTTCCCCAACCTAGCAAGACAGGCCAACATTCAAATTCAGGAAGTACAGAGAACACCACAAAGATACTCCTCGAGAACAACCCCAAGACACATAAATCATCAGATTCACTGAGATTGAAATGAAGGAAAAAATGTTAAGGGCAGCCAGAGAGAAAGGTCTGGTTACCCACAAAGGGAAACCCATCAGGCTAACAGCAGATCTCTCTGCAGAAACCCTACAAGCCAGAAGAGAATAGGGACTGATAGTCAACATTCTTAAATAAAGGAATTTTCAACCCAGAATTTCATATCCAGCCAAAATAAGCTTCATAAGTGAGGGAGAAATAACGTCCTTTACAGACAAGCAAATGCTGAGAGATTTTGTCCAATTGGATAAAGAGCCAAGACCCATCAGTGTGTTGTATTCTGGAGACCCGTCTCACATGCAAAGACAAACATAGGCTGAAAATAAAGGGATGGAGGAATATTTGCAAAGCAAATGGAAAGCAAAAAATAAAAAATAAAAAATAAAAAAAATAAAAAAGCGGGGGTTGCAATCCTAGTGTCTGATAAGACAGGCTTTAAACCAACAAAGATAAAAAAAGACAAAGTAGGGCATTACATAATGGTAAAGGGATCGATGCAACAAGAAGAGCTAACCATCCTAAATATATATGTACCCAATACAGGAGCACCCAGATTCATAAAGCAAGTTCTCAGAGACCTACAAAGATGCTTATACTACCACACAATAATAGTGGGAGACTTTAACAATCCACTGTCAATATTAGACAGATCAATGAGACAGAAAATTAACAAGGATATTAAGGACTTGAAATCACCTCTGGACCAAGAGGACCTAATAGACATCTACAGAACTCTCCACCCCAAATCAACAGAATATACTTTATTCTCAGCACCACATCACACTTATTCTAAAATTGACCACATAATTGGAAGTAAAACACTTCTCAGCAAATGCAAACGAACGGAAATCATAACAGTCTCTCAGACCACAGTGCAATCAAATTAGAACTCAGGATGAAGAAACTCACTCAAAACCGCACAACTACATGGAAACTGAACAACCTGCTCATGAATGACTACTGGGTAAATAACGAAATTAAGGCAGAAATAAAGATGTTCTTTGAAACCAATGAGAACAAAGACACAACGTACCAGAATCTCTGGGGCACAGCTAAAGTAGTGTTTAGAGGGAAATTTATAGCACTAAATGCCCACAGGAGGAAGCAGGAAAGATCTAAAATTGACACGCTAACATCACAACTAAAAGAACTAGAGAAGCAAGAGCAAACA
>NW_012108352.1:1235740-1269760 GCF_000951045.1 Mandrillus leucophaeus | reverse complement strand
CTAACAGCAGATCTCTCTGCAGAAACCCTACAAGCCAGAAGAGAATAGGGACTGATAGTCAACATTCTTAAATAAAGGAATTTTCAACCCAGAATTTCATATCCAGCCAAAATAAGCTTCATAAGTGAGGGAGAAATAACGTCCTTTACAGACAAGCAAATGCTGAGAGATTTTGTCCAATTGGATAAAGAGCCAAGACCCATCAGTGTGTTGTATTCTGGAGACCCGTCTCACATGCAAAGACAAACATAGGCTGAAAATAAAGGGATGGAGGAATATTTGCAAAGCAAATGGAAAGCAAAAAATAAAAAATAAAAAATAAAAAAAATAAAAAAGCGGGGGTTGCAATCCTAGTGTCTGATAAGACAGGCTTTAAACCAACAAAGATAAAAAAAGACAAAGTAGGGCATTACATAATGGTAAAGGGATCGATGCAACAAGAAGAGCTAACCATCCTAAATATATATGTACCCAATACAGGAGCACCCAGATTCATAAAGCAAGTTCTCAGAGACCTACAAAGATGCTTATACTACCACACAATAATAGTGGGAGACTTTAACAATCCACTGTCAATATTAGACAGATCAATGAGACAGAAAATTAACAAGGATATTAAGGACTTGAAATCACCTCTGGACCAAGAGGACCTAATAGACATCTACAGAACTCTCCACCCCAAATCAACAGAATATACTTTATTCTCAGCACCACATCACACTTATTCTAAAATTGACCACATAATTGGAAGTAAAACACTTCTCAGCAAATGCAAACGAACGGAAATCATAACAGTCTCTCAGACCACAGTGCAATCAAATTAGAACTCAGGATGAAGAAACTCACTCAAAACCGCACAACTACATGGAAACTGAACAACCTGCTCATGAATGACTACTGGGTAAATAACGAAATTAAGGCAGAAATAAAGATGTTCTTTGAAACCAATGAGAACAAAGACACAACGTACCAGAATCTCTGGGGCACAGCTAAAGTAGTGTTTAGAGGGAAATTTATAGCACTAAATGCCCACAGGAGGAAGCAGGAAAGATCTAAAATTGACACGCTAACATCACAACTAAAAGAACTAGAGAAGCAAGAGCAAACAAATTCAAAAGCTAGCAGAAGACAAGAAATAACTAAGATCAGAGCAGAACTGAAGGAAATAGAGACATGAAAAACCCTTCAAAAAGTCAATGAATCCAGGAACTGGTTTTTTTGAAAAGATTAATAAAATAGACCACTAGTCAGACTAATAAAAAAGGAAACAGAGAAGAATCAAATAGACACAATAAAAAATGATAAAGGGAATGTCACCACTGATCCCACAGAAATAGAAACTACCATCAGAGAATACTATAAACACCTCTATGCAAATAAACTAGAAAATCTAGAAGAAATGGATAAATTCCTGTACACACACACCCTCCCAGACTAAACCAGGAAGAAGTTGAATTCCTGAATAGATCAAAAACAAGTTCTGAAATTGAGGCAGTAATTAATAGCCTACCAACCAAAAACAAGCCCAGGACCAGACAGATTCATAGTTGAATTCTGCCAGATGTACAAAGAGGAGCTGGTATCATTCCTTCTGAAACTATTCCAAACAATAGAAAGACAAGGACTCCTCCTTAACTCAATTTATAAGGCCAATATCATCCTGATACCAAAACCTGGCAGAGACACAACAAAAAAAGAAAATTTCAGGTCAATATCCCTGATGAACACCAATGCGAAAATCCTCAATAAAATACTGGCAAACCAAATACAGCAGTACATCAAAAAGCTTATCCACCACCATCAAGTCAGCTTCATCCCTGGGATGCAAGGCTAGTTCAACATATGCAAATCAATAAATGTAATCCATCATAAACAAAACCAATGGCAAAAAACACATTATTATCTTAATAGATGCAGAAAAGGGCTTCAATAAAATTCAACACAACTTCATGCTAAAAACTCAATAAACTAGGTATTGATGGAACGTGTCTCAAAATAATAAGAGCTATTTATGAGAAACCCACAGCCAACATCATACTGAATGGGCAAAAGCTGGAAGGATTCTCTTTGAAAACTGGTGCAAGACAAGGATGCCCTCTCTCACCACTCCTATTCAACATAGTATTGAAAGTTCTGGCCAGGGCAATCAGGTAAGAGAAAGAAATAAATGGTATTCAAATAGGAAGCGAGGAAGTCAAATTGTCTCTGTTTGCAGATGACATGATCATATATTTAGAAAACCACATTGTCTGAGTCTAAGTCTCCTTAAGCTGATAAGCAACTTCAGCAAAGTCTCAGGATACAAAATCAATGTGCAAACATCACAAGCATTCCTATACACCAATAATAGACAAATAGAGGGCTAAATCATGAGTGAACTCCCATTTACAATTGCTACAAAAAGAATAAAATACCTAGGAATCCAACTTACAAGGGATGTGAAGGACCTCTTCAAGGAGAACTACAAACCACTGCTCAAGGAAATAAGAGAGGACACAAACAAATAGAAAAGCATTCAATGCTAATGGATAGGAAGAATCAATATCATGAAAATGGCCATGCTTCCCAAATAATTTATAGATTCAATGCTATTCCCATCAAGATACCATTGACTTTCTTTACAGATAGAAAAATCTACTTTAAATTTCATATTGAACCAAAAAAAGAGCCTGTATAGCCAAGACAATCCTAAGCAAAAAGAACAAAGCTGGAGGCATCACGTTACCTGACTTCAAACTATTCTACAAGGCTACAGTAACCAAAACAGCATGGTACTAGTACCAACACAGATATATAGACCAATGGAACAGAATAGAGGCTTCAGAAATAACACCACACATCTACAACAATGTGATCTTTGACAAGCTTGACAAAAAACAAACAACGGGGAAATGATTCCCTATTTAATAAATGGTGTTGGGAAAACTGGCTAGCCATATGCAGAAAACTGTAACTGGACCCGTCCTTATGCCTTATACAAAAATTAATTCAAGATGGATTAAAGACTTAAGCATAGGACCTAAAACCTTAAAAACCTTATAAGAAAACCTAAGCAATATCATTCAGGACCTAGGCATGGGCAAAGACTTTATGACTAAAACACCAAAAGTGATGGCAACAAAAGCCAAAATAGACAGACGGGATCTAATCAAGCTAAAGAGTTTCTGTACAGCAAAAGAAAATGTCATCAGCAGGAACAAGTAACCTACAGAATGGGATAAAATTTTTGCAATCTATCCATCTGACAAAGGGCTAATATCCAGAATCTACAAAGAACTTAAACAAATTTACAAGGAAAAAAAAAAAAAAAACATCAAAAAGTGGGCAAAGTATATGAACAGACACTAGTCAAAAGAAGACATTTATGTGGCCAACAAACATGAAAATAAAAGGGCGTCATCATTGGTCATTAGAGAAATGCAAATCAAAACCAGAGATACCATCTCATGCCAGTTAGAATGGCGGTCATTAAAATGTCAGGAAAAAACAGATGCTGGAAAGGATGTGGAGAAATAGGAACAACTTTAGGCTGTTGGTGGGAGTGTAAATTAGTTCAACCATTGTGGAAGACAGTGTGGTGATTCCTCAAGGATCTGGAACCAGCAATCCCATTACTGGGTATATACCCAAAGGATTATAAATCATTCTACTATAAAGACACATGCACGTGTATGTTTATTGCAGCACCGTTCACAATAGCAAATACTTGGAACCAACCCAAATGCCCATCAGAGTGGATAAAGCAGTGTGGCACATAAACACCATGGAATACTATGCAGCCATAAAAAAGGATGAGTTCACATCCTTTGCAGGGACACTGATGAAGCTTGAAACCATCATTCTCAGCAAATTTAACACAGGAACAGAAAACCAAACAGCACATGTTCTCACTCATAAGTGGGAGTTGAACGATGAGAACACACGGACACAGGGAGGGGAACATTACACACCAGGACATGTCAAGAGGTGGAGGACTAGGGGAGAGATAGCATTAGGAGAAATTCCTAATGTAGACGATGGGTTAATGGGTGCAAAAAACCACCATGGCACGTGTATACTTACGTAACAAACCTGCACATTCTGCACATGTATCCCAGAACTTAAAGTGTAATTAAAGAAAGAATATAAATATAAAAAATGTACAATTATTACACATCAATTATAAATCAAATACAACTAAAAAGAGTGAAGATTTACATGCACTGATGTAGATAGTACTTCAAAATATATGAAATGAAATATGAAAAGTATAAAATAGTAGTTATCATGTTTAAAGACATATACATAGATATGTTTTCATATAAAATGTCAAATTTCAAGTGAAGTTTTAAATTATTTTGTACTTTTCAAAATATCTTCCAAATTTCCTATAGTGAACACATTTTATAATCAGAAGATGTAATAAAACAATATGATAGCTTTTAGTGAAGCACAATGCAAAGAAAATATGGTTAATCATCTTCAAACTAAGGTGATTAAGCATAATAATTTAAAAATGACAAATATAATTGAGTAAAAGATGAATGAAAAATCACTTGCAAACAGTAACTTTTAATGACACTACTATGGGAAGCAATAGTCTAAGTATTATTTTTTTTTCTTTATAAATTTGTGTCATGCAAAATTCAAAACTATAAATAATCTAGGAGAATGTATGTCAATGGGTTTCTGAAAATTCTTAGCTCTATGTTGCTTTATTCAAGAGGTATTTTGTAATGTACCATTGCATAACAAATAAGTCTATTTGTATAGCAAAATAATGCACGTACACCTGGTACAAGATGACTTAAACCCTTCCTACTTCTGAACTGGAGGCGAACATACACTTGGATTCATCCTTCAAGTGTATTTTTCCTCAAGTAAATATTAGCTTTACTGAAAATTTCTGATAATTTTTACTATTGCTCTCTAATAGCTATATGATAAAAATACATCATGAGGACTAAACTACATAGCAATAAATAAAGATTTCCTAGAGAATTTGCTGTGTTCTTCATCTCAAAGAAAGGTATACTTCTAAATACTATGTCTTTTAATACTAAAACATTTCACTTTTGACATTTTGAAAATATAATCTACAAAAAACACAAAATGTAAAATTTTAAGTAATGCATAATTGTATTGAAATATTATACTGCAGGTTATATACTCTGCTTCTTCAAATCATGTTGTTTTCTGAGTTCAGATGTTCAAAGTATTTTCCAGATCTCGAAAACTCAGTTTTTCCGTCTTATAAATAGTTGGATCAAGATCTGTCAGCCTTTCAGTTTGCTGCCATCCTAGGTTCCAACAGACTCTTCTGTTTAGTGTAAATCTCTTTGCTGAATTAGAAAAGAATGTAACTTAAATTCCAGCAATCACAAAGTTACAAATGAACCTGACTTATTTTCTTCATGGGTTCCACCTTCAGGCAGTGTGTTTCGAGAGAACTAAAGGAAATAAAGCACTGAAGGAAATAAAGAGTCTTTGGGAACTTCTTCAGTTTGGGTTGGAGTGTCCGATTTAATATGTGATTACCTTACTTTTAGAGGGATGTTTTTTATTTTCCTGTGATCTATGTGACATTCTTTACAGACCTCATTTTCTGAATATTCAAACAGGAAGGGATCAGGAAATCTCATTTTAACATCAGCTCCTATCTTCTTCAACACCTTAATTTTGAAATATTTTGTTAAAATAAAATATAAATTATAACTTCAAAAAGTCAGCACTTGCTCAGTTCTTTAAGGAGTTTCTTCCTAAATCATTTTTCTCCTTTCCCATCTTTGCCCCTCCTTTTGCTTCTCAGCTTTACCAGTTACCTTAGAATCCAGATTCTCCTTATTCAAAACCTTATCACTTTCAGGACATTCACTTTGTAATCTATAGGCGTAATCCCACATCTTCATACATGTGTTGGTGGGCTCAAACACCTCATAAAGTGAAGATATATACCTTTTCCCAGAGCCTGCAATTCCTGATAAAAAAAAAATCAGCTTCTATCTTATTACATCACCCTGAAGCTTTTTAACGGCAGATGAACTGGCATTGCCAGATAGTGTGGCACCTCCAGGCTTGGAGCACTCCAGGCTGCAGAACGTGACGTTTGCATCCTTTGACCGTGTTGTCACTTTCTTCGCTCACAGCTCAGGTTCCTTCCATTACCTTTTCAGTAGTCTCTGCTGCTGCTGCTTAGAGATGTCTCTTGTTATCTGAGTCTGCCACATTAAACAAAAAAGACCCAACATTTAGAATGACTAGGTGGATGCTCAGAGCCCAACTCAGGAGGGAAATGAGCTCATTAACAAGGAGGTGGTCTGGACTGCAAAGGAAGATAAAGAGGGGGTGGAGGAGCAGTCTGGAGGAGGAGGTGACCTTTTCCTTGGGCTGGGGGCAGCTGGCCTCGGCTTTGAGTTACAGCAACAAGAAACAGCAAACCATAAGGAAGGTGCAGAAGATGACTCATTGAACACTTCTCACTATCTTCTCTTCCCCTTAGCTTAGTTCCCAGCGGGCTGCTCCTTCTAACATCATTCATTGTCTGAGCCAGTGTGATGGGCAAACATGCAGCCCAATACGTGTGCCAGCCCACGAGTTTTCTGGCTCTACCCATCTTCCTTAACATGCAGAGGTGGCTGAAGCATCTACTACTGGCTGATTGCATTTCCGGTGTCCCATTTTACTGATGCATAAATCTTTGGCTCTCTGAAATCCTGCCCCGTCCCTAGATCTAACTTCAAAGTTAAAAAGAGCAGTAATGAAACCTTATCAAGAGATAAACTGGGAAAAAATACACTAATCCACAGAAGAGCATATCTTAGTATAGTGTGCTTCTGAGTGATTTTTATCTTCTGCATTTCTGCTTCTATTTTGCAAATATTCTATAGTAACATGTGTTCCTTTAATATGGAGAACACAGAAAGGGAAGGTGTTAAATACTTTGCTAAGAGTTCTAAGATGCAAAAAGTATATTGCATCCTATGCAGAAGTTTTAAGGGCTCTGCTCTTTGTGATGTCTGGCAAGTACAGTTTTTATCCAATTTGGGTACCTATGCATCAGGAGCCAGGTACACTATATTTGTTACATTCTTCATTTTAGTTTTGGCATATAAGTGAATCTGCCATATCCATTCTTCATGGATGCAAAAATCTCAAAAATAAAATAGGCACTGTAAAAAAAAAAAAAAAAAATGCAGTGGGCTAGACGCAGTGGCTCATGCCTGTAATCCCAGTACTTTGGGAGGCTGAGGTGGGCAGATCACCTGAAGTCGGGAGTTCAAGACCAGCCTGACCAACGCGGAGGTACTCCGTCTCTACTAAAAATACAAAATTAGCTGGGTGTGGTGGCACATGCCTGTAATCCCAGTTACTTGGGAGGCTGAGGCAGGAGAATCACTTGAACCCAGGAGGCGGAGGTTGCACTCCACCCTGGGCAATAAGAGTGAAACTCTGTCTCAAAACAAACAAACAAACAAAACAAAAACAAAACAAAACAAAACAAAAAACGCTGTGGTATTGCTAGAAACAATAATTTGCTTCCTCATGTTGTGGAAAATCATAAAGTAAACCTAACTATCTGAACACATGTGGTTGGTTAAATATGACATCGGTTTTAATATTTTTACATTATAGAAATTGGGGAGTGACTATTGTTAAGCAGAATAAAAGATGCTAAACTATATATGGTGGGGTATGGAAGACTATTATAGATCATTTTATGCCTAGAGAGCCAGAAATTCTAAAATCCTGTCTTACTTTGGCTACAGTTTCCTATGAGGTTTTCAAGGAAAACATATGTGGACCCAGAAATGACAAATGTGAAATAAGACACCACTTTATTATATGTTGTGCTTTTCCCTTTATGTCCAGTGCAAACTCCCTGGTAAACTGAGTTTAAGTGTGAGGGAACCTCCTCACACTTATCTCAAAGCAAAATCTTAGGATCTCTCTGTGACCAGCTGCATGGTGAAGAGATGAAAGCCTGGTGTCACCTGTAAGAAAAAATGAGTCAAGGTAGTGTGACCTTCCATAGCTTGTCTTACATATAAAGTGGCGTTGTGAGTGAGGTACTCCTGCTCTCCTTCCCCTCTTCTCTCCAGTTCCCTTTGCCCCCTCCATTCCTTCTGCTACCCACCTTCCTCCCTTTCCCTTTTTCACCTTTCTTCTCCATCCCTCCTTTTTCCCTCCTCCCTTACCCACCTTCCTCCCTTTCCCTTTTTCACCTCTCTCTTCTTTCTCCTCCACCCCTCCTTTCTCCCTCCTCCCTTACCCATCCCCACCCTCTTCTACCTTTCCCTTCCTGTCCCTCCATGCCCTGTTCCTTCTCCTTGTCCCATTGCTCTCCAAAATCTTGAATGAGTGTCCTCCAACAGAAAAGCTAAGATGTGGGAAATACATCAGAATGTTAATAATAGTTATCTTTTTATTAAATTGTCCCCTTCCTTGTGATCCTCTACTTTTTTCTATGATAAGCATCCCTCTTTTATAGTCAGGAGAAAAGGCTAGATTTTCATAGTATAACACACTTTAATATTTATTTATTTTAAGTTGCAATAAAAGAACATGAAAAACAGTATCAAATGAAGTGATCATTTTCAGTGAAAGGGAAGGTAGAACATAATACAAAGAAAACATGGTATCTTCAGTTTACAATTACACAATATAAGATGAAGAAACTTTTTAAAAAATACTATGTCATATTAACACCTCGGTGGTAAACAGTAACATCATTATCATTAAATTTATAGGCCACTATATGTCACATACACAAGGTCTCGGTTGAATCAAATGTGGTCTTGACATTCTTAAATGTATGCTAATCTTTTTCAAGCAGTCAAACTTCAAAATACACTGTTTTAGTTACTATAAGTACTGGATTTCTATAGCAAACTAATGAAGGCACAGCTAGTGCAAGCAGATTTAAACGCTTAGTCTTCTGGGCTGGAAAAAAGAAAAAAATAAAGCACTTGCATTGGTACTTCATGAACTTTTTTTTTTTTCAAGCAAATATTTGTTTCAGTTAACATTTGTGACAGTTTCACAGCTACAGTCTAACGAAACATGACTAAAGGACATCACAAAAATCAACACTGTAGCACCAAACTAACATGCTTTAGATAATTGACCACAGCTTACATATTTTGAAGAATATTATACTACAACAGTCTAGATAGAATAAACTGGCACTTAGACACTTTTTAGGACCATTTTTAAAATATAGACTACCAAGAAACCACAAAAACATGACTATAAGGAATAAGAGTGTTCAGGTTACAGGTCAGGGTTTTACTTTTTTCAAGGCTGTATGAATCTGCTTCACTTCTTGAGATTTTAAGATTCTTGAAAAATCTTTCAGATTGACTTATTTTCTGTATTTCCTGTTTCCATAATGTTTGCCAAATGGATAGTAGGTACCATTGACTTCTCCAGTATAGTAATAGATTGATTTCAGGATGACATTATCATGTAAAATCTGCCCAATTTCAAAGTCCTCATCCAGGATAGCATCTTCTCGTGGTTCCAGCTTCCCAATCATAGGAATCTCAGGAGGACTAAAGAAATTGAAGAATGATGCATTAGGAACCACTCTTGGCTGGATTTCAATTTCTCCAGTAGCAGTTGTGCGACTCTGGGTAGTTGTCACAGTAACATCTTTTCCTCTTCTCCAGTCTATCTTGCAGCCTTTGCAATCTTCAATTTCCCATCCCCAAGAAAAGAAGGGATCATTGTGATCTGGTTTTGACTTTATTATATATGTCTTCACCAGCACCTCATTTCTGAAGTATGGATTGGGTAGAAAATGAAATTCAAAGGTGTAACTTACAGGCTGGCCAGGTTTTGAGAACTTCAGGCTAACATCCGACAAGAACTTCAGAATGGGCTCATCATACTTCTGAATCATAGGCCCGAGCTTGTCAACATTCTTTAAAACAATCAGCCAATAGTCAGGAATGCCTTTAGGGTCTTCTCTTTTAGGCTTTCCCCTCCTAGCTCTTTTAAGATCTACACTGTCCTGAAGCCTTTCCTCAGGAACTCTTTTATGAGCCTCTCTTACTGCAGCCCTTGCCTTAGCCTCTGTTGCTTTAGGCTGTTCTTTATCATCTGCCTTTACCTGGGGGGCTTCTTTAGGATCTTCTTTTACTTCAGGGGTTGCCTCCATACAGTCTGCTTTAGAATCTGCTTTTTCTTCAGCCTTTATCTCAGGGATTTCTTTAGGAACTTCCTTTTCTTCATCTTTGACCTCAGGAATTTCTTTAGGAACTTCCTTCTCTTCAGCTTTCACCTCTGGGTTTTCTTTAGGGGTTTCTTCTTCCTCACCCTCTAAGGGAGGCATTTCACTAGGGGTGTTATCCTGCACCTCCTCATCACTGCTGAACTCCTCATCCTCTGAATTCCATTCACATTCTTCTTCTGTAGGCTCGTATTCTGCATTGATGATTTGAAACCGCCTATCATATAGAGGCTTGTTGAGTTCAGCATATTTTCTTTCAAGATCATGAATTGCTTTTAAGAACAGGGTGTCTACCTTGTCACATTCTTCTTGAATGTTTCTAAGCGCTTGCACACGATTTCTAACTGCTTGAGGCAGCCTATCCACGAAATTTGTTCCCAACGGGGCTCGCCGCGCCCTGCTGGAAGGCTCAGGTACCCTTTTCTTTCTATACAAGCGGCTGCGGCTGCTAGTGCTGCCGCTGCTGCTGCTGCTGCCGCTGCTGCTGCTGCTGCTGCCACTACTGCTGCTGCCGCTGCTGCTGCCACTAGTGCTGCTGCTAGAGCTACTGCTGTCAGATTCTTCCCCAGAATCACTAGTCGAGCTAGCCATCTCCTCTTCGGCAACCCCATGGGCGACGGGTTCCGAGACCATTTTAAAATCTGCTTCTGCCATCTTGCAAGCCTGAAAAACTCTACTGCGGAGACCGCGCGACCAGAGATGGGCAGAAAATGACTCACGGATGCTTGAGTGGCGGCGGCGGAGGCCCGGGCTGCGGAGGTGGCAGCGGCGATGGCAGCAGCGGCGCAGAGCGGAGCTGGAGCTGGGGATGCAGAGGCCGGCGCTGAGGTGGCAGCGGCAGTGGAGGCCTGGGCGACAGCGGTGGCGGCAAGGCCTCTCCCGGCTGCAGCTACACAGTTCCGAGATGTACCGCAGCCGAATGGCGCAGTATGAGACCCCGAGATCTCTTCTCGTTTTAGATCGCGAGCCCCCTCCCCTCGCAGTCAGACCTCCCGTTAATTTCGTTCCCAGTATGCCTTTAGTTCGCTCCTCATTTGCTGGTCCACCTTAATTGACAAACCGTACGCCCAACGAACGGCCAAACGCCACTACTCCTGGCTCCGCCCACCTTCCCAGACGCTGCTCGCCGGCTGAGGTGCGACCCCCTGGAAGGTGTCCCCAAGCCCCCCAAAAAGTCTATATTTATAGTTTTATAATTAAAAGAGGAAAAAAAAGCGTAGACAGGAGGTAAAAATACCAGCCATAGTTCCTA
Organism: Mandrillus leucophaeus; assembly: GCF_000951045.1. Taxonomy (NCBI): domain Eukaryota; kingdom Metazoa; phylum Chordata; class Mammalia; order Primates; family Cercopithecidae; genus Mandrillus; species Mandrillus leucophaeus. The sequence goes on along the minus strand of NW_012108352.1, from coordinate 1,258,298 downwards.
ACAAGGGCAGAAGAGGCGTGTCTTCTTTCTCCGATCCGCCCATCCTGAATTCCCGTTTAGTTTGTCACGGGTCTCTTGACAAAAATCTGTAAAAGAAAAAAAAAAAAAAAAATTGAATGAAAATGGTCCAAATGGCGTCATTGGGTAGTGTGACTGTGGACGATTTAAAAACAAAACGATTTTCTCTAAATATTCTATGAGCAGTATTTTTACACTGGATAAAAAAGGGGAGAGTCGGTTATTGGCAGAGGGGGGAGGGACTAGACAGCAGGCGTATTGCATTCCACGAAGCTGATTTAATAAGTGCTGTCTGTGATGTTTGGCAAGCCTGGTTTATATCCATCTACAAGGTTTGCGAACCCATGTTGCCGTGAGTCAGTTACACCATTTTTATTATATTTCTCTTTTTAGGCTGGCATATTATATACCCCAACCTTGCTGCTAACTTGCCACGTAGCCCTTCTCAATGCTTGCAACAACCTTGTAGATAAAACAAAGAGTGTATTAAATGTTAGGTAGTATTGTTAAAAAGCAAATGATTTGCGTTATACTTTTGTGCAGCAGGTTTCAATTCCAAGAACAGTGGGATGGGAGGGGGAATTTGTGCTAATGAATGTGCATCTTCTGTCAGTGTATGCGATGTCATCTGCCACCAATTTCCTTCTAATGTTGTAAAATTCTAGCCATACTATAGTATGATTTACAAGTCCAGTAATATGTGAATAAACTTTTGCAAAATGAAGTTTAAAAACGGGTATTTGTTATTTTTATTTACAGGATTTTTTTTTTCTGCTACAGAACAACTACCTTGGTACAATAAAAAAGACGAGTATTTACTTTTCATTGAAAGGTAAGGATCATATTTAGCACATTTTAAAGAATGACAAAAATTACTCATCTCCATCTGAATAAAAGTTTACAGGATGCAGTCATTTAGAGATTTATTTTAGATAATAATCTTGATAATTCTATGGAAACAGGAAAATCCACAGAGGTAATTTGGCATACTAATGTAGACAATAGCCTACTTAACCACATTAACTATCTAAACCTGGTCATAGAATACAAGTTGTAAATTAAAATATGAAATATGATAAATTATTCATTTCAAATGAGGAACTGTATTAAAGTTAGATTACTCTTTATAGAATTTGTGCTTTGTCATGTAGTCACGTTTTTTAAAAGTTATGAAACGCTTTTCTGTCTCATAAATGCATTTACTTTTATTGTATATCTCTAATTGTCAAAGTCTGTGAACATTGCAAAGATAAAACCTCAATACAGAAAATTCCAACAGTAGTAAAAACACACAATCTTAACCACCAAATGATAAGAATTACTAGCATTTTGATGCACTTCCTTCTAGAAATTTCCTTGTGCATATACATACCTGCCTATTTATGTATACTGCTTTACCTACGTGATACCATATTATGTTTTGTAGTCTTTTCATTTAATTTATCAGTTACTAATGGCTATATTTTCATGGCAAATGATCAACATCTTATTTTTAAATAAGTGCATATTCCATGGAAATAATTGCCTTAATTTATTTGAACAGATTCCTCTTATAGGGTGGCTATTTCTATACCATCTCTCCCCTTATATACATACTATTTTCCTGCTATAATAAAAGTGTCCCTGGATACCTAAAGCATATATTTCTATGCACTTCTGAAAATTGGTCATAAGATAAATTCCTAGAAATGAATGGCCTGGGAATGATCATTTCATATTATGGAATTATTATTGTATACATATTGCCAAACTCTCTGCAGAATGATTATCACAATTTACAGTTCCAACAGTGCATAAAGGTTCATTTTTTTTGTCATTCAGCTAATATATTTTTGTGCCTGTCGTATGCTGGGCAAATCTGGTAGAGAATTGTGGTATAACGGTGAATGAAACTTACTAAGTGCATATCCTTTCATTGAATAATTTTAATCAAAGCATATGTTATAGAAACAATGATTTACATCAATGGTGTTATACCATAAATATTGTTCTGAGACTCACTATTTCTTTTTAAATTATGGAGATTTTACAAAAAGTATGCTCTTATGTTTTAAACTTTGTAGCATCAGGAATTAGTATTTTAGAGTGAGTCATGAGGTAGGGATCCAGATTTTTAAAATACTTATTTTTATTAGCTAGCTAATTCTTCTAGTACCATTTATTTGGTAATCTTTCTATCTCCTGCTTACTTGAAATGCTACTTTGATCACATTAAATAAATTGCTTGGGTCTGTTTCTAAATTCTTTTCTGATCCATTGGTCAACTTTTTCTGCAAACAACTAATGAGTCGGTGTTAAGATAACTACATTTTGTGAAAATGATATGTGTTCATTGATAAAGTCAGACAATACATTGAAATACAAAGAAGAAATTAAAAGTAACTCAAAATACCACTGAGAAGTAATCACTACTTACATTTACATTTGTAATCAACATCTCCAAATTAATTTATCAATATTAGTATTTGTATTTCTTAGATTAGTGGTAAGATTGCGTTTTCATATGTTTATGTTTATTTGAGAACTGTCTATTCATATTTTTTGTTTTCTACTGAATTAAGCAAGAAGTTAATCAATGGTGAAATCCTAAAGGTAAAATGATTTTGGCCTTGACTTACTTAAGACAACTATGATTTCTTCAGGAAATAATGCATGATATTGGGCAAATGTGACTAAATTTCATATTAAAATTGGTTGGGTTTTTTTGGGGGGGATGCTTGGGGGTTTTTTTGGATGCTTTTCAAGGATTACGGATAACTACTTAACCACTCACACTGATCCTGGAAAAGTTTGGAATGGAACATGGAGATGAAAAATAGAAAAAAGCTTACAAAAACATCATATAAAAATAATGTATTAATCAACAATTGTGATTTTCAATTTGGAATTATTTTTTCCTAGATATAGGCAATGAAAATGTTGAAAGTAGATGACTTTTTCTAATCACAATTCTCTACTTTGTGTATCCATAAGTATCCTGTAATACACTTTTATTTTTGTAGCATTTTTTTTGGTTGATTAGTTTATTTAATTTTATGTAGTAGGTATCTAAAATAAAATAAGCTTTTTCTTCATAATCAATTTAATTGCTGCATTATATCCTATTTGTTCTACTGTGAAATGTACATATTAGTTTTATCATATCATATGCTTATTTTTCTTAATAAGGTTATATATAAATTATTTGCATAGTGATATGTTCTTTGTTCAATTACTAGATGATTTTTTTGTGGGAGGGCGGCTAAATGTTAATGCTTCTACATGAGATGATACATAACACAGAATCTGATAGTATACTCAGACTGAACATAGTACATTAACATCTGTTGATACCTCCCTTAATATGAATATACACACAATCCCTTCCACCACCCACTCCTGCCACACAAACACACAAAGTGTATAATGACACGTGTAGCAGCATTATCTTTTTTTGTAGGTATCTAAGAAGCGAAGCATTGCAAGTTCATTTATTTTTGAATGACTCTTCCTCCTGTTCTTCTTGGACAAGTTTTATCTGAATATACAAGTTAATTCTTTTTTAAAAACCATTTTATTGATGTATAATAGGCACACAACAAATGTGTCTATCTGTGAAAGTATCACCACAGACAAAATAATGAAAATTATATCATCCCTGAAAGTTTCCTCATATGCCTTTGAATCCCTCCTCTTGTCCCTAGACAATAACTAATCTGTTTTCTGTTCCTATAGATGAACTTGCATTTTCTAAAATTTTATATAAATGAAATAATGTAGTATGTTCCTCTTTTTGCCTGTCTTTGCAGAATTATTTTGAAATTTACCCATGTGGTTGTGTGTATCAGGAGTTTACTTTTCCTGTTTACTGCCGAGTAATTATTCATTACTTGGCAATACTATGATTTGTTGATGGGCATTTTTGTTGTTTTGAGTTCTGGGCTACTACAAATAAGCCTGCTATGATCATTTGTATATAAGTTTTGTATGGACATATGTTTTAATTTCTTTTAGCAAAATACATAGGAGTGGAATGACTAGATCACATGGTAGGTGTATGTTTCACTTTTTAAGAAATTACCTATTTTCCAAAGTGGTTGTTTTGCATTTCCACCAACAGTGCTAACATTTGATATGGGCAGTGTTTTAAAAGTTAGCCATTCTAATAAGTATTCAGTAGTATTTCATTGTGATCTTAATTTATATTTCTTTGAGAGTTCTTTATATACTCTGGATGCAAGTTCTTTGTCAGTTATAACTTCTGCAAATATTTTCTCTCAGACTGCATATTTTCTTTGAATTCTCTTAAGGGTGTCTTTTACTGTTTTTAAAGAGGAAACGTTAGTAATTTTTATATTGATACATCATACATCATATTTTGGGGCACATGTGATTTTAATACATGAAGACAATGTGTAATGGTCAAATCAAGGTAATTGGGATAAGAAGTTTGCAATTTTGATGAAGTACAATTTATCTTGTTTTTCTTCTATGGAGCATACTTTGGGTGTCATCTCTTAGAAATCTTTACTTAACCCAAAGTCACAATTATTTTCTTCCTTTTTTTTTTTAAGTTTTATACTTTTAGGTTTTGCATTTAGGTGTGATACATTTTTGCAAAAAGTACAAGGTATGGATTGAAGGTTTATTTCTTTTGATGTAGATATACAGTTTTTCCAGCACTGTTTTTGAATAGACTGTCTTTTCACCACTGACTCGCCTTTGCACATTTGTCAAAAATTAGCTGTCCTTGTATATGTGGGTCTGTGTTGGACTCTCTAATCTGTTCCTTTGTGTACTGATTTTAATGACACAATCGGTAGTTATCCATTTGTTAGATACATTTGGGAAAGAATGAGAACAAAATTGTGTGATAACAGAATTTCATTACAATGGAGACAGTCACAGGAGCTGGATCTTCATCCTTGACCTTTCACTTCTGCTCCCAACTATGTGACATAGAGGGTCAGATAACAGCAGTAAAAACCTAGAACAGAAATAACAAAAAGAAAAACCATAAATGTTCTTCTATTTTGTGGAGTTGCCAGTGTGTAGATGTCTACAGCCCAGCCACAAGAATGGTAGTTAGCATTATTCAGGAGCACAAATAATGCCCTGTTTTTCTCACATCTGATAAAGAGAGACCTACTTGCTAAAATGGAAATATTAAGTAGAAAGTATATTCAAGCTGTTAATAAGTTATGGTTCAAAGAAGAATAATAATAAAACATTGGTTGTTATGATGTTGCTATTATTAATAGTAGTAAATAAAACATTTGCTGTTTTATAACATTTTAAACGATAGCAGTGGTTTTCAAACAAAAATATTTCATTTTATACTTATTCTTATAATATGGATATACTCAAATGAACAGAATATGGTATGTTGTTATAGATTTTTATTTTTTAAGGAACCATTTCTGAATTGCATTTCTAGCACTATACCCTTAACTGCATGGCGTTTAAAAGGGAAGTTAAAATTAATGCAATGTAAGGTAAGGAAAATTATTTCCCAATTTGGATATTTAACATAGCGCTATTTTTTTAAAGAAAATTTAATTGTCATGTAAAAATTACATATATTTTTGCCATATAACATGATGTTTTGGTATATGTATACATTATTGAATGACTAAATCAAGCATTTTAACATATATGTTACCTTAAATGCTTATTTTTTTCTGGTGAGAACCCTCAAAATCTCTCTTACCTCCCTCCTGTCTAGCTGAAATGTTGTGTCTTTTTTTTTTTTTTTTCCGCTTTGTCGCCCAGGCTGGAGTGCAGTTTGCCATCTCGGCTCGCTGCAACCTCCACCTCCTGGGTTCAAGTGATTCTCCTGCCTCAGCCTCCCGAGTAGCTGGGACTACAGGTGCATACCACCACACCTGGCTAATTTTTCTTTTCTTTTCCTTTTTTTTTTTTTTTTTTTTTTTAGTAGAGATGGGGTTTCACCATATTAGCCAGGATGGTCTCTATCTCCTGATCTCATGATCCACCCGCCTTGGTCTCCCAAATTGCTGGGATTACAGGCATGAGCCACTGTGCCAGGCCATGTTGTCTTTTGAACAGTAGCTCCTCAAACCCCCAACTCCCAATCGTCTGGTAAACACCATTTTACTCTTTGTTTCTATGAATGTGACATTTTTATGCTCCACATGTAAGTGAGATCACGTGGTATTTGTCTTTCTGTGCCTGGCTTATTTCACTTAGCATATTGTTCTCCAGGTTTATGTATGTTGCCACAAATGTCAAGATTTCCCTTTTTAAATTCTGATCAATACTTCATTGTGTATATATACAATATTTTCTTTATCCATTTATCAATTGATGGACACTTAGGTTTATTCCATATCTTGGCTATTGTACATAATGCTGCAATGAAAATGGGAGTACAGATATCTCTTCAATGTATTGATTTCATATCCTTTGGATATATACTCAGTACTGGGATTACTAGATCATATGGTAGTTCCATTCTTAAGGTAGTTTTGAGGAATGTCCATACTGTTTTCTATAATGGCTATACTAATTCACCTTACCAGCAACAGTTTACAAGGGTTAGCTTTTCTCCACATTCTCACCAACACTTACCTTTTGTCTTTTTGATAATACCTATCCTAACAGGCGTGAGATGATATCTCATTATGGTTTTAATTTGCGTTTACCTGATTAGTGATATCAAATGTTTTTTCATATACCTATTGGCCATTTGTATGCCTTTTGAAAAACCTCTCTTCAGATCTTTTGCCCATTTTTTAAATTATGTTTTTTTAAATTACTGAGTTGTTTGATGAGTTCCTTATACATTTTGAATATTTAACCCCTTATCATATGTTTGGTTTGCAAATATATTCTGCCATTCCATATGTTGCCTCTTTACTCATTTACTTCTTTTATTTTAGGAACATTTTTAGTTTGATGTGATGCCTTTCGTCTATTTTTGCTTTTGTTGCTAATGCTAGTTTTGAATGTACAAACAGCATGTATTTTTCAAAATGTAAAACCACATCACAGAAGAATATTTTTACAAGGGTAATGAAGATTTTTTTGCCTGTAGTACTCATCTGAAGAATTTCTATCCTAAAATTCAAGTAAAGCAGACCTTTTTATTGCAAGTTTGAAAGTATTTTATTTAATTTTACTAAAAAGGAAGGAAAAATCCAGACTTTGAAAAATGAAAGATGCTTACTATGGATAGATAGATATATCTTATGTGCATATGATATATATGTATATATCTTATATGATATCTTAGATATATCTATCTATCTGTCTATCTATGCAATGGCTATTTCCCCATTTTGCAATTTATTTGGACAAAGTAGAAGAAGCCCAAAGTGACATTTTCTGCCGAATTTTTTCCAGAATATCCAAATATATTTAATTAATTTCATTAGGTACCTCCTCTGAGAAAAAAAATAGTTCTCCATTCTGGTAGATGTTTCTATGAAAGTATATGTTTAGTATGTAGTATAGACTAATGCTTCAGCAAATCTGCTGTTGATACTTTCAAGGGAATGATAGCTAACACTTCACAATTCTCTAAGAAGTGAGTAAACAAACAAGATGTCAATGCACTAATTGTTGCTTTTGGTTAAAAAATCTGCTTCTCAGAGAAAGAAGAAATAGAGGCATGCATTCTCTAGATTCATTACTTTGATTTAGCAACTCTCTTAAAACAGGTGTAAACAAAATTTTAAAATGATAATATTGACCACGTTTGTCTGTCTTCTCTTATAACCAGCATTTGTCTATCTGAAAGAATGAGTATTTTTGTTTGTTTGTTTAGAGGTAACTGGATACCTTAATTAAAACTGTTTCATTATTTACATCATGAGAATGTGTTATAGCCTTCTTTGTAAGAAAGATTAAATATGACATGAAAAGAAAATTACGTAAATGTTAGACTGGTTGACCAATCTGCTTGTAGCAGCCCCCAAACTGCTCCTTAGCCTCTCAGATATGCTATACATAGTTCTTAGAAAGGTCTTTCTGAAAACACTTATATCCTTTCTCTAATCCTAAACTTTTAGTGATACTCCACTGTCTGGAATCAAACCAGTGTATAAGTACAAGCTGTGTCCTTTACCCTCTAGTGACCGTGGGCAAATTTCTTAACTCTCTATGCCTCAATTTCCTCATCTGTAGAATGGGGATAATAATAGTGCCCACCTCACACAGCAATGGTGAGCTTGAAATGACATAGTACATGTAAAATTCTTATAACATGGTGCATGTCCAAACAGTTTTTACTAAACTTATCTTCTCCAGGAATAGTTACCCAATTGAACATAGTTCTTTAACTCTGTCTTTCCTTCAGAGCTTATTTGCTTGGGGTGTATTACATTTTTGTGTGCTTTATGATAAACATTATAACAGAGCCACATACATCATTTGTTGCGTGTACACACACATGTTCTTTTCCTATGTGTATTTTAAATTTACCTAGGAGAGGGACCAAGATATTTTCTTATTTATAATCCTCTGTCCTCTCTCAGAGAATTGCTCTGCACAAGAATACATTTAGTACTGTACTAATTAACTTCTTAAACAAATGAACTGGCTTCCTTGCAGCAGTACCTTTTTTTTTTTTTTTTTTTTTGAGACAAAGTTTTGCTCTTGTTGCCCATGCTGGAGTGCAATAGTGTGATCTCGGCTCACTGCGACCTCCACCTCCCGGGTTCAAGCCATTCTCCTGCCTCAGCCTCCCAAGTAGCTGGGATTATAGGCATTCACCACAACGCCCAGCTAATTTTTGTATTTTTGATAGAAATGGGGATTAACCCTGTTGGTCAGTTGGTCCCGAACTCCTGACTTCAAGTGATTCACCTGCCTCGGCCTCCCAAAGTGCTGGGATTACAGGAGTGAGCCACCACGTTCAGCCAGCAGTACCATTTTTTACTTGCTGTTCAAATAAAACTTGTTTTAGCCTTTAATTGCATTCTAATTTAACAATTGTCTCTTAATTGTGCCTGATTTACTGATGCATAATTGTTATGCAACAAATTACATTAGTTTACTAAATTTTCAGGTTTTAAAGAATTGGTGTTTTGCCAACCAACTTCTAAATAGTAACACCTCATAAACTATTAACAGTTAGGAGGACACACAGAGTCTTCAGGAGAAAAATTTTGGAATCTAATGATGATCCACACTTAATATGAAATTAAAATGTCTGTTTATTTAACCCTTTTATTTCATTAGTATTTTATTTCTAAAGGACAATATTCCTAGATAATTATTGCAAAATTGCTTTACATATAATGAGCATTTAAAGGAAAATATAGATCAAATTACCAGAGCTTCTTATTTTAATAAACAGTACTCTGAATATCTCATAAAATGGCTACCCTAATGACCTAATTACTTTTATTCTTATCAGAATCTGTTGCTTGAATTAAGCATAATCAAACTTGCCACATTGCATTTTCCTGTCTCGTAAATTACTGAAAACAACTTCCCTCCAATTTCTTTGTTGTTTAAAAGATACTTTTCTTTGGAAAGTCAAGTCATATTTCTATTATAATTATAAAAATAATACATGCTTGTTTTTTGAGGAACCTCCATACTGTTCTCCAGTGGCTGTATTAGTTTACATTACTACTTAAAATGTATGAGTTCCCTTTTCTATGCATCGTCACCTGCATTTGTTAATTTTTATCTTTTTTATAATAGCCATCCTAACTGGGGTGAGATGATATCTCTTTGTGGTTTTGATTTGCATATCCCTGATGATTAGTGATGTTGAACATGTTTTCATATATTTGTTGGCCATTTGTATGTCTTCTTTTGAAATGTCTGTTCAGATAATTTGCCAATTTTTGAAAAAAAATTTTTTTGCCGTTTTGAGTTATTTGCATATTCTGGATATTAATTCCCTGTTGGATGAATAGTTTGCAAATATTTTCTCCCATTCTCTAGGTAGACTTTTCACATTGTTGATTGTTTACTTTGCTGTGCACAAGCTGTTTAGTTTGATATAGCCCTATTTTTTTATTTTTGCTTTTGTCACCTGTGTTCTTGAGGTCTTATTCATAAAGTCTTTTCCCAAATCAGTGTCCTGAAGCATTTACTCTATGTTTTCTTCTAATAGATTTATTGTCTTGTGTCTTACATTTAAGTCTGATCCACTTTGAGTTTATTGTTGTATAGGGAGAGAGGTGGGGGAGTATAGTTTCAGTTTTCTGCCTATGGTTATCCAGTTTTCCCAGCACTATTTATTGAAGAGTCTGCCCTTTCCCAATAAGTGTTCTTGGAGCCTTTGTCAAAAATCAGTTGGCTGTGGATATGTGGATTAATTTTTTGATTTTCTGTTCTGCTCTATTGAACTATGTGCCTCTTTTTGTGCAAGAAGTCAAATTTTTTTAAATACAAAAGTCAGTTATTGAAACATTTAGATGGTTGGGAAAATGCCAGAAACCAGAGCTTAAGGACATATCTGCCTTGGTAACTTAGAACAACAGAGCTGGTTCTCAATATGTAAAAAAGATGTCCATAATAGAGTTTCAAATGAAAAAAGTAAGTTGTGAGACAATATCTATTATTTGATCCCATCTATATAAAAAATATAGATGTATATATGTTTGTGCATGTGTGTTTGTTTTCATTTACATAGAAAAATGTCTGACAATATATACATCGAACCAGTTAAATTAGATTGAAGGAAAAGCTTTAACTTTTTATTTTCTATCTGAATCACTTTTTGAATTTTTAAAACAAGCATGTATTTTTTTTTATAATTAAAAAAACAAACATTTAAGACAATAATGAATAACATTGTTTGCTTAAATTGGGTCATTATTTGGTCAAAGCTTATATAGAGAGCTGAAACAGTGTTTCAATTACTACTTTTGCAAAGTAGGAACTATCTTTCACTTGAACAGCACTCATACAGGCTGCTCTGAGGTATCATCATACATGGGTGCTATGTAAATTGTACCATTTTTAAAGAGTTTATGCTTTATTCTGATAGGTATTTGAAGCTTTTATGTATTTTTCTTTCCAAATAGCATGGTATTTTCTTGGGATGACTATAAAGTTATCAGAGGCAGTACTATCCTCCTCTCCATTATGTTCACTGTCTAAGTTCTGTGAAATTACTTTTATTTTAATTGTTTCTTCTTATTTCAAAACTTCTGTTCTTTGGCTTATTGACTCATACAGCTGTTTTTAATGGAGAAAATGACTATTGCTTCTAGAGACTTTTCTTGCCTGAAAAATGAAGATCGTGAGTTGGCTAATCATTCTTCTGATAAGTTTATTTCTACTCTTGTAGGAAAAACTTGAGCCAATTTCTACAAATGTCTATTTTAATTTTATGATATCTTTTTTCCTATAGTTTTGTGATGATTTGAAGAAATTTCAACCTATAAAATATTGCTTGATCACAAAATCACTAGGCAGATTGCACTTTTTCTGCAAATGATGTGTACCTAATTTAGCTGCAAATGATCTATGCATGCTTATAAATTTATAATATGCTTACCAAGAGATTCTATTAATTCAGTAAGACTTATGCTTACTGGACTGAAATTTGAAGTCATGGGACCAACGTTATTATAAAATAGTAAAAAGAAAAATTAATAGTATGCAAATTTCAGAGAGATAGCCATGAACACTGATAGAATATTCTAATAATTGTTCCCTTCTACACTGTCTTACATTCCAATCATCATTTCACTGTTTAGACTTCTGTCATTTCCCACATGGATTATTCACCTCACCTTCATTTATCTTCCAACCTCAAGCTCTCTTGCTTCCCTTCCAACGTACATACTCTGAAATTAACCCTTTTGCCGGGCATGCTGGCTCATGCCTGTAATCCCAGCACTTTGGGAGGTCAAGGTGGGCAGATCACTTGAAGTTAGGGGTTCAAGACCAGCCTGGCCAACATGGTGAAACCTGGTCTCCACTGAAAATACAAAAATTAGCTGGGCGTGGTGGCAGGCACCTGTAATCCCAGCTACTTGGGAGGCTGAGGCAGGAGAATCACTTGAACCTGAGAGGCAGATGCTGCAGTGAGCCTAGATGGCGCCACCGTACTCCTGCCAGGGTGACAGAGTGAGACTCCATGCCCCTGCCCCCCCAAAAAAGAAAAAAATAAAAGAAATTAACCCTTTTAAAATGTAATTTTCTTCATATCATTCCCTTCTCTAAAATCTGCAGTCACTTCTCATTTAAAGCCAGCATGACATAGGGATAAGAACATCAGTTTTGAAGATTTAGAGTTTAAACTTTGGCCTGCCACATAGCCTCTAGTAGGTAATTTTATACAACTTAGATTCCATAGTCAAACATACCCACCTTTGCCAGTCGCTAGCTGTGTAGCCTTGGGAATTTACTTTCACAAATACATAGTCTTCTTTTCAGTGAAACGTGGAAAATAATACATAGCTATGTCAATTAGGACTTTTTAGTTACAAGCAACCAAAATAGACTCTGGCTAACTTATGTAATATTTAATTCATTGGAAAAATATCAGGGTCTCACAGAATCAATGGGAGGCTAGTGAGTTAGGTATGGAAACAGGCAGAAACTGAAGTAGCCCTGCAGACCAAGGAAACAGGGAGTACAACATGGCCCCATAGCCAGAATAGTCTAATCATGATGTTGAGGCTGAGATAAACTGGAACATCAGTCATTTTCAATCCAATTATTTGCTACTTGGCTATAGGAGGATGAGGCTGCTGGTTATAGTCTCACTTGACTACTGTAGAAAGAAAACAAGAGTGCCATGAGACACAGGAAATGGATTTCCATTGTCTAACGTACAAAAGATGCCCACTAGGCATGTGACCCACCAGTCACATAATAGTGCTTAGTAAAGGGCTGTTTTAACAAGTCTAGACTCATTTATCAGGCATTCGTGGCCATTCACTTTCTGGCCTCAGCCTACTTTTTCAAACTTAGTTTTCCTCTGCATAAGCCCTGAATTTTCCTATCTGCTCTTCTCACTCAGCCCATTCCCACTGCCTGAAATGCTTTTGACCTGTTACTTCGTAAAAAGATGTATGACTGCACATGCATGTTTAATAGCAGCATAATTCACAATTGCAAAAATATGGAACCAACCTAAATGCCCATAAACCAATAGTGGATAAAGAAAATGTGGTATATATACAACAGCCATAAAATGGAATAAAATGGCCTTTGCTGCAACTTGGATGAAACTGGAGGCTCTTTTTCTAAGTGAAGTAACTCAAGAATGGAAAAAGAAATATCATATGTTCTCACTTGTAAGTGGGAGCTAAGTATGAAGATGCAAAGGCATAAGAATGATATAATAGACTTTGGGGACTCGGATGGAGGGATGAGAAGAGGTGAGGGATAAACAACTACATATTGGGTACAATGCACACTGCTCAGGTGATTAGTGCACCAAAATCTCAGAAATCACCACTAAAGAATTTACCCATGTAACCAAAGACCACCTGTGCCCCCAAAACTATTGAAATATAATTAAAAATGTTTTAAAAGATTAAAAAGATATGTGATTGACACATAATGGTTATACATATTTATGGGTTACAACATGGTGTTTTGGTACATGTATATATGTTGCATAATGATCAACTAGGGCAAGTAACATATGCATCACCTTAAACATCATTTCTTTGTGATGAACATTCAGTAACCTTTCTTCTAGCGATTTTGAAATATACAATGCATTGTCGATAACTCTAGTCATCTTACTATGCAATAGAACACCGGAATTTATTCTTCCTAACTGTAACTTTGTAGCAATGACCAATCTCTTCCCATCCCCAGACGGACTCACTACCTTCCTCATCCTCTGTTAACCACTGATCTACTTTCTACCTCCATAAGAGCAACTTTTTAAATTCTACATATTAGTGAGACCATGTGGAATCTTTCTGTCTCCGGATTATTTCACTTAACATAATCTTCTTCAGATTCATCCATGTTGCTGCAAATGACAGGATTTCACTCTTTTTATGGCTGAATAGCATTCTATTATGTTTGTATATCACATTTTCTTTGTCTGTTCATCTGTTGATGGACATTTAGGTTGATTCCATATCATGGCTATTGTGAAAATTGCTTCAATAAACGTGGGAATATAGATACATCTTGGATATACTGATTTTTCTTTTCTTTTTTTTTTTTTTTTTTTTTTTGGCAGAGGTATCTATACCCAGCAGTGGAATTGCTGGATCATATGGTAGTTCTATTTTTAGTTTTTTAAGGCACCACCAAACTGTTTTTTCAAAATGGCTATACTAATTTACATTCCCATCAGTAGTGTGTAAGGGTTGCCTTTTCTCCAAATCTCTCATATTTTAATATTCAACTTATCTTTTCTAAGGCTTAGTTCTCCTTTTTCTGGTCCCTGAATCACTGATTTTCTGTTTCCTCATTTTCTTTTAATCATGTATTGCTTGTTAATATCTTTTTTCAATGGTAGTCTTGTATCTTTGTCTAACTATTTATGTGCCTCACTTTTCCCATATAGATTATAAACCCCTTGAGAGGAGAGATCATGTATCATTTATTTATTTGTTTTCTTGATAACCCAGTGTTATGTATGTAGTAGATGTTCATTACCTTATAAAAAAAGTTTTTTCATTTCATTTCATTTTCTCGAAATCATTTTTGCCAAATGAACTTATGATGAATGAATGCAAGAATGTGAGTCATTAATTTAAATCAATACTAATTTAATTACCTACTGTATATGTACCACCATATTGATTGCTTTGGGGGGACAGAAAAAACAAACTTGAAAATTGCTTTAGGAGTAGCTCACAATCTGATTTAGGAGAGAAAAAAATACAAGTATGAGACACCCCCAGAACAATTATATAAATAAGTAAAATAAATAATGTAAAAATTTTAAATATCAGTGCTAAGGATATAAGAAAATGTAAATGCATGACTTAACTATATATATACACACATATATACACACACATATATGTGTGTATATATACGTATATATACATGTATATATATAACTATATATATATGTATGTGTGGTACAAGCAGATTGCTTTGTCTGGCATAAAGGGATTATGTTGGAAAATATAGACATGGTATTGGAGAATACAACAGTTATAAATTTAGATTTAATATAATAGGTAACAGCAATCATTTTTTCATTTTTGCTTTTGTTTTTTGAGACGAAGTCTCACTCTTATCCCCGAGGTTGGAGTGCTATGGCACAATCTCGGCTCACTGCAACCTCTGCCTCCCGGGTTCGAGTGATTCTCCTGCTTCAGCCTCCCAAGTAGCTGGGATTACAGGCGCCTGCCACCATGCCCAGCTAATTTTTGTATTTTTAGTGGAGATGGGATTTCACCATGTTGGCCAGGCTTGTCTCGAACTCCTGACCTCAGGTGATCTTCCCACCTTGGCCTCCCAAAGTGCTGGGATTACAGGCATGAGCTGCTGCACCTGGCCACAGCAATCATTTTTTAATTAAATTTTTTAAAATTTTGGTAAAAGTAATAGTTGATTAAATACAATAAAGTCCATATATCCAAAGAAACACTAATCTGCTGTCAATAGTGATAAATATTTATTGACTTAGAAAAATGATCATGATATAGTATTTAGTCATGCAAGCAAGTTACAAAATATTATGTATATAAACTTGGTTTTTTTTAAATAAAGGGTATAAATATGCATTAAAATATCTGGAAGTATAATCAACACGGTATTAACTATGTTTACATGTAAGTAGTGTACTCCATGGTTATTTTTTGTTTATCTGTATTTTTTTTCAGGAGATATTTTTGGTTGAAAAAATGCATATGTAAATTTAAAGACACTACAAGTTTTCAAGGACTGTGGTGATATGAAGATAGAACATGAGGTAGATTGCTTTAGCACCTATGCATAAGGATATAAAACCAGCAAGACTTATTTGATGAGACAATGGAAAGGGCACATTTAAGAGATGCTTTGGAGAAAATCAGTTTTACTAGGTTTCTAATTTAATATGGGATTAAGATAAGGAGACTGAAGATAACACTGAAGTTGTGAGAAACATGGGAAAATATAGGTACCACTAATAGGTATAGGAAAATTGAGAAAGAAAACAAGAGATGGAGGAGTTACCTTTTGCCAGGAGGAGTATAAGAGGTAACCAACTGTATGAGATGAAAACTGGAAAAAAAAAAAAAAAAAAAAAAAAGGCTTAGAAGTCAGGGCTGGAGATATAAATTTAGGTGTAAAGAGTGTTAGTATAGAAGTAGAAATTACGAAAATCGGTGCATATGGTGAGCCTAATAAAGCTAAGTAAGGACTTAAGAAAATCCACTAAATTGTTTTTATTTACTATATCCCTGTGTGTTTTTTAAAAACCTTTATTGAAATAGAATTACATAACATAAATTTCACTCATTATATGTGTATAATTTAATAATTTTAGTAAATTTATAGAGAGCTGTGTGACCATCGCCATAATTGTTAGAATTTTCCCGTCTCCCCAAAAAGTTATCTAGGGCCTGTTAGCAGTCAATACTTGTTTTTACATCCAGGCTTAAGCAAACACTCTTCTGGTTTCTGTCTATATAAATTTGCCTTTTCTGTACATTTTATCTAAATAGAATCATACAGTATATTCCCCCTCGTGCCTGGCTTCTTTCACTTATGTTTTTGAGGTCCATCCATGTTATAGCATGGATCAATAGTTTTTCTTTTTAATTGATGAATACTATTCCATTGTATGACTGTATCACATTTTATTCATCTGTTTACTAGGTGGTGGATATTTGGACGGTTTCCAGTTATTTTTGTTATTATGTGTAATGCTACTATACATGTTTACATACATGTATTTGTGTAGACACATGTTTTTGTTTCTCATGGATATATTTCTAGGAGTAGAATTGCTGTGTTGTATAGTGTATTTGTGATTAATTTGTTAAGAAACTACCAAAATATTTTCCAATGTGACTGTACTATATGACATTACCAGCAGCAAATGCACTGTGGGCCACTTTCTGTGTGTCCTCATCAACACTTGGTATAATTTGCCTTTTTTATTATGGTCATTCTAGTGTATATGTAGTAGTTTCTTATTGACTTCTGATTTGCATTTCCTTAATGACGAATGATGTTGAACATCTTTTCATATCCCTTTTAACCATTTTGTGTATTTTCTTTGAAGAAATATTTATTCAAATTATTTGCCAATTTTTAATTTTTTGGTCTTAATAATTATTGACTTGTAAGAGTTTTTCAAATATTCTGGATATGATCAGATGTATGATTTGCAATATTTTCTCTTATGTTCTTTTAATGATCACTTTTGAGTAACACAAGTTGATGAAGTCCAATTTATAATTTTTTTTCTTCTTTGAAACATGCTTTCAATATTTTACCTAAGAACTCTTTGCCCAACCCCAACTCATGGAAATGTTCTCCTATATTCTCTTCTAGAATTTTATAACTTTAGCTCTTACCTTTAGGTCTTACATTTAGGTCTGTGATCTGTTTTGAGTTAACTTTTTATATATGATGTGAAGTGTCTAATTTCTTTCTTTCCAAAAAAGATGGATATACAAATGTCCATTTGTTGAAAAGACTATCTCACCACTGAATTGTCTTTGTCCTTTTGTAGAAAATCAATTGACCATAAATGTATGGATTTGTTTTTAAACTATCAATTCTGCTCCACTTATTTATATTATATGTTAACACCACATTGTCTTAACTGGCTTTATAGTAAGTTTTGAAATCAGAAAGTATGAGTCATCTGATTTTACTCTACTTTTTCAAGATTGTTTCAGCTATTCTGGATCCCTTGTACTCTTATATGAATTTTCCAATCAATATGTCCGTTTTAGGATCAACTTGTCAATTTCTGTGAAGAAGCCAGCTGGTATTTTTGTAGGCATTGGATTTAATCTATCGGTCAAACTAGGGAGAATTGCCATGTTGACAGTGCTGATCCCTCCAACCCAAGAATATGAAATGTCACTTTAGTTAGTTAGATATTCTTTAATTTCTTTCAGTAATGTTTTATGTTTTTCATTGTATGAGTCCTGATAGAACCTCTGAGCTAAATGAGCTGGGGGTGGGGAGTATGGGAGCAGCTATAGGTTACAGTTACTTACTATTCTTATCCAAAAGTCAGAGATTTTTCAAGCATAAATGCTTCTCAAATGGAGGTAGGTTTTTGGTTAATTTCCAGAGTACCAAAATGGTTGCTTTGTTAATTTTGTCCCCGCTTATACAGGTAAGTATTTGCATTATACTTACCGATTCCATAACCCTAATCGAAAATTCAAAATCCAAAATGCTCCAATAAATATTTCCTGTGAATGTCGTGTTGCCACTCAGAACCTTTTGGGTTTTGAATCACTTTGGATTTCTGATGTTCAGATTAGGTATACTCAACCTGTAATACTTTTGGGGGAAAGGATTTCCTGATCTTCTCATCTAGTCATAACTGGAAGTTCTGTCATCTGTGTATGTTTACGCGAATTTATGTTCCAAGTGCTTCTAGCTCCAAATGCTCAGTAACATAATATGTATTGAGATGCCAATTCAGTCAAAAAAACAGTTAAACTACCACTTGTCTTATAAAGACAAAACATTTAGGTTACTGAATAGTTTCCTTTTTTGTATTGAATAGACTCTATGTTTTAGCATGGTGATAAAACAGTTACTGAGATTGGCTACATAATTTAAGTAAACAAAAGATATATTCCAGCACTTCTTATGTGTTCAATACCACAGGAAATAATGGATGAATAAATCATCATTGCTGCCCTAAGGATCCTGTAGACTAGGCAGTAGTAATGTGCTGCCATTGAACCTTTATGGCACTGTCATATTTTTAATTATGTAGTTACTTGTGATTTATTTAATATGAACATCCATAAAATCTGTGAGGTTAGGAACCATGGTAGTATTGTTTACCTCCGTGTTATAAGCATTTCCTAGCACAGTGTTTGGAACATAATAGACACTCCATAAATACTGTTTGAATGAATGAGTGAACAACATGTCATGGAAATATAGGGTAGAAGGAAATTATTTCCTACTAAGAGGACCAGAAAAGTCAGGGATTAAAGGAAAGGTTTCCAGTGAAAGGAAACAATGATGATTGTTTAAAGTCAAAGAGTTAGAAAAGACCCAGAAATATCTGAGGAAATGTAAGGTATTTTCTAGGGCTGTAGCATAGGAGTAATAGTGATGAGTCAAGGAAGAAAAGAGAATAAGAAGAAGAAAGTTAAGGGGAGATGAGTTTGGAGAAGCAAGTGGAAGCCAGGGTCTTTCTGACAAACTAATGACATTTTAAAAAGTCAGGGTTTTATTTTAAAGTAGGTAACTAGAGTTGGCAGTATGGAAGATGGACTGGACACAGAAAAGAGTAAATAATATGTATGCAAGCTGGGCAAACCCAGTGTACAATATTTGCATAGCCATCTGTATTATGTATAGGATCCTCCTAAAAGCTGACCTGAGAGAGAGAGAGAGAGGGAGAGAGAGTGTAATGTCACTGAGATATATATTCTTTAATTTCAAAATTTGCTTTGGAATTTTTGTTAAATAGAGCCACATGGTCCTCCCTTTATATCCTTGTGACAGCATGATAATTCTTAATATTAACAATTCTAACAATATGAAATTACATCAGTATGACACATTTGCCTTTTGGAAGTGTGCTCATATTAGTGCCATATTTGATTTTCACAAAAACTCACAAGATAGAGACAGCTTTTTTCATTGTACCAATGTGAAGACTATCCTAATAAAGGCTAAAAGATCAGCCTATGGTTTCATAACCAGTACAAGTTAAGATGCAACATTAGAACGCTTTTTGAAGTCCAAACCCCTTCTAAAGGTAGCATGCATCCATGCATTTTAGTAATAACTTTACTGCTTTTGCTTTTTGTAACTAACGTTTCTTATAAAAGTTTTATAAGAAAGTTTTAACTTTGAAATAACAACAAGGTTAGCATTTGCTTCTTTGAAATTGCTCTTTTGAAGTATTTCCACAGTGTAAAAAGTTGAATAAAGAATTACCTAGATAATAGATTATGAATATAATATTTGTTAAAGTTAAAATGTTGGTTACTATCCAGTACAATAAAGCACCTGTATTTTAGACCTTTTACAAAACCCAAGGTACATTTTTTTAAAGGGAAGGAACAAGTGAGCACAGAGAAAAAATAATATTGGGTTGGCAGCACAGGGATCATCTTATATGTTTAGAAGGTGAGAGTAAGATCAAGAGAAGCACAGGTAGAAATGCAAAATGCAGATGAAAAATGTCAATATTACTGAGCATCTTTTGAGAAAGATGTTACATGCTTGTTTATAATGGTTTCATATGGAATATCTTTTGATGCAGTAAACCACATTGAAAATATTCTCCAGTTAATATAACACAATGGAAAACTTCTGCCATGGGATTTTTACAATAATAAACATTATACTAAACATTCTTGAGATCTCTTTAAAAGTTGATTGCTTGTACTTTAAAATTCGATGTATTGTGTGAAATCAATTCAAAGGGTCAGAAATTCAAGGTGAAATTAGGAAAAATTTAAATCCCCAGTAAGATAAAACACCTGCAAAATTAACCCAAGAGATGACTGGTGAGTAGATAATTCAATTTGGAAGCACCCAGAGTTTTGATTGAGCCTGAAGGAGATACAAATAGACCGTGATTATAAATTGAAAAAGTGAAATCTAATCATTTAACAGGAGAATGAATTATCAGAAAGAAAACTCCATTAGGGAAAATCAGAGAGCTGGCTGCAGGTTTCCGGCACTGTCTAGGAAAGAGAGTGTCCTGATTAGTAGATTGGAATATTCCAGTCCCCATCTCAATAATGGAGATGGGTAAGTACATCAAATTAAACCTTGAGGCAGTGATCATTAAAAAAATCTACTGACTCCCTTTTTAATGATTCCAGGCTCACCAAGGAAAACTCTGATTATGATTTTAATGTATGATATCCATACAAAAGTATGTATATGCTCTAATAGAGACAGAATATGCTGGTTATTAAACTAAACATTCCTGTGTTTATAATATTTACCAGTATAAGCTATTGCACGGGCATTCTGATTTATACTTAAATATTTTATGACTTTAGATAGGGAGAATTAGCCTCACTACTCCCGGTACTACTAGGACACTGACAGAATAGCAGTGTCTAACTGAAAGGAAACAAATATGTCTATATAGAAGGGCATGTTGGTGACAACATCCATCTGTTTGCAATTGGTAAAAGAACTAGGTGATGATAGAGAATATGCATATTTTTTCTATTCTCTGTATTGTTTTAATGTGAAATTTTTCCTATGGCAATGGTTTTCAGACTTTAGTTTCTGAAGACTTTTTTTTTTTTTTTTTTTTGAGATGGAGTCTCAGCCTTGTCACCCAGGCAGGAGTTCAATGGCACAATCTCGGCTCACTGCAACCTCCGCCTCCTGGGTTCAAGCGATTCCTCTGCCTCAGCCTCCCAAGTAGCTGGGATTACAGGCATATGCCACCACGCCCGGCTATTTTTTTTTTTTTGAGATGGAGTCTTACTCAGTCGCCCAGGCTAGAGCGCAGTGGTGCGATCTCGGCTCACTGCCAGCTCTGCCTCCCGGGTTCACGCCATTCTCCTGCCTCAGCCTCCCGAGTAGCTGGGACTACAGGCGCCCGCCACCACGCCCAGCTAATTTTTGTATTTTTAGTAGAGACGGGGTTTCGCTATGTTACCCAGGATGGTCTCGAACTCCTGGCCTCAGGTGATCTGCCCGCCTCGCCTCCCAAAGTGCTGGGATTACAGGCATGAGCCACCATGCCTAGCCCTGAAGACATTTTTTAAATTCCTAGGTCTTATTCCCAGAGATTCGGATACACTTGGTCTGGGATGAAACACAGGAATCTGCATTTTTAAACATCGCTCTGTATAATTCTCATCCTGAGGGTTAATGAACTATGAGCAGCACTCTTACACAGAGGAAAACTTTCTTAAAAGGATGGTTCACTGCTGGGCAAAATGTCATGGGTTTCTGTTAGGTTTCTGTTAACTGACTGAATTGAAACATTCTAACCAGTTCTAAGCCTGTGATTGGTCAGAACTGTGTATTCAAACCACAATGAGCATTGAGGAGGTAGCAGGCAGTTTGATAAGAATAACTGATTCGGGTTGTGGCTAGGGCAAGACAAAATGGCTGCCGTCTTCACCGCCGTATGCTTGGAGGTGAAGAACAGGAGATAAAATCCTTTGAGGGGGCCGTTGCTGTTCTATAGCAGAAGCAAATAGGTAAGTGTCAATGGCAAGGGGTTGCCTGGGAAACAGAATCCCACTAAAATCGCCATAATCTTCTCATAGCCACCTCAAAACAATTTAAGTAAAAACAACGTGCCTCTTACGGAAGTACAAGTGTCCTTTCCAGTGTCCTTTCTCTCAGACCCAGATTACTGCCTCTAAAACTTCTCTGATACAAAATCTTGGAGCTTCTTCAAGAGATGAGCAATTATTTAATTGAATATATGCAGTTAGAATAGGATTCCGGACATAGGGGGAGGGGAAACTAAGAGCTGGAAATTGCTTAAGAGTAGTATAGGGGGCCGGGCGCG
>NW_012108352.1:1226615-1235305 GCF_000951045.1 Mandrillus leucophaeus | reverse complement strand
ATAGGCAAGTTAATATATTAAAAATAAAAATATGTTTTGAATAAAAAAAGGCAGGTGGTCAGTGGGTATTATTTGAGAAACATTTTTTCAGAGCGAAGTTGCTCAAACTTTTTAGTCTCAGGATTCCTTTACGCTGTTACAAATTACCAAGAACCTTAGAAAGCATTTGTTTATGTGGTAAATAATATCTGATATATAGTAGCTACTGATATTTGTGGTATTAAAAGTAAAACTGAGAAATGTTTACAATATTTAACCCGTTTGAAAATACCAAGAATAAACACATTACCTGTTAATCAGGTAACATTTTATAAAATATAATTTTATTTTCCAAATTAAAAACATTTAGGGAAAACAAGATATACTATTGCATATTTTTAAAAATCTCCTTAATGCCTAGCTTAATAATTCTCTTATCTGTTTCTACATTCAGTCTGTTGTGATATGATATTTTAGTTGAAGTATATGAAGAACATCAGACCTTACAAAAATACATGGTAAGAAAAAGGAGAACCTTGGAGACTCCCTGAAAGGATCTTGAAGATCCCCATGGTCATGGGACCATACTTTGAGTCCCTGTTTTGTAGGAATAGCTGTTTTTACTGTGAGAGAGTTCTATATTCATCAGTTTTTTTTTTGACAATCAAAGTTTAGAGAAACTGAGGATCATTAAAAATGAATTTATTTCTTAGATTACTTAGGGTGGGGAAAATTATTTTATAAATATTACCGCAGTCACTCTTTCATTAATTTACTTTATTAGGTTTAAAGTACTATTGAAATATAAAAAAGAAGTGTAGGTGATGGGGAAGAATTTTGTTTAAAGAAATTGGGTTTTAGAACAATGATTAGATTGAGGGTAGAGTGGTTTCAATAGGCAGTGAGGAAGGAATACATTAGGTAGACAATTATAGGTAGAAAAAGTGGGAGAGCAGGGACCAATCTATAGTTCTTTATAGTAGATAGTTGTTTACAATTGAATAAATAACAATAATGGTAAGAAAGTGCTAATTGTAACTTTCTAAAAAGGGTGATTAATTTGCCTGATAAAACAATATTTTGTTCTGGTCACGTACCTCTTCAAATTTTCTTACATTTTTCGTTACTCTAAGTTTTAGTTCTGTAACCTAAAATTTACTGCCATGTTAGTGCAATAACTTTGACAAACATTATCTTATTTCTCATTTCTCTGTGGTAAAAGTGGAAGAACCTGAAAAGGAACTTAGAAAGAAGCAGCTGGGAAAGGTGAGAGGAAAACCTAGAGTGTGTGTTATCCTGGAAGCCAATTAAGGTAAGTGTTTCAAGAAAGAGGGAGTGATCCACTCTGTCAAATTACGCTAATCCATGAGGTTAAAATGAAGAATAATCATTGATCATGAGATTTAGTGACATGGAGGTCATTCATAACCTAGACAGGAAAAATTCCCATGGAGTGGTTGAGGTGAAAGTTGCATTGCTATGAATTCAGGAGAAACTGAGAAGAAAGGAGTTGAAAACTTTTTGTAAGTAGCTCTTTCCAGGAGTTTTGCTAAAACAGTAAGCAGAGAAATGGAGCAACAGATTTTAGAGGAAATGAGGTTAATACTGGTGGTTTCTTTTGGTTTATAAATGAGATAAATAATAGCATGTATATTTGCTTATTTTTTTGAGAGCTTCAGTGGTGAACTCCCAAGACATTAATCCTTTCCTCATAGAATCCATTATCTAGTTGGGGGAAATTATATTAAACAAATGATTACACAAATAATTAGAGTATAATTACCACACCTAACTTTTTCAAGGACATCAAGAAAGACTTCCCTATGTAAATGATACTAAGGTTGCACTTAGGGAGGGAATAGTACTTGAAAAGGTCTTGGGCAGAGGGAATATGGCCTATCAGGGATACTGACAGAAAGAAGCTACTGAGCTTGAAGTACAGACAGAGGGGAGAATGAATTTGGCAGAAGATAAAGAGGAAGAGTTAGTCAGTGGCTAAATTATTTAGGTTGGAGTTCATAGATATAGTTAAGGTCTTTGGTTATTATGCCATGTACCTTAGGGATTCTTGACTTTTATGTGTTTGGCATAACAAAAGTAAACTAGCCAAAACTGAAAGGTAAAAGATGGGACAGAGAAAGCAGAAAGGAAAGGTGAATTGCATTACCACTATTCATACTGCCACACACATGACATTAGGCCAAGTCTATCTGTAGTTTCATCATCAATTATTTTTTCTAATAAATACTAAATGTATTCAGTATTCACAGCATTGAGATATTTCTGTCTAACTGATCAAATCATATAGTAAGCAGGTCCAATTTGTTTGTTAATATGACCAGTAACAACAGATTGTCATTCCCTGCCTAATATCTTCCAGTGACTTTCTTTTAATCTCTTAAAAATAATATATTTTCCAACTTTTTCTTATGCAATTTTTAAGCACTTGGAAAACCTGAAGACTAACACCTATATACCCATAATGTAGAGTCAAGAACTTTTATCATTTTGTTCTAGTTGCTTTCTCCGTTTTGCTGCATAATTTGAAAGTGAGTTACAGACCTCATGATGCTTCATATGCACATATTGCAGCATATTTTGCCTAAAAATAAAGCCTTTCTCTGTAATCTCAGTATTATCATATTTAAGCTACTTAAAGTATTTTCCTATTATCTAATGCCTAATCAGTATTAGATATCTTTGATGCCTGCACCCAGTTTTTAAGTTTCATTGGAGTTTTTATACCATGAGAATTATTTATTTTAGGTGTACAGTTTGATGATTTACTGCAAATTTACAAAAGTTGTACAGCCATCATCTTAATCTGAGAACATTTCATCATTCTAGAAAGAAGTCTCTGATACATGTTTTTTTTAAATTGAACTAGGATTAAATAACGGTTATATCTCTTTAAAGTTTTTTTCCTAAAATAATTTTTCTTTTATTCCATGAAATTGATTTTTAGAAGAAATCAGCTGTTTGTTTTATGGAATCTTCTACATTCTAGATTTATCTGCCTGTTTTCTAATTATGTCACTTAACTTTTTCCTCTATCCATCTCCCAACTGCCACTCCCAGTATTTTCTATTAAAGTCCTGGTTAGACTCATTCTGATATATTTGGAATAAAACCCAAATTTGCTAATTATTTTCCTCCTCTAAAAAGTAAGCCCCATAAAGCGTTCTCTAATACCAGTGTGTGGTTCACAGTAGGATCTCAGTAAAAATTTGTTGAGTGAATGAATGAATCACCTACATTCAGATTATATATTTTTGCCATCCAGTTTCAACCTCAGCTTAAGACATTTTTCCATTTTAAATTTTCTCCCTCTGAGGATGAATACTGAGTGATCCCTCCACTTGGTTTTTCAAATCATGCCAGTTATGGAAATGTAGTCCTTTTTGATTCCAGTATGATAATGATAATATCAATTAGCACAGTTTTTGATGCTTCTGACCATTCCATGCTATTATTTTCAGTAGCCATCTATAATTTAGTTATGTTAACAAATGTACTCTGGCCTTTGGATTTTAAGGACATGTACATATATATAGACATTTCTAATGTGAGAAAATCTAAAACTCATATAAGTATATCCAGCTTCAATAAATAACTGTATTACTTTTGGCTGTTTCTCAGCCAGTATATTTGCATCAAATTCTCTGTTCTGTTTTCAGAAATACATTAAAAAATTTATGTGGGAGTGGCAGTTTGCAGAAGGCACTGATACATGTAAAACCAAGTAATGCTATTTAAAGCCATGCACAAATAGATATGTTTTGAATTATGTTCACTGGGAAAAAATAGTAAAGAACTCCCCTGGTATTTTGCTTCCTATGCTTAAGGCCTTATCTTTGATAACTTGTTAGATGACATGACAAATGTGTCTTGGCACTAGATGCTAGGGAATTGTTGACATATTTTAGATTGCAAATCAGTTTGTATGCACAGTGCATTGCCTCAAAGGGTGTATTATGGTCCTCTACTATAAAATATATTGCTTTAGTTTAAAACTAAAATGTAGATGAAATTATAAGAAATAAATGGAAAATCCAGTTTGATCTCACCATGAAAGTTTGAAATAATTTTTCGTTTGCATACTGGTCAAATCAAAATAAAATTGATTTTAGGTGTTCAGTGCTGAACAACACTAGCTTAATAAGATTGTAATTTGAAGAACCTTGTCAAGGATTTCTACAAAACTTACAAGACATTTGTTAAATAGGAGCGAGGACAATGGGCAGAGAACATAGGGCAAACCTTATTTGTTTGGGGTGTATTTTTATATGAGTAGTCATATCACACAGATGGAAAGAAACTAGTATTTTATTAGATTTGTTTCATGTAAGGTGACCCGTGGAATAGAGGGGCTGGAATTTTCAGCGCTCTAGGACATTTTGGTTACTTCATGTATAGTCATGTCCCACTATATCTGAACATAGTGCTCTAGAGCAAAATCTGTTGTCACGAAAGAATCAAGAAAGTTGCTAGTGAGTATCCAAAACATGAAATGCATTTTCAAAACAAGTACCTTCTTGGAAAATGCATATTTGAATTTGGTATTTATGTATATAATGGTTTTCTACAGAGGATTTCCTAAAGCATTGACACTGGAACTATAGAAACTGTTGTTATTTAGTTCATGACTTCTTGACTAGGGTAAAGTGCTAAAGGGACAAAGCTTGTGAATTTAGTTTCTCTGACGACCTTTACTCTTTTTATTAGACTATACTCTTAGACTTTCAGATAATTTCAGAAGTATATACAGGACAGATCCATTCCTGCTACTTGAGAAATAAATGGACTTTGTCGATGGTAACTCAGTCATATCACCTAGATGTCCGTTATAGTCAACACAGTATTCTATATATCATCTTTAAATAATTCCTGTCTGGTGCCAAGTACTTAATTTAAACTTAATATGTGATTGAATGAATTGAAAACATTTTATATATTTTGTAGCTCTGTCCATTGAGAAGGCCTAGAAGAAACAATACCCAATAGCAATGAGCACACCCAGTGCCAAGGTCTTGTTTCCTATTATAGTTCTACAGTAAAAGGAACCTGGGCTCTGTAGAAATGGCTGATTCTAGGGCTAATGCAAGGGTTATACAAAATTATACTGGAGCATCTTGTAAGAGCCAGCAAGTAAGGGAGTACTTAAGAAACAAAATGAGGGAGTTAATGTCAGAGTGACACAGGAGCTAACTAAAAGAGCTTTCCATGGCCAAAGCTGGAATAGTTTAAGCAACAAAATAAAATTGTATTGAAATATTACCCAAAGTATAAAATTAATAATCATGAATCCATACTCGTATAAATAAGTGACTTAACACATGGGGATGAATGGAAAAATCTCCTGTAACAGATGAGTTCCAGAAAATTTATGTGGGCATATCGCCATCAAGAAGTTGGAACGTAACTTCCCATTCTGTAAGTGTGGGCTGCACATAGTGACTTTTTTTCCAAAGAGTACAGTATGGAAATGGGAGGAAAATAATCTTAGAGTGGAGAAAGCTGATAAATACTACTTTGGTCAGGTGATCAAGGTTAGTAACCTTAGTGATAAGTTAGTAGTACATACCCTTGATATGATGTGATGAGAATGGTACTTTGCCTTTGTGTTATTTCTCCCAAAAACTTACAATCTAAGTATAGCTGTGATAAAAAAAAAAAAAAAAAACTAGACAAACCCAAATTGAAAAGCATTCTAGGCTAGGCACTGTGGCTCACGCCTGTAATCCCAGCATTTTGGAAGGCCAAGGCAGGTGGATCACTTGAGTCCAGGAGTTCGCGATCAGCCTTGGTGACATGGTGAAGCCCTGTCTCTACAAAAAAATGCAAAAATTAGCCAGATGTGGCTGCACGTGCCTGTAGTCTCAGCTACTCAGGAGGCTGATGCAACAGAATTGCTTGAGCCTAGGAGGCAGAGGTTTCAGTGAGCCAAAATGGTGTCACTGCACTCCAGCCTGGGCAACAGAGTGAGATCCTGTCTCAAAGATAAAATAAAATAAAATAAAATAAAATAAATATAAAATAAACACTCTATAAAATAAATATCTGATGATTACTCCTCAAGACAGTAACAGTCATCAAAAACAAATTCCTCTGTCACAGTTCAGAGGAGTCTAGGAGACACGATGCCTACTTGTAATATGGCATCTTAGATGGATTCCTGGGACAGTAAAAGGACTTAGCTGAAAACTAAGGAACTTTGAATAAGTATTGACTTTAATTAACAATAGTGTGTCAGTATTGGTTCATTAGTTGTGGTAGATGTTCCATATCAATGTAAGATATTAATGGTAAGAGAAACTAGATGCAGGGGATACAGGAATTCTCTGTACAATATTTGCAAATTTTCTGTAAACCTAAAACTATTTTAAATAAAAAGCATGTTTAAAAATACATATCACTTGATTGGCATAAAAGCTAAACAATAGTGATGATGTGTTTTTCTGAACACAAAATTCAAAATGTCTTACTATATTAAGGTAAATGAGAGGGTGAAGTGCTCATTTCTTCAAAACAAACATTTGACAAAAATTTATACTTGGAGCTTCTACCCTCTCACATCATGCTTTTCTATCTTCTCACTTCCATCTACAATATTTTGTTGCTTCTATAAGCTTTCAGATATCATCCTTAAGATGGCAGAGATTGACTGTTTGTCACTTGACAGTTCTGTAGAGGGAAGAAAGAGGAAGACATATTTTAAATTCTCACATTTTCCTTAGAATGACTAATGCTCCATGACAGAACTATGCTGGAGGGAATATACATGAGAAGAATTGTTTCCACACTGCACAGTTTTCTACCATGTTGATTCCAGTCAGGATAAGAGTGATAATTTCTGCTTCAGAACAGTCATGTTGACAACTAGAATAGGATGTGCTCATGCTTGGCTTTTATTTAGGAAAAAAAAGATATTATATTACACACCATTGCTAGAGCTATATATTTCATGGAAATTATGATATATGATTAAATTTTCCAAAAAACCCTCTTTATTTTTCATTTATCCTGTGACTTAGATTGCACTATTGTTATTTTCTATATTATCATCCAATGTGAAATGGCCAAACATATTGTGGTAATTAAAGATATTGTTATATGTGAAGATTATTGTCATTTTATAATTTGACAGACCCATGCCTATCTTAAATCCTTTCAGAAACTTTCTAAGATACATTTGTTTCAGCAGCATGGTAACTTACATGAGCTAGTGTGAACAAAGAACATTAAGGATTTTTTAAATAGGAGCCTCATCCAAATGCCCAGTTATTTGCAGAAGAGTTGAATGTTTCAGATTAAGGCTTAGAGGAATTGCCAGCTACTTTGAAAAAGATGTTTCAACTCAAATTTATGTATCTGTGAAAATTTATCTACAATTTTGCATCTCAGTGAAAATTCATTGGAATTATTTGTAATCTTTAAATGATGTAGAGGTGGCCTTTAAAATAACTAGTTTTAGTGATATTTGTGGTAGAAACTACATTGTGAAACATTAAAATATCTTTTCTGTGAGCTTACATTTATATTGACATTTACCTAAGTATGTTTCATAACAGATGGTATAATCATTTTCAAAAAGGAGAAATTGAGATGATTACTAGTTTATAAAAGTAATATGAATATTTTGCACTGTATTCAGCTTGTCCTTTGTACCTCAAGGCCTTAGCATCTGATATTCCTTCTGCTTGGGGCATTGAATCAATTTTGGCTCTTTTATTACTCCCATCCTGTTTAACTGCTTTTTCTGGCTAGCTCTGGTTTAT
This sequence comes from Mandrillus leucophaeus, assembly GCF_000951045.1. Lineage (NCBI taxonomy): Eukaryota > Metazoa > Chordata > Mammalia > Primates > Cercopithecidae > Mandrillus > Mandrillus leucophaeus. The sequence goes on along the minus strand of NW_012108352.1, from coordinate 1,227,548 downwards.
GCCACAGGTCTCAGATGATATGTCAGTAATTCAGACTTGACCTTCCCTTCTGAATTATGTCTCTGTTTCTTTCATAGCATCCTGTACTTTTCCTTCATCTCCCCAATCATGATTATGATTATATACTCATTTGTTTCATATTTGTGTAATAACTATTACCTTTACTAAACTGTAATATCCATTGCATAGTATCTGGCACATAATATATGATCAAAAGGGAATTGTAAAAATCAATGAACAAATATTATTATAATATCCAGATTACTAGCATGATTGTCACAATTTACATCTAACCTTTATAGGATTTTACCGTATTTCATGAAAATAAGTAGACGTACAGAAAATCAAGTTACTCTTGTTCTATAATAGAAATAGAGAAGGTAAGCCACAATGCTTTTAAAACAGAGTATTTGAGCAAGAGACTTTGTTGGTGTTACTTTTTCTCTTTTCTCAATATGATTTATCCTCTAGGAAAGGATCATACAGATTCTTCAGTTCAGAATAACTCCAGCAACACTAACATGGTGACAACACCCTCTCCCATTCTCTGCTGTTACTCCAAATTTTAATTACTGGTCTCAAAACTCCTATCCTGTCTTAATCTCAGCAGACAGACGACCTTGGCACCTACCACTGAATGAAAATGAAGGCTATTATGGGAGAAATACTTCATCTTTCTCCCTTTTACCTTCTACCACCCTCCAAAAAATCCTGCATCCATTCCCTTTCTTTATTCTTTGCCTCTGCTCTTGGGAAAAGAAATTCTTTCTACCTCTGAGTTTAATTTCATTCCTTTCTGTTTTCTCTGTGATATTGCCACATTAGCTATTTCTTCTCTTACCTATGTTTTTAAAACATGTTTTCTTTGTACTTTATCCTTCTAGATGCCCTCTGAATATGCTCAAGTTTCTTCATGTAAAAAAAAAAAAAAAA
>NW_012108352.1:1185946-1226255 GCF_000951045.1 Mandrillus leucophaeus | reverse complement strand
TTCAGTCTTTTAACCCACTGTCACCTGGCTTCTGCCTTTACCTCTTAGTTGAGATTGCATTAACAAAGGTTACTAATGACTTCTTAATAGCTAAGTATAATGGACATTTTCAGATCTGAATTTGACTGATCTGCTGCATTTAATACTGTTGTCTGTGACATCTTTTCTATTTTTATGAATTTTTCAAAGGTAAGGATACTTGCTTTTTGTAGAAAATTTAAACATTACAGAGTCATAAGGATTCTTACGCTTACCTTGAAACTTTATTCTCCCTGTGTTTCTGTGACTCTTTTCTAATACTGGTCCTGCTCTTACCACTCTGGCTAATTTCTTAGCGTATACTTTGTAGGTTTTTCATTCACTGCCAACCCCTTGCATGTTGGTGTTCAATTGGATCCAGTGCTCAAACATTTTTCATTTGAAATTTCCCTGCAAAGTAATTTAGTTTTCTATCGTGACCCTAGCTATCACTCAGTGACTGCCAGCTCAGTATCTCTAACTCAGATCACTTTCCAAAGGGCCGATACCCACACATCCTCTTTTTTACATGCATAATTACTCATAAATCTCAGAGACACTTCAAACTTCAGGAGTCCAAAATGGAAACTACAACCATTTCTTGAAGTCTGTGCCATTTTCTCTATTACCTAGTCATTGTCATTGCCTTTGGTCTAATGTGTCAAGCCAGAGCCTTACCCCAGATTCCTTTCTCTTTTTCACCCTTTGTATCCAATTTGTCACTAATTTCAATAGAATCTTCTCAACATATCTCATATATTTCTCAGTATTATCATTCACAGCGTCGCTGTTTGAGTTCAGACTCTTTCATTTCTTTTTTTTTTTTGAGACGGAGTCTCGCGCTGTGTCACCCAGGCTGGAGTGCAGTGGCGCGATCTCGGCTCACTGCAAGCTCCGCCTCCCGGGTTCACGCCATTCTCCTGCCTCAGCCTCCGAGTAGCTGGGACTACAGGCGCCCGCCACCTCGCCCGGCTAGTTTTTTGTATTTTTAGTAGAGACGGGGTTTCACAATGTTAGCCAGGATGGTCTCGATCTCCTGACCTCGTGATCCACCCGCCTCGGCCTCCCAAAGTGCTGGGATTACAGGCTTGAGCCACCGCGCCCGGCTCATTTCTTGTCTACATGAAAACTTAAGTGATCTCATTGCCTTCTGTCTTAACCTGACTTCAGTCCGTCTTTTACTCTGTAAATAATTGTCCTTAAACACTCAAATATGACCATATCATTCTTCTGCTTAAAATAATGTCTCCCCATTAACTTCACTGTAAATCCCACAGGAGAGATTCCAACCTCCTTAGCATACCACCCAAAGCGTTTGTTAACTGGCCTTTGCCTATCTTTCTAGCTGATGTCAGGACTAGGTCTCAAGGAACTGAAATTAGAATGGATTATTCTATTGTGTCAAGTAACAGAAAGAAGCTGCCAGTTGAATATGAACTGAAGTATTTAAGATTTTCAGATGGTCAAATCAGAGACACGATGATATTTGAGAGTAAAAATGAAAATTACAGAAAGACCTAAAAGGACTGCCTATAACTAAAGAGGAAGGAGCATAAGATCAAGAACACAGAAAAGAAGATGTTGGAAACTATCATCAAGAGTCACTGAAATGTCTATAGCATTGAGCTTATGATGGATCGGTATGCTAGGTTGACTTAAAGGTTCACATTTAAGATGGAGACGGATAGAAAAATCTGTGATATGTCTGATCATCTTTCTCTTCTATATAAAAGACTTTATTGGCTCCCTATCAACTATAGGACAAAATCCAAGATTTTCAAATGACCTAAGAGGGCCTCCATATTTAGGCTTCTTTTTATCTCTGCAAACTTACCTCCTTCCCCCTGCCCTCTTGATCTTTAGGTTCCATCAACACTAAATATCTGCTGCTCTTTTCTCATGATTCTTCTGCCAAGATTGTCCTTAATTTCCTCATTTTCTGGGTAAACCCCTGTTCATTCTTTAAGACCCTAAACAGACATCACCACCTCTAGAATGCTCCCCCTGAATCTTCCTCACTCCCAGAGTTACTCATCCATCCATCCATGCATTTATTTGTTTGTTTATTATTGAGAAAATATTTATTGAGTGCTTAATATGGGCCAGATTCTATGTCATGTAATGGGAACACCATGGTGAATAAGATAGGCCACACATGACCTTTAGCAGTGGTTACACGTATAACAGAATAATCAGAAATAAAATAATTACCAATTTCATAAATGTTTTGAATAAAAGAAACAATGAACTATCATACAGAAAAATGAAGATAAGCGTTAGACAGAGAGGCAAACCACTTTAGTATAAGGTTAAGCCATAAAAAGTTGTTGCTCTTTAAACTGTTTGTGTCCCATAAAATAGTTTTACATAGTTTAACCTAATAGTTGACTTTCTGAGGAATTGACATTTAAGCTGAAACCTGAAGGATGAGGTGGAATTGGCCATGCTGGCTAAGCCTATAATTCAGCATGTTTCAGGAACCAAATGAAAAGAATTGAGAAAAAGAGTGAGTGAAACAAGACAAAAGTAAGAGACAGAAGTAGGGCACATCATGTAGGACTTTATGGGAGATTGGATTTGATTTTCATTAAAATGTAAAGCCACTGGAGTTTTTTAAGATCCCTCTGTTTACAGTGTGGGACTAGAATAAAAGGGAGTAAGGGTGGAAAAATGCTATTAAGAGGTTGATGTAAGGAGAAAATTTGGTGTTGCCTTATTTGTGCAGAGTTTGGAATCAGACTGCCTTCGGTTAAATCCTGGATATGCCATTTATTAGCCATGTTACTTCATGTTCAAATTTTGAGTTTTACTCGAATTCTCTAAACCTCGGTTTATCTATCTGTGAAACAGAGACAATGATAGGACCAACTTCATAGATTTGGCCTTGAGATTGAATGAGATAATCCATTGCAAACACTAAGCAGTCCTTGATGGAGAATAAACACTAACTAGGTACTAGAGATTAATAGCCCAAGTGAGAGATGATAATGGCCTGGACTAAGTTGACAGTATATTTGGAGACAAGTGAATGGATATGAGGCCTATTGTGGAGGTTTAAATATCTGGGTTTAGTAATGTATTGGATTTGACAGTTGAGGGAAGGATTTTTCAATTATGACTCCTGGACTTCTGTCAAAAGGAGTGGAGAGGGTTGTGTTGCACTTTCCTGAATTGGCAAAGGTCTGTGTGGTACAGATTTTAGTTATATGAATTTCTCTATGAATACTATATAAAGCAGGAATGAAATAAAGGAAAAAGGTAAGTATCATACAATGTGAGAGAAAATGGCTGTTAAATATTTTAAGGGTCTGTCAGAATCTTACATGAGGTACATGAAACACTTTTAGTTTATATTATGTTTATACCACAGTGTCTGTAATATGTAAAATTTTTAAATGTATATATTGTTTGTTCCCATGGTATAAGATTTTGGAAATTTCTACTGTACTATGTGATAGGCAGTGAACAATTAAGCTTATATGTTTCTTTTGTCTTTATATTAAAGGTGATTTGTAATCATTCCATCTGCTTCTCTTACAGAGTGGAGCTTGCTTAATATTTCTCTAGATAAAGAATTTAAGGAGAGCATCTATCTTTGTTCTCTTTGGCAACTGAGAGTCTGCCCTTGGAAACATCAGGCACCATGGGGAAGCGGGATAATCGGGTAGCCTATATGAATCCTATCGCAATGGCCAGATGGAGAGGCCCAACTCAATCTGTGGGCCCAACAATCCAAGATTATCTAAATCGACCCAGGCCCACCTGGGAAGAAGTAAAGAAACAATTAGAAAATAAAAAAACAGGCTCAAAAGCATTAGCTGAATTTGAAGAAAAAATGAATGAAAATTGGAAGAAAGAACTTGAAAAAAGCAGAGAGAAATTATTAAGTGGAAATGAGAGCTCATCTAAAAAAAGAGAAAAAAAGAGAAAGAAAAAGAAGAAATCTTGTCGGTCTTCATCTTCGTCAAGCTCTGATTCTTCAAGCAGTTCTTCAGATTCTGAGGATGAGGAAAAGAAACAAGGAAAAAGAAGAAAGAAAAAGAAGAACCGTTCATACAAATCATCCCAAAGCTCTACGTACGAATCAGAATCAGAGAGCAAGGAGTCTGTAAAAAAGAAAAAGAAGTCAAAGGATGAAACCGAGAAGGAAAAGGATATAAGAAGCCTCAGCAAGAAGAGAAAGAAAAGTTATCCTGAAGATAAACCTTTATCATCTGAGTCCTCATCTGAATCAGATTATGAAGAGGATGTGCAAGCAAAAAAGAAGAGACGGTGTGAAGAGCGAGAACAAGCAAAGGAAAAAGTAAAGAAGAAGAAGAAGAAACAGCACAAGAAACGTAGTAAGAAGAAGAAAAAGAAGTCTGGATCCAGTCACAAGTCAAGATAACATCAAGAAAAAAAGCAAGAATGAGTTTGCCGAGTTTCCCTGTGTTAGTAGAATTATTTCTGGACTTTGAGTTGCCTATCAAATCCCACTGTGCCAGAAAGGGGCATAATGGCTGCTGGCAACTTAAATATACATTTTTCTTTGTTTGCTTGTCCTTCCTTCCAATGGTTAATTCCTCTGAGAGCTAAAATTCTGTTGTCATACCCGTGAATAAAATGTTTGAAATTAAAGTAAAATGTGTTAGATAATGAATAACTTTGACAAAAAAAGTGTATCTAAGGTTAAATGTATTTAATTTGAATACATCTTTGAAATATCATCATAAGTGAAATATAAACGTAATTTCCAGACAATTGTAGTTGGTGTTTTTGATGCAAGGACTTAATATTGATGTCTCAAATTCCTTGCTTTTGTAGATAAGTTTAGTTCATTTTACTTTTTTCTTTTATGAATCTTTGTTTACATGGGGAAAGAGCATGTGGGGTGGGAAGGGCAAGTGTTTGCTAATCACTGTGGCTAGCTGAATAGTGTGCCTTTGACTCTTACACATCCTATTTTTGCCAGAGCAGCAGCCATCCTTTTCTTACTTTATGAAATTCTGGGGTGTTGTATGCTGCTTCAAGTGAACAAGAAGGCCAGAAGTTTACAGCATAAGTAAGCCCCCATATCTATGAAATTTACCTCTTCTTCAGCACTGTTTACTATACAGTACTGAATAATATTTAGTATTACAATATTACATGATTTGAAATAACTTTATACCCATTTTGTATGGGAATCATTCTAAACAGACCCTGATGTTTTTTGATTAAGAAATATTCTGAAATTTTTTTTGCATGTTTTATACTGTTAAGTTTTAATTATCTGACCATATTCTATATAACTGGTGATCCTTTTTTAAGATATGATTTATGCTTAGGATATAAGTTTCAAGTTTGTAGTTTCTTAACCTTGCTATATTAATTTCATTACTGTATTTAATTGCACCCTTGCCAAAATATTTAGCATGTGAGAAGGTTTTTTTTTAAAAAATATGTAATGCCTTCATATTGAAGCTGGTTACTGTACGCAAGTTGAGTGCCAGACCTCTAGTACGCCGTGTGTTACATGAAACTACTGCCAAAATCTTAGTAAGATTGTTGTTGAAAAGATTGTTGTCTTAAGCATTAATACTGAATTTATATAGAAGTTAAATGTAGGTGATAATGACATCATTGATCTTCCTGTGTCCATATTTTACTACAATTTGGTGCCTTGTATCTGTTGCTGATTCACTTTTACCACTAGTGTAAAAATAAGTGAAAAAATATTTTTACTTTACATTTTTATATATCAGAGTAACATAAATTATAAATTTGTGTCTCAAAAACCACCTGTGATGGAGGATGTGCTAATTGTAATGTCATAGGTACAAAGTATTTTGGCATGATGAAAGGCTCAATAGCTATTGTTTTTAAATAGCAGATTTTATCTCAGCTACTTTCAATCACAAGTAAAATTATAAGGATAAAAAACATCTGCTACATAAATAACATGTTGGCTTGCCAAATTTTTTGCATTGGAAATACTGGAATCTCTCATTAATGTTCTTGGAACATATAGTGATGCCATGTTAGATCACCTTGGAGCTTCATAACTTTGGCTTTTTCCTAAGAATATATGTTTATGCTGATAAAAACTATTACATTTATGGGATATTTTGTATCCATATAGAGTTTTTCAGAATTGTTCATTAAAATGCTTTTTATAAGCTTATATTATTTGTAGAATATGGCAAAAGCATTTACAGCTCATCGTATATCTATCTGCTCCCATCCACTTCCAAACCTCTTGTAGTTAGGCAATGCCATTTGACTACTTCAAGCAGAGGGATTGTAAACGGAAGTGATTTTCTGTTTCTATTTTGGACTGTAAGAAGTTCTGCATGACCCTCCAGTTTTCTTTTGCCTGTCATGGTGACCTGAAAGCAAGATGTTCCAAATGGCATACTTACAAGACGGATGCAACCTGGATCCTTAGGTCGCTATTTAGAAGGGACCTGACTGGAGTGCTGATGGACTTGCAGTACATTTTTTAAATGTAAGAAATAAACTGTTATGTGTGAAACCACTGAGATTTGGGGTCTTTTTATTACTGCAGAATCACCTAACCTAATCTGACCAATAACACAGAACTCTAGAACATCTATTTCATTATTTACGTAAAATATCTCACCTCCTTGTATCACATTCTTCCGTAGTCTACAGATTGACTCAGAAGTGATATTTATGCCATAGTAGAAGGAAATATTCATTTTATTTGCATTGGTTTTTGTGTAATGATTGAGGGAGAGAGTGTTTTACCATATTTCATGCTTATCAGAAATGCTGCCTAGGAAATAAAACTACATTATTCTGTTGATTGCAGTAAAAAAGTTCCAGTAAAGTGTTTGAGAAGGAAAGTTTAAAAGTACTTATGAGGACTTGATGAAGAAGAGGAATGGTATTTTTTATATTAATTATAGAACTTATGGCAGAGACAAGTGCTATAGAAATATGGAGGATAATAGACTGAATAGATTTAGTTGAACATTTAATATGTAGCCTCTAAATTAAGAGCAACATAATTTTGTCCGTATTTGAAAAGCACTAAAGTGGTTATTAGTGATCTGCCTTATGTGATTAGTAAGGAGTATAGCTTTAGCTATAACATTCAACTCGCTTTGGCTATGGAAAGGGCAGCAGTGAGAGAGTAAATAAGAAAGAAGATGGCAGATGGGAAAAATCGATACACTCTAGATTCGCAATTTAATTTTGATCACAAAAGGAATTTGAAACATCTCAGGCTTCAGATGAAGATTTAGATTGGAGATAAGGAAACAATAAAATTTAGAGTCTTATTTTTTATCTTGTGACAACTCTCTTGATAATTATAAATTTATTTTGAAGAAAAGTTTCATTTGACATTGTAACATTTCTGTAGTCATTTCTGTTTGGCCCTATTTATTTTACAAAAAAAGACATATTTAATCTGAGATGTAGGTTTGTAACTACATCATGTCTCATGAAAATAGACAACCATTCAAAATCATCTACGCAATTTAATGTTGAACTGACTTTCTCATTCCTGCCTGAGCTGCAAACAAAGTGTGTTCTTTCATCACATGGCTCTAGCACTTTTTCTTGACTCTTCATGCCACTTAAGTTTAATTTGCTTTATATTATGTATTTTGTAGACTTATGGACTCTACGCCTTATGAGCCTCAGCTCTCAGCTCAGCACAAGGTTGAAATTTTCATTCTGCCATTTCTTGACATGTGACCCAAAATAAGTTATTTCACCACCTCCATGACACAATTTCTTCATATACAAAATCAGAGAAAATGGTATCTGTATTAAACCATTTTTGCGTTGCTATAAAGAAATACCCGAGGCTGGGTAATTTGTAAAGAAAAGAGGTTTAATTGATTCATGGTTCTACAGGCTGTACAACATGGCACCAACATCTGCTCAGCTTCCGGTGAAGGCTTCAGGAAGCTTACATTCATGGTTGACGGTGAAGCAGGAGTAGGCACCTTACATAGTGAGACAGGCAACAAGGGCAAGGGGAGAGGTCCCAGACTTTTAAACAACCAGATCTCTTGTGAACTAACTGAGTGAGAACTCACTTGTCACCTAGGAGATGGTACTAAACCATTCATGAAGGATCAACCCCCATGATTCAATCACCTCCCATTAGGCCCTACCTCCAATATTGGGAATCACTTTTCAGTATGAGATTTGGAGGGTACAGACATCTAAACCGCATCAGTACTTATATCTAGGATTGTTATGAAAATAAGATAAAATAACATTGAAAGTATTTAAACGTTCCTGGCACATAGTAAATGCTCAATAAATGTGTTTTTTTCATCCTCCACCTCCAATTATCATCATTATCACATATGACATAATAATGATGATTTCATTATTATGATATCACCACCTCCTATGCTGCATTTTAACTTTTTAAAAAGTAGCTCCTGCTTCATCTTTTATCTCTAACAATGATAATACATGGCATTTTGCATATGATGGGTGTCTCCTAATTTTCATTAAATTGAATTAGTTGATCAAGACTTGGGAGAAAGAAAACTCTGAATGAATGTAGTGTACTAGATGTTGTGTGTAAGCTCCTTGCCTTACGTTTTACAGCAGCTGAATTGAGATATAATTCATATACCATAAAATTCACCTCTTTAAAGTATACAATTCAATGTTTTTTAGTGTATTTACAAATAAATGGAGACATAATCAGACTTTATAAAAGACATACTAGGGCGATTAAACAGTCACTGCTCCTGCTTTATGGACATATATTTCTGGACCTAAACAAGAATTCCATATAACCACAATGTTAGAACATGTAAATCATCTCAAAAAGAAACTTTGTACCTTTTATCTTCCCTACTCCTACCCCACCCATTCTCTCAAGCCTTAAGCAACAACTGACATACTTTCTGACTCTGTATATTTCCCTCTTGTGGACATTTCATATAAATTGAATTATATAATTATGGTCTTTTGTGACACTTCTTTCACTTGGTATATTTTCAATATTCATCCATTATTTGGTATGTATTAAGAGCATTTGTATCAAGATAAAAAGAAAGAAAATCTAATGCAGTCCATAGAATTTCTGCTAGAACCAAGAGAAAAAAAAAATCTTCCATATTTAAATATGCCAGACATCATTAATCCGACTTGCACTGATTTAAAAATACTGATTATACAGAAGGCTATTGAGAGTTTATACTTCTTGGATGTAAAAATATTCAAATATGAATTAATAGAGAAATTGGGTCAATTTTTATGATAGATACAGGTAACATTAACCCAGCATGAGTATGATTTGTGTTCAGAAACTTGGCAAGTTAAAATTGTTTTAAGGAGAGCACGGATATGCTTATTTTCCCTTCAATAAGCTACTACTCTGAATGATTTAGTCAAGAACTCTAGTGTTTTGAAATGTCTTTTCCCAGAAGCTGTTTACAAAGATCAAAGACACAGATTATCTCCCTTCAAAGAAGTCGTTGTAATCCTTTTTTCCTTTAGTGCCCCCAAATAGCTTTATTACTTAGTATCTCATTTTCAACCCATCCACCCACCGTCCCATCTTCATTCAATTACTTTAACTAAATTTGTTTTTAAGATGTGTCCCATTTACCCACTACTCAAACCTTCACAGGATTAATTTATCTAGACACTATTCAGATATAATACACAAGAATATATTTTCTCTATTGTAGTCTCTTTACTGTCATAAATATTTTACTAGTACAACAAACATAATATGAAGTAAAGAACCACAGCTAAGGCCCTATTACATCTATTACAAATGAACAGGGGGAGACCAGTGGATGAAATCCACGAGCTAGTGTAACTCAAAATGATCTTAATAATGTTCCAGTACATAAAAATAAGATAAAAATAGAGATAAATGTCAACCAAAAAAATGGAGACTTTACAAAAGACATACTATGGTCATTAAGCAGTTACTACTCCTGCTTGATGGACATGTATTTCTGGACCTAACCAAGAATCCTATATAAATAATTTCTATAAGTCCAATGGTCTTTTGTAATACCACATAGATCTTTATCTATCATATTCTAGAAGTCATTGCAATCAATTAGCAGGACAAGATTTGATTATCCCCAATATATAACCATATATGCACATGTATAAACCCTTTAAAAAATTTCTTGTAAATATCTGTCATATACCTGCCCAGCCACTGATAGCAGGCTGTAGGCTATACCAAGAGCATTCCCTGGGAGATTGCATCAATCAGAGATCCAATCATTTAACAGATGGCACACTCCAGATAATTTGAAAAGGGTTTATTTACAAAAGGGCTATTTACAAAGGTGTTGGTAGAGTATAGGAGAACCACAGGGCTAGTGCGGTAACCTTGAGGGTAGTAACAATGAGCTATCACTACTTTTAGACCCAAAGAGACTAAAACTGAGCTGTCATTTAAACAAATAAATACTCTGAGTTCACTTCCTTTCTTTCTTCTGATCGTTTGCCCTGCTTCCCCATTAGCTGATCCCAATTGGAAATCAGAAGTCATGGGATCTCATTGATGTTATCTATACAGGTCAGCCTCCTCAGGCACGGGGAAGGTGAAAGAAGGATAGAGAGTGGAGCTGGAGGGGCAAATGAAAGGTATACCCAGGACTGCACACCTTTTTTGCACTTCAGCATTCATTCTTGTCCTTCGACTGAGTGAACATTTTATGTCTCCAGCCAAGAAGTTTCATGAAGTCACACAAGTTTCATATCATCTCAAGGTGATGTCAGTTTGATCACACTGCAAGTAAAATATTAGCCACCACTGACATTATTCATTAAAATAGTGATGGGGTATGGGAAGGTGAGAGGAAAAGGAACATAAAACATAGTGCTACATCTTTCTCTTCTGTAACTGTTCATGAGGCTAAATTGGTTTCCATAGCTACCTTTCCTCTCCATTCCATGCTCCCCTTACCCGCTGCCAGCACCTGGATGGATGGGGTTCTTTACCTACTCGGGTATAACAAACCTTTATTCCTCATGGATCTGAGACTTTGTGGTCCTGCCTTTATTGGGTTGTTGCAGTTTTCAGTTGACAAGGACAATTGGACAAGGGAGTAAATAACAAGAGGTGCCCCAGTGGAGTACTTGGATTCTAAACATAATCCTCTTGCTGTCATTGCGTAGCGACAACCCAATTTTCCCCTAAAAATACAACCAATTACCTAGTCCGATACAGTGACTCCCTTCTCTGCTTGTTGGTTTAGTGGCATCAGGAGCTCAAAAAAAGGCCATGGGGGTAGTCTCAGCTTCCTACTCATCAAACACGTGATTTTTTTTTCCTTTTTTTCTGGTAGAAATATTCTTCCATTTTGTACACTAGGATTTCCAAACATACCAAGACCAAGACTGTGAAAACGGAAAAAAAAAATGTTCAAGGACATTATGAATTGTACTAGTAAGAAGAGCCCCTCCTACCTACCTTTTAATTCTTTGTTATGAAAGAAATTGCACCACTTATTGGCCACATGGTTTAAGCCACACGTTGTATTGTTCAGCATAGCGTCCTAACCTTGCAGGTTTCTTTTTTTTCCAATTTGGAATAACAAATTAATCTTTAGTAGGCTATATAAGACCAGTTTATTCTGTGGGTGTGAACTCATTACTATAAATGTGTCCTATGGTTAAAGACAATATTGTGTGGGATGCCACGGCAATGGATAAAGGCATTCTGTAAGTCCAAGAACAATTGTGCTGACCTATCACATCAAGGACAAAGTTTTCTCCTTAATAAGGGAAGGGGTCCAATATAATAAATCTGCCACATGCTAATGCACGGCAAATTATACCATAATAGGAGTTCAACATTGGCCTTTGCTATTAGCAGGTTGGGCAGTCAGAAGAGTTGGTAGCCAAGTTAGCTCTGGCAATGGAAAGACCATATTGCTGAGTCCATGTACACTTTGTATGTTAACCCATTGAATAAGCATCAAGGTAACTGGGGAAAGGTTGACTCATTGAAAGAACAGGTCATCTTGCCCAGCTGATTATTGAGAGCCTCCTCGGATATGGATACCCCCTGGCTGGCATTTGCATGGGTTATGAATGTGTTTACACTATTCTAAGAGGAACCATTCTAAGAGGTTTATCCAAGTACCTTCCCCCATTCCCATGACTTCTTTTTACTGATTCCCCAATTATGATCTTTCCAAATCCCTAACCAACCTGTTAGCCTTTGTTCATTAATTGATCTAAATCTATATGTCAAGCTATCTTTCCTTCCACTGATGTGTAAAACCACATATACTGCCAAATATTCTGCTAACTGGAAGGGTTTCCTTTCACCACTGTTTTTCACAACCATTTCTTCTTGGTCATATTGGCATAGCATGCATATCCATAGGTAAATCAAACCCACATTTTCTCCTCCTCTTTAACTACTCATGAGGAACTCCTCATGGGGTAATAAGTGTGGTTGAGGGCAAGTGGCAAAACAATATAATCAAGTAACATTAAAGCCTGAGATAATTGTCCATAATTTTAATATACTATTTTTAGAGTAATTTTAGGTTCACAGAAAAATTAACCAGAAAGTATATAGAGTTCTCATATACCTTTTTTCCTACACATATACAACCTCCTTCACTATCAATATTCCATACGAGAGTCGTACGTTTGTTACAATTGATAATTCTTCATTGACAAACCATCATCACCCAAAATCCATAGTTTACATTAGGGTTCACTCTTGGTGTTGTACATTCTACTTGATTGTGACAAATGTATAATGGCATGTATCCACCGTTATAATATCATACAGAATGGTTTCGTTGCCCTAAAAATTCTCTGTGTTCCATCTAATCATCCCTTGCCCCTCTATAACCACTGACAACCACTGAAGTTTTTATTGTCCTCACAATCTTGCCTTTTCCATATATCATATTGTTGTAATCATATGGTAATGTAGCCTTTTTAGGTTGGCTTCTTTCACTTAGTAATATGGAGTTAACGTTCTTTCATATCTTTTCACAACTTGATAGCTCATTTCTTTAGAGCACAGAATAATATCCCCTTGTCTGGATGTACCACAGTTTATTTGTCTGTTAACCTAATGAAGCGCATTTTGGTTGCTTCCAAGTTTTGGTAATTATTAATAAAGCTACTATAAACATCTGTATGCAAAGTTTTGTGTGGCTATCAGTTTTCAACTAATTTAGTTAAATACCAAGAAGTGCGATTGCTGGATCATCTGCTCATAATTTTTATGTTGCCTTTCAAATATATTTAGGCCAGGTATATACCATTTCTATTTTATAATGAAAAGTTTCTGTGCACATCCAAATTCATGGTTATCTGAATCAGATATCACCAATTAATGATGAGCAATACAGTCTTTTCTAGGGCCCATTCATAAAGCAGGAGCTGCTTTTCTAATGGAAATAGAGTAAGACTTTTCTCTTAAACCCAGCAATTCTGTGCTATTTTTGTCCAGTTGGAGTTACCAGAGATCGCATACAACATCTCTTTCTGCCACAAAACTTTGCATACCTTCAGGACCTTTGGCTCATAAAGCCTTAATAGTCAAGCATGTTGCACTGCAGCCTGGAACTGAGGGAGAGCCCATTCTTTTCTAGCACTCACTTAAAATTAGAAGCTCTACAGATCACCAAATAGACTGTCAGAGCAGCATGCCAAGTGTATTGTATGTTGCCTTCCAAATTCCAAGAGGTCCGCCAAGCATTATGTCTCGTGTGTGTGTGTGTGTGTGTGTGGTGGGTGGCTGGGTGGTAAAAGGTAAAACAACTTGTCTCTCATTTTGAAAGAAATTTTCCCAATATACCCTAGACCACTGGACTCTTCCCTAATGTGGCAGGTCTTAAACTTCTGTGTAATTTGTCTTCCACTCTCTGGCATTCACATGTCTTACTAAGGCATCTATGGTAGTGTTATTGAAAGTAATGGATTCATGTCGATTCATGAACTGCTTGTCATTAGTCTACGACAAGATAAATAAGAAAACTTATATTTTTAAACAATCATACAGAAATAATGACATACTTGTAATATCCAAGTACATAAATATTTTTCTAGTATTTTATTTTTATTATATTTTACAAACCAAATACCGCATGTTCTTTCTTATAAGTGGGAGCTAAACACTGAATACACATGGACACAAAGATGAGAAGAATAGACACTGGGGACTGCTTGAAGGGTGAGGGTGGAAGGGGGCTGTAGGTTGGAAGGCTACTTATCAGGTAATATGCCCACCACCTTGGTGATGGGATCATTTGTACACCAAGCCTTAGTGTTATTTGATTTACCCATGTAACAAACTTGCACATGTCATGCAACCCTTGAATCCAAGATAAAAGTAGAAAAAAGTGTCAATCTTTGATGAAATTAAAAATAATTAAAATATTTCATTGAAAATTTTAAAAGATATTCTTTGCTAATGAAATTTGATAAGAACTGATCTATGGTGCTTGCTACTTCTGATCAGCAGGTTCAATTAACATAATTTAATCCAATTAACATCAATCTAATGGGCCAAAGTGATAATCTGTGGTATATCAAGATGATCAAAGTCTCTTTGGACTATATTTTGACCCAGAGCACCAGAGCTTTCAGTCCTGAGGTGATACAGTAAATAATATATTATTGCCTATTCCATGGAAATATACACTGTTTTTGATAGTCCTAACTGATTGGAAGGTTAAGGGAAAACATTCTACAGGTAAGTAGTTGTGTACTTGAATCCAGGAGCTGTGTTGATTTGCTTCAGTAAAGATTCCACATCTGAAATCATGCCTGTAATTGGCATCACATCCTGATTATTTGCAATAGTTTACTGTCATTTTCCATGATCCATCTGGCTTTTGCACCAGCCAAACAAGCATAATAAATGGAAATGTTACATGAATCATTTCCTCTTCATCTCTAAAGTCTGATGGCAGCACTAATCTGCAAATTCCTTCAGGGTTTTTGGTTATCTTGCGCTCCCCCTTCACATTTTCTACCATAATAGTCCGTACCCCATGAGAAAAGGAACCATTGTGGAGATCTTGCAAGTTACTTTTTATGCCTATTCCCACTATATACTCTGCAGCCAGTGAAATAACCATGGAATGATCCTACATTTCAAATGAATATATTGTAAAATAAAGCCAAGACTCCATCTATCATCTGATTTTACTAAGCCCGTACTTCTACCAGTGGAATACAGTGGCATTTTCAAGTATCTAGGCATCAACCCAAATTCCAGGTAAGTAAGTATTAATCCCCAGGAGCTAAGGCTATTTTTCATCCCCGAGGGCAGTTACTCAGACTAATGGCTGCAGGTTTCACAGGAGAAGAACTGAGGAAACGTTTATGGTATAAGTCTGTAATCATATTGCAGGATCCCTCCTCAAAAGTTCACAGTTTGCCCTCAATTGAAGGTCTTTGACCTGACTGACCCTGAGGAATTGGAGAAGAGCCCATGGATTCACACTGTGGTAGCTAAAATTAGGATTCTAATTGTTTTAGAATTTTCCACCTTTATTATCAACTAGCAACTTAGTAGGATACCAGTCTACTGAATTTCTAAGGACCCTGTGATCAGGTGGCCATTGCCACAGTTTGTTTTAGGTCGAAACACTCTGATTATCATTACAATCCCTGGCTTTTTGAGAAATTTCACAGAACTTGATAGGTAAATGCTGCTACTTCATCTCTACCACACCAGGATGCCATTATTTCCATTGACTTTAGGAAACCCAAATCCATCACATTTCATATTCTTCGCTGGTTTACAGAGTTCCGCCACTACAGAGTTAAGATTTTACATAATTGATGCACCAGTGTTTCCATTTCCCTGGGTTTTTGGACTTTTTCCTCTAGTGCAGTGGTTCTCAAACATCAGTGTGAATCAGGATCACCTGTAGGGTTTGTTAAACCACATACTACCGGGTGCTGCCTCCAGTGTTTTTGATTAAACAGTTCCAGCTACCCCGGAACTAATAATTTAGAATGATAACAAGTTCCCAGGTTAGGCTGACGATGATGGTCTAGGGACTAATTTTTGAAAATAATTGCTCCAGTGTATGCCAGGAAAATAGTAGCATTTTAACCTCATTAACTGTAGTCCATTATTTAATCCAGAATTTATCCAATCTAGCAGATTGTTATTAGGTAATCCAAGGTTCTTGAGCTGCCTTATCAACTACTGTATCCTAGGTGAATATGCTCATGTCAATGCATTTAGTTCATTGAGTCTTAAATTTCACCTGCTTTGCTGAAACATTCTTATGATTCACTCCCAAACATGCCCTCCACACTCTCTTATGGGCCCAAAGACAATGAAAGATGGTAACTTACAAAGAGGAATAATTCCAATTTGTGAGGCAACCAGTCCTTGTGCTCCTACTGAAAGTGTTTCATGCTGAGAGGCTGCCTTTGCAGGCAAGAGAGTTGAATGGACACAAGAAACCTGAACTGACCTCACTGGGAGAATGCCAAGAGAATAAATATGCTGGGCTCACAGTGCTCCCTCTCTCTCCTGTCTCTTTTGAGGATTCTCATTTCGCTAAACCCAAGGGGAAGCTAGAGAGCATGGGAGCCCACTGTTGTAACCCATTGTAACCCATAACTGTTAGTATCCCAGGGCAGAAATCAAAGGGTAGAGTAGAGCTGATGGGGCACATAGATATTGAGAATAGGAACTCATCCATTGGTGATCAGTCTATTCCTGTGGAAACTTGAGCCCTAATAGGTCTTCTCTTCAGTCTGCTCTCAAATCTTATTCATCTTGTTGCCTATGTCCTGAATCTGACTTGACACATTATCAGTTCACAACTTGACTAACTGTATAAAGTATTCAACCGACTAGCTGCCTAATATATTTTCCTGGGTGTGGTAATCATTAGTACTATTCAATAGATATTAATGGCTACCCTTCTGAGCACATGGTAAGATTACACTGGTGTACCTCCTTCTAGTTTGAGGTCACCATGTCTATATGCCAGAACAGATGCTCTCTCTATCCCATGTATATTTAAAAGTATTCATAAACAAAGATTGAGAATAATCTCAACTTTTAAGTATAGAACAATTATTTGCATGTCTCTTTTGAATGCTCATTTTAATTGTAAAAATGACTTTATATAAATTAGTGTTTAGATAGAACCAAGAAAATTTGATGGTAGTAGTAGAGAATGGGATGAACTTGAGCCACTAAAGTTTGTCAAAAGGAAACCACACAAATTAGGAATATTAACATTTTGATATCTTGGAGCTAAGAGGTTAAAACTGAAAAGCATAAAAATTCTGCATTGAAATAAGAACGGCAACATTAACATGAGAAAGGAAAAATAAATTGTAGTACAGGCATACAAAAAAATATATAAACAATTTCATATTTTGCTCATTGATAAATGCATATCTGATAAAAGTAGAAAGTTATCCATGGGAATGATCATTACCAAATTCAGGATGTTGGTTACTTTTGGGTGTGAGGAGGGAAAGTTGATTGGGCAGTGGTATACCAGCATATAACTTTATTTGTAATGTTTTATTTCTTAATCTAGGTGGTAGGTACAAGAGTAGGTATGTGATATCCTTCTCTCTAACTTCTCATATATTTAACATATCACATAACAACGAAATGGAACTACAGTCATGAAAACTCCTTTCTTTATTTTATTTAATCAAATAGTTATGTGTTTATGAGCTATTGAAAAAAATTTCTGATATTTTGCTGATTAGAAAATTAACTGTTTCCACTCTTGATTCTTGGCTAAAGCTGTGGAAGAAATCAAAATCCTGTCATATTGGACTTTTGTTCTGAATTATGGATATAGCTATATTTTCCTTTTGCACAAGACACTGCTATCAACATCTCCAATTATATTTAGAGACACTTACAAATAATTCTTATAAAACTAACTTTGACATGACTTAATCACGGTTAATTGTGACAAAAATCCATGGCGGAGATGAAAAATGCTAAAACAGTCATACCAAATATGTCTTTCATTACATTATTTATAAATCATTAACCTAACTTTATTTCAAGCATTTAACTTAAGAAAATGTTTTTCAAAATATGATGCTCGGACTACGTGTATCACAATCACATGGGGTGCTTGTTAAAAATAGATTTCCCAGCTCTGAGTTGCATGCTAGACTTTCTGAATCAAACTTTCTAAGTATAGGTCTGTGATTCTTCATTTTTAACAAAGTTTTAGGACAAAACTTGAAGAGTGACTTCTATATAAGAAGTGGTTTGTGAAACAAAATGGAAATTAATGGTACTGTATGTTACATAGTGGGGTTTCTACATGAGAGTAAGGGAAGTAAAATCTTAATAAAATTGAACTTAACTGCAGAGAACACTCATTCAACACATACATATATATAGGGGGCCTACTATGTGTCTGACACTGCTAGGAATTAGGATTAGAGTGGTTATTATGATATAATCCTAATAGACATGCAAATACATCATTATAATAAATTATTATTAGTGAATTTATAGTGATAGGCACAGGGGAAGGACACATAACCCAAACTGAGGAAGTCAACAGTGTCTTTCTGGAGATGGTAATACCTTAGTTGACTCTTAAATAATAGATATAAGCTGACTTAGTGAAGAGAGAGATGTGTGGGGTATATGCATTCCAAGCAAAGACGTGGGGGCACCTGACTTATGGATAAAATAAGCTGAAATCCTTATAAATTCTGGACTATTTTTCTACCATTTCTGCTGTCTAATGTCTCACTTGAAGATGCCACATTTTCCCAACCCTCTTCCTGGATTCAGGTTTTTAAACTAAATCATGGGTACTCCCCATCTCCAGAAAGGGATTTGGAACTTGACTCAGTTTTCCCATTCATTTATTCTCCTGTAATCCTCAGAAAATTTGTTCTTAGCAAATTCAAGATCATGGTGATGACTCATCTAACAATGTGGTTTTTCAGTTCTGATACCTATCTTATTCTCCACCAAAAATTACTCCCAACACTCCCGTAATTCCCTCTCATGAGCCCACCCTAGACATAGTAAACATCTGGAAAAATGCAAGCATTGAATTCTTGAATTCAGAAACAACTCTTTCTTGTATCTTTCTCATATCTTTCCACTTCCACTCTCTACTTTTCCACTCTTCTACTTTCTATATATTTAACCTGTGATCCCTCCCAATTCTCCCAGGTGGCAGGCCCCTCCAGTCTTCATTACCTTCTCATTCTCTTCTAGATATCTTGTCAACTACACCTTCAGGCATGAAGCCCTTCAATTTCCATTTTTATTCACCATCAAATGTATCTTCAAAGAGTCTTGCCTTTGTCCCTTCTCATTCTTTATTTTCTACCTGAGAAATCATGTGTATTTATGAATATGATGCCATTTTTACCCTGAATGAGCTCAGACTGTCACTGTAAAGGAAATTTGTAAAAACAAATTGATAACACAAAGCAAGGTAAATTGTTTCAGCTATTAACTTGTGGCTGATATTCCCCAGCTTTACAACTCAAGCCATGATCTATCTCTTCTGAGCTTCAGACTATATATTCAAACCCTTGCTGGATAATTCCATTTTCATGTTCTCTGGGGCTTTTAACTCAAGATGCTCCAACTGAGCCTATTATAACCCTATAAATTTTTTTGTAGGTCTCAACTTGATGAGTTCTATCTGGATAGTTATTAGTTGCCTTATCTTGGCTATTTAAAAAAGGCTTTAAAGTTAATTAATTTACCTCTGAATACTTCCTTGACTGTATATCTCCACTGTAAAATAATAATTATTATAATAGTTATACACACATACATCTCATAGGCTCACTGAGACGAATAAAAGTGTTTATGTAAAGATCTTTAAACAATGCTTTGTGTATAGTAAATCCAAATACCTGTTATTATTTTCTAAATATTATTTTTAGGTAATCAGATATTTTCAATTTGTCTTTGAGTTATTACTTAGGGTGCACATTTTTTGCTTCTAAACATTTACTCTTTTTTATATTACTAATTTAATTGGATATTCTCACATTTTTTGGCAGCTTGATATATTGTCTATTATTTTATAAAAAGTCATTTGAAAATAAGTTATAATTTCAATTAATGAGTTGCAGAATTTAAAGCACATCCAATTCTATGTTAATAATTAAATTTTTATTCCTTTGCTATTTAATTTTTGTTTAGTGTTATCTGTGGTAAATTGACATTAGTTAAAAGTATCATGCCACTATTGTTTCCCTCATTTTCTCTTTGTTTCTGGTAGTTTCTAAGGACTTTTGATTTATAGATTTCAGCCTTTCTTTTTAATTTTTTTTTACTAAAAACATGTGTCTTATAAGCAACATAAAATTGAATTTTATTTCTAATTCAGTCTGAGGTGTTATAGGATTTGATGGAGGAAGCTAGGCCACTTACATTTCTTGTGATACTTATTGTATTTTGCTGCCATACTATATAGATTATAGTTTGTTTATTTATTTATTTGCATATGGACATCCAATTGTAGCTGTAGGCCCAAGGTCCTTGTTTCCTCGTTGTTTGTTAGCTAAGGCAGGTCTTGGTTCCTAGAGTGCAAGTGCACATGCATTACTTCTCATGTTTCCATGTGTTCCCCTCCCACTACAGTGGATAGAGTCCTGGTTATGCTTTGAATCTTTCTCACAGTCCCTGATACTACATCTCTCTGACCTCAGCTGGAACAAGTTCTCTGCTTTTAAGGGTTCATGGAATTACATTGGGTCCATATGGAAAAGCAAGAATAATCTCTATATAATTTTAATGTTGGTCACCTTAATTACATCTGCCAATTTCTTTTTGCCATGCCATGTGACATATTAACAGGTTCCTAAGATTTGGATTTTGAACATCTTGAGGGGTATTCTATCTACCACAATCCACCCTCTGGACAACAAAACATTCGTGTCCATTCCAAATGAAAAACAAAATATTCACTTCATTCTAAGTTCCTCAAAGATCTCATTCCATTACAATGTCAAAACAAAGTCCAAAAATAGCATATAAATCTCATCAGCTCAAAAATTCCAAGTCTATTCATCTGAATCAGTTGTGGATGAGACTGTGGCTATAATTCACTAGATACAAATTTTAGGGCATAATTCCTCTCCATCTGTGGGCCTGTGAAGTTAAAGAAACAAGTGAACTGCTCCCAAAATACACTTGTGGCACAGATATAGGATAGCAGTTACGGTGTAGACATTTTATTTCCAAAAAGGGAAGATGGATAGTAAAAAATAATCAATAATCTAAAACAGTTTTGAAATTAGTCATTCGAACTCCCTTATAGTTCAATGCCTGGAAATAATTTTCTGTGGTTCTCAGCCTTGCCCTCGGTGCTCTAAGTTCTGTCCTGTATGCTCTTGGCTCTGTCCTCTAAGTCATTCTTCCTTTTTCATGGGAGGAAGCATTGTTTGAAGCAAAATAGCTTTATCAGCCTGCTTACTGTCAGCAACATTTTGCAGATTCTCCAGCCTTCTTTAATTACTTACTCTCTCTGTCCTTTTCAATCTAAGCTGACAGTGTTCTGATTATATACAATTCTCAGGAAGTTTGTGGATCTCATCTTGATGTCACAAGTATTCATTAGACAGAAGTTAGGTCTACAAATCTTTTTGGATGATTCTCTATGCTTGGCTTCTGCTGAGATGTCTAAGGGACACCTAGACCCTTAAGATACCTAGAGGTTCCCTGATTTGTTTAAGGGGATCAGTGGGCCACACCTTTAATCTTTTCAAACAGCATTTTGTGTGACTGAATACTCTGACTTTTTGGCATCTGAATAGATTGGAAAATGTCCTAATCATTAATTCCTGCTTTTTTTTTTTTTTAATTTTACAATCCTTTCCTTAAGTTCTCTTTCTTCTCTTTATTTTTACTATAAGCAGTGAGAAAAAACCAGAATGCACTTTAAAATTTTGCTTGGAAATGTGAGGTAAATGACCAGGACTTTCACTGACAAGTTCTGCTTTTCACATAACTGCAGGATGTAATTTCACCAAACTGTCTGACAGTGCATAACATGGGTCTCCTTTCCTTCAGTTTACAGATATATGTTCCTCACTTCTCTCTGAGCCTTAACCAGTAGTATCATCCGAGTCTAGATCTCTGTTAATTGTCTGTTCAAGTGATTTCAGCTTTCGCTAGAGTGATTTACAATTTCTCTTAAGTTATCTTCTCTTCCTTCTGAACCCTCACAAGCAGCATCAGTATTTCTACTGACAGAGTGTTAAAGTCAATTTAGTCTTTTTATGTCATACTCCTCAAAGTCTTTCAACCTTTATTCACTAACCCATTCCAAACTCACTCCCACATTTTTTGATATTTGTTATATAAACGCCCCATTTCTGGTACCAAAATATGCATTGTTTTTCTATTGCTGCCATAACAAGTTGCTAGTTATTTAACAGCATAAAACAACAGCCATTTATTATCTCGGTTCTATGAATCAGAAGCCAATAACAACATGATTCAGTAGGGTCGTTTGCTCGGGGCCTCACAAAGCCTAAATTATGGTGTCAGCAGAGCTGCATTCGTTTATTACTGGAAGATCTGTGGAAAAAATCTACTTCCAAGCTTATTCAGGTTATTGGCCATATATATTTTCTTTCATCTGGAGCACTGAGGTTCCTCTTTCCTTGCTGAATATCATCAGCTGGGGCCGGTCTTTGCTTTTAGAGGTTGCTCACATTCCTACTCATGCTTTCCATGTGGCCTCCTCTAGCAATGGCATGTCAGGTTCCTCTCATTCTTTGAATCTCTCTGACTTCTTATTCTTCTGACTCTATCTGACTCCAGCAATAACCTTAATTACATCTCCACTGTCTCTTTTGTAATATAATAAAGAATATTCACAGGTTCCCGGGATTAGTTCATAAACATTTTGGGGGGTCATTCTATCTTCTACAATATTTTAAATATGTTTAACTGGAGAAAAATAGTCATTTTTTTCCCCTGTTAACATACCTTCTGATAGTTTATTTTTATACTTTGTCCAGAGGTTTAGTTGTAATCAGTGGAAGAGATAGGCTATAGTTGACTTACTCTATCTTGCTTTGGACTTGAAGTCCTTATACTAATTTTTAAAAGGGTTTATTGAGTGCTTTTATGCACTTGGCAATGTGATATACAAGGCAAAAATATAAAATGTTGTCACTTCAACATCAATCAAGAACTTATAACTTTTTCTGTAAAAAAATCAAAGCTCATTAAATTCTGAGATTGTGTAAACCTGGGCTATAGTCCTTTCTTAAAGAATGGATTTTCTAAAAGTTAATTGACTCTGTCCTCCTGTAACTGAAATTTGTTAATAGAGTTTCATCAGAAAGAGAGGACAATGTAGCTCTTGAAATAACAGCATATTCAGGAATAGCTAATTTAGTTTTCTGAGTGACCTTAAAAGCCTGTACCAATTAAAGGAAAATTCAAGATATTTGAAAACTGCTGCTATAGAAACAGCCTTGTTTCAGCATTTCCAAAATGTTATTTGTATGAGTTTGATGATGAATATTGGGGAAAGAATGAGATCTAAAAAGGAAGAGAGCACACGTACCAAAATAAATTTACATACGTACATGTGTGTGTGTATGAGAAAAGAAATATGAAATAAAGAAAAAGATGGAAACAAAACAATGATAAACTTAATGAACGTGTGAGGAACTCTTCCAAGGCTGTTAGTGTCTTTAATAACAGATCAATGGTTCAAAGGAGACAGTGTTAGTTATTTGGTTAGCAGTTCACAGGAGTAATTAGTTAGTCTAATCAATATTGCAAGCATGAATTGCCACTGTTTGTTACAAGTGCTTTAGGAAGATTTGTCTCATATTGAGTTCTCAGATTGATATAACAAAGAATCACTAGTGCATTGGTTAATAGCACAGTTTCTGAAGATGAATGGTATCAATCTGAAGCCTGATTCTAAACCATCTGTAAACACTTAGGCAAGTTATGTAACCTCTCTGTTCCTCAGTTTCCTGATTTGTAGAACATTAAGACTAAAAGAGCAGTACCTGCCTCATTGGGTTATTGTAAGAATTAAATGAGTTTTTATGTGTAAAAAACTCAGAATAGTATCTGCCACATAGGAAGCACTATGCTAGTTATTATTACTGCAGCCATCAACAATAACGAGTGGGATGTTAAATGTAATTGTGTCTTTAGGGCACAGGCTCTTGAAGACGCCTATAAGTCTAGTATTAGGAGACAATGTAAAGGTAGCAGAGCCTATTCTCCATTTTAGTCATGATTTTGGGGGGCTTTGGAGTAATTTTTAAAAAGATACAGACTCTGTGAAACATAATGTTAAAATATTTTTTTTTCTTATTTCATAATACCTTCCATGCTATAGGTTATGAGTCAAAGTCTGGTTCAAGTCTGAAAGAGAGAGAAAGAAAGAGACAGGGAGAGAAAGACATAAGTTTTCATCAAGATTTGCTAGAAAGTATACTTTATGAAAGTAGGAATTTTGTTTTGTTTTGCTCATTGATATATCACAGACTCCTAGAACAAGGCCTAGAACAGTACACAGTGGATATTCACTAAATATTTGTTTAAAGAATAAATGTTATCAGCAGTTGAGAGTAACCCCCCAACTCCACTCCTCCTCCAACATAATACTAAATTATTCACAAAGAACGTAAGATTTTAGAGAACATCTTGTAGCTGTTTGCTACTTTCACAAATTGAGAAGTTGAGGCTTAGGTAGAATAAATAATTTTGAAATGATAAGAGATGCATAACTGTGATGCCACCAATTATGACTCAAGGGTTGATACTCAGAGTACTTTACATTATAGCCTCTTGGAAAATACAGAAATGTTTCTCAGTGGCATACTTAATAAATTGCACTTGTTTATCTAGGTTTACTTGTAATAAAAAAAAGCACTGAAGCAGTGGACTGTACACCATGCAATGGAGAAACTATAATCGAGAGGTGACTCAAAGAAGGGATAAAACTAAGGCACAAAACAGAAAAACTGAGGCATAGAGATCCACAATGAGGCTAGAGAAAGATGATATTTCAACATAGCATACTGGACCAGGACCCATTCTCCCCTTAGCAGAGCTCCAGGAGTCTATCTTTGTTGGGGATGCTGAGGAACCATTTTAGGAAGGCTCCTGTTTTTGTCTTTTCAACATATTAAAGATCTGCCCAAAATATGCTAGTTTTCTTTTACAGTGAAAATCATGTCATCATGTCATTAGAGCCTATTTCTTTGTACACAATGAAGACCATTATTACCACCTCATAGAGGAGCAGGAAAAAACTAATTTATTTAACTTCCATCTTTTTTTTTTTTTTTTTTTTTTTGAGATAAGGTCTCACTCGGTTGCCAGGCTGTAGTGCAGTGGAACAATCACGGCTCACTGCAGCCTCGACCTCCTAGGCTCAAGTGATCCTCCTATCTCAGCCTCCTGAGGAGCTGGGACCACAGGCACATGCCACCATGCCCAGCTAACTTTTGTATTTTTTTTTATAGAGACGAGATTTTACTATGTTGCCCAGACTAGTCTCAGACTCCTGGGCTTAAGTAATCTGCCTGCC
Source organism: Mandrillus leucophaeus (assembly GCF_000951045.1). NCBI lineage: Eukaryota > Metazoa > Chordata > Mammalia > Primates > Cercopithecidae > Mandrillus > Mandrillus leucophaeus. The sequence goes on along the minus strand of NW_012108352.1, from coordinate 1,200,759 downwards.
TCGGCTTCCCAAAGTGCTAGGATTACAGGCATGAGCCACTTCCCCCAGCCTAACTTTCATCTTAAAGATAGAGAGGAAATGTGCCTTCCCTTCGTTTTGAACACATAAAATGTGAAGTATTTTATCCAGCTGCTAATTATCTCAGAATACTTTAAAAGGATGTCACAAACTCCTATTTTTTACATGACAATCAATTTATAAACTATTATATTAAAATTATAAAAAAACCGATCTATTCTCAAGTAGCTTAAGAAATTATATTCCTTTCCCATTGGCTTATATTCATTAATATATCTATATAGATATCACGCAACACAGAGATCTTCCCTGACTACCCTGTCTATAAAAGCACCCCATGATTTTCTATTTTTTTATCCTACTTTTTTTCTTCATGGCACTTTTCATACCTGATATTATACTTCTGTCTATTTCCCTCAATATACTATAAACTCCATGAGGACTTATACCTTGCTTTTGTTTATCATGCATCCCCAACACCCAGAAGATTATCTGGTATATCTCTATATCAGCAGCAGCAGCAGCACCCTGGAAATTTTAAAAATGAAAATTAGCAGGCCCCATCCGAGACCAACTGACTCAGAATGTTGTGAGTGAAGAACAATAATCTATATTTTAACATGTCTTCCAGGACATTCTGATCCATGTCTTTGAAAAACACTAACAGAAAAATGAAAGATTAATGTATTTAGGCCTGATTGCTTTCAATGGGCAGACATTTGCATAACTACTTTCCTTTTCTTCTTTAATTCATAGTTAATTAAATTGGAATAGCATTCACATCCACCTACAAAAAAGGCTACATATTAATATTTGGATGTATGGTCATGGCCTATCTGGACTATCCAGATAAGATAGGATTTGACATATCTTAGAATAATTGGGCAAGTTACCAATTTATTATCTTCACTCATATAAATCCCCGCTATCGCCTCCCTGCCCCAATAATTTAGTATTATGTTGAATAGTTTAGTGAAGTCTCCCAGTATTACTGTGTGGTTATCTAAGTCTCTTTGTAGATCTCTAAGAACTTATTTTATAAATCTGGGTGCTCTTTTGTTAGGTGAATATATATTTAGTATAGTTAAATCTTCTTGTTTAACTCTTTATCATTATGTAATGCCCTTCTCTGTTGATAATTATTGTTGGTTTAATGCCTGTTTTGTCTGAAATAAGAGTAGCAACTCCTGCTCTTTTTGTTTTTTTCTTTGCTTCATAGATCTTTCTCCATCTCTTTACCTTAAGCCTATGGGTGTCATTGCAGGTGAGATTGGTTTCTTGAAGACAGCATGCAGTTGGGTTGTTCTTCTTTATCCAACTTGTCATTCTGTGTCTTTTAAGTGGCTATTTAGCCCATTAACATTCAAATTTATATGAGAATTTTATCCTGCCACTATATTGTTAGCTGGTTGCTTTGTAGACTTGATTGCATAGTTGCTTTAAAGTGCCAGTGGGGTATGTACATAAGTGTGTTTTTGTGGTGGCAGGTAACAGTCTTTCATTTCCATGTTTAGCGCTCCCTTAAGGACCTCTTGAAAGGCAGATCTAATGGTAACAAATTCCCTTAGCATTTACTTGTCTGAAAGGGATCATATTTCTCCTTTATTTATGAAACTTACTTTGGCTGGACATGAAATTCTTGCTTGAAATTTCTTTAAGGATGTTTAGTATAGGTCCTCAATCTCTTCAGGGTTGTAAGGTTTCTGCTGAAAGGTCCACTGCCTGATGATGTTCCCTTTGTACTTGACCTACCCCTCTTCTCTAGCTGGCTTTAATTTGGCTGCTGTTGTTTTCTTTTGCATTGACTTCAGAGAATCTGATGACTATGTGCCTTGGGGATAGCTATCCTTTATAGTATGTCACAGAAGTGCTCTGAATTTCCTGCATTTGCATGTATACCTCTCTAGCAAGGTTCAGGAAATCTTCACGGACAATATCTTCAAATATGTTTTCCAAGTTGCTTGCTGTCTCTCCATCTATTTCAGAAATGTCAATGAGTTCTAAGTTTGTACACTTTACATAATCCCATACTTCTTAAAGTTTTTTTTCATTTTTTTAATTATTCTTTTTATTTTTATCTGTCTTCATTGATTTGAAGAAGCAGTCTTCAAGCTCTGAAATTTTTCCCTCAGCTTGGTCTATTTTGTTATTAATGCTTCCAATTCAATTCTGAAATGCCTGTAGTGAATTTTTCATTTCCAGAAGTTCAGTTTTGTTCTTTCTCAAAATAACTATGTCATGCTTCAACTCTTCGGCCATTTTACTTTTTTCCTTGGATTGGGTTTCAACCTTCTCCTATATCTCTATGAGCTTCCTTGTCATCCAGTTTCTGAATTCTACATTTGTAATTTCAGCCATTTCAGTTTGACTAGGAATCATTGCTGGAGACCTAGTGTTGTCATTTAGAAGTAAGAAGAGAATTAGGCTTTTAGAGTTGCTAGAGTTCTTGTGCTGGTTGTATCTCATCCGTGTGGGCTCATGTTTCTTTAATATTTGGAGTTGCTCTCTTTAGGATGGTGCTTTTCTCTTTTATATCCTTTGATGCCCTTGAGGGTTTAACTGTGATATAATTTGGGTTTAGAGGATTGGCTTTGTTTCTGTATGCTTTCAGCAGGCCAAGGTTCAGCTCAGCACTATTGTGCTGCATACTCTCTCCCTGGGGACTAGGACCAGGTCTGCAGCTTTGTTCCCTGGCCTCTTGAGTTAAAGCACCTGCTGCACTGGAGCGATTGAAGTGTTCTCAGTTTATTGGCAATAATCCTCTGATTTAGGTGGCCATCAAAAGTGCTATGGTGGGGCAGTGGTGGGCCCCCATGCATGCAATAGTGGGGGATCTGTCTGCAAAAGTGGGTAGGCAGAGTCTGCCTGTGAAAGAGCTATAATAGTGGGCACTGGTAAATGTTTTGGCTGGGGATCTGAGGCCATGTTGCAAGCAGGTATGTCCAGGGAGAAACCCTGGGAAAGGCTGGCAAATGAAGAAGTGTTCAGATCAGAGAGGCCTCATCCCATAGGCAAGACAGCCCTGTTCTGTCCAGTTCCAGCAGCTAACAAAGGCTAAATCTTCCTAGAGGACGGGAGCCCATGACAGTGCTCAACTACAGCCTTTCTGGTACCAAACATTCTGGTCTCTCTGTAGGAGTTCTGTCTTATCCCGCTCTCCAGGCAGTTCTCAGTGACAGCTCAGATGTCTGTTGAGGTTGTCAATTCTGTTTCTTATGTAGCTATGTTAACAATAAAAAAAAAATGTGGGTTTCTTTGTTTTGGTTTTTGGTTTTTAGAGACAGGGTTCTCATTATGTTGCCCAGGCTAGTCTCAAACTCCTGATCTCAAGCGATTCTCCTGCCTTGGCCTCCCAAGGTGCTGGGATTACAAGCATGAGCCACAAGGCCTAGTCAAAAAAGTATGTTAAAAACAAGTTCTGAAAGGTACTTGTTAAAACTAGTTGCTAGTTGCAATTGTCCGAGGCTTAGAATTCGTGATTATTCTTTCTGGCCACTGATTACATAAGTTTCCTCATGCATAGAACTGACAGTTTCACAATTTTTAAAGCAAAATAGTTTTCTCAGTTTTTCTCTTAATCATCTCAATTTTAGGGTTTTCTCTGCTTTATTTGTTTTGCCTTGTAATAGTCCTTTTATCTAAATTCTCCGATTTTCAAAATTGTTTTCAGTTTGACAATCATTCAGGTCAGGATGACACTGTGCAGGAAAGAAGTTTCTGCCTAAATGAGAGAAGTAATTACCCAGCAGAGTTACATAATTAGACAGTGAGTTTTGTTGTGTGTCATATATGTAGCTATAAGAAGCTATGAGAAGAGTCTAAAAATTTTAATTTATGCTTCCGTCATGTTTCTCTATGTTAAGCTGCTGACAGTCTAAGTTGGGAAGACATTTTACACACAGATAAAATCTATTTAAAGACAAAAAATTAATAACAAATGTATCCTAAAACAGCACCTGGAACATACAAATATAAATGAAAGAAAGACCTTATTCAAGGAAGGTTTGCTCAGTTCTCTGATGGTACCTGATGTCAGGTTTATAGAATCCTTGGATCATGCTTCTTTCTTTCTGAGACAGATTGAAGGACATTACCACAGTGATACATGGTTACGTAAAACACTAAGGCATACATTAAAGTTAGTGAGGTAAGATGTGGAGGCAGTAATACTCATTGATAAGAAGGTAGCTACAATCTTAACACAAAGCATATCTCAACACATAGCCTGACTAAAATTTCTTCATTAGCCATGCCTTTGCAAGACTTTGAAAACTCCTGTTGAAATGCATGAGTCAGATAGGAGTAAAAATCATTAACTCATTAACCAAATATTTATTTAATACCCATATACACTAGGTCCCCTGCCTGGTCTGGTTGGTGCAACAATTAACAGAACTTGGTCTCTGACTTCAAAGATTTTCAAGCCTGTTAGGGAAAATGAACAAATAAATGTGCCATTACAATTTATGATTAACAGTGTAGGTAAAGGTTATGAGCTAAGTGTAGGTGGTTATAGAATTACAGAAGAGGGCCACCTAACTCAAAATGAAGGCTGAGTATTTGGGTCAGAATGGCTTCCAAGAGGAAATAATGTGTGAGCTTAGAGGAACAGCACAGATAAGGTTTAAATATTGAGTAAGAGATAGCTACATAAAAGAATTAAAAATATAAGGGAACTTTCAATAGCACAGTTTACTAAATAAAGAAGTATTATATAGGTATAGAAACTAACAGACAAGCAAATCAAGAGCCACACATGGAGTCATATGAATACACACATGCAAACAAGTAAAAATCATTTCATATTTTGGTTCCTCGGCATACCATTTAAGATCAAGTGCATAATTTTTGGCCCTAACATTTCTTTGCAAGCTCATCTTCTACAATCCCCCTCCCAGTCCTAAACTTTCTCAATGTAGATAGTATTTTCACCAGAAAACAGAATTCTTAAGTAGTCCTAATTATGTTTTTTTGTGGGGGGAATTTATGGTTTTTAAAAAATTTCTTGGTCCTCAGAATTTTCAATTATTTAAGTCCTTATGAGTTCAGAACTCTTAATTTAAAAAAAAATCACATTCAAAAATAGCACATTTAGGCCAGTTGCAGTGGCTCACACCTGTAACCCCAGCACTTCCTGGGAGGTCGAGGCTGGCAGATCACTTGAAGTTAGGGGTTAGAGACCAGCCTGGCCAACATGGTGAAACCCTGTCTCTACCAAAAAATACAAAAATTAGCCAGACATGGTGGCGTGTGTTTACAATTTCGAGCTACTCAGGAGGCTGAGGTGGGAGAATCGTTTGAACTCGGGAGATGGAGGTTGCAGTGAGCCAAGACTGCACCACTGCACTCCAGCCTGGGAGACAGAGTGAGAGCCTTTCTCAAATATAAATAAATAAATAAATAAATAAATAAATAAATAGCACATTTAAGTCATTAATTGTACACCTGAATAATGTTTAATATGACATCGCATTGTTCAAAGAAGATGTGTATTGAACATCAATGTATCCTTAAGGCTTCAGAGCCATTGCATCATAAGGAGAGAGAAATTTGGAAGGATGTTTTGGCAGTGTGCTTTGCCATCTGCCTAACTCTTGTACTGGAATGTGTGCTTTCAACGATTTAAATATGACAGTTCTGATGCATTTGCTTAATTATTTTTTCTCAGATGATATTAGAAAGAGAACACAAAAATCCTAAGGAGATCCTACTATGCATAGCTAGAATGGCTGAGATTTAAAAGACTGGAAATGTCAAGTCTTGACAAGGATGAGGAGCAATTGGATCCCTTATTCGTGGCCAGTGAGAATGAAAATGAGTACATCCACTGTGATAAACAGTTCAGCAGTTTATTAAATTGCTAAGCATACACGTACCATATGATCCCACACACACAAAAAGAAATATATGTCCCTATTAATACCTTATGTGAATTTTCATAGTGTCACTATTCATAACAGCTACAAACTGGAAACAACCCAGCTCTCCATCAATAGAAAAGGGATATTAATTTAAAAATTGAGTTATATTGGTCAGACACGGTGGCTCATGCCTGTAATCCCAGCACTTTGAGAGGCCCAGGTGGGCGGATCACAATGTCAGGAGTTCAAGACCAGCCTGGCCAATATGGTGAAACTCCGTCTCTACTGAAAAAACAACAACAAAAAAATTAGCTGAGCATGTTGGCACGTACCTGTAGTCTCAGCGACTTGGGAGGCTGAGGCAGGAGAATTGCTTGAACCTGGGAGGCGGAGGTGGTGGTGAGTTGAGATCGAGCCACCGCACTACTCCAGCCTGGGAGACAGAGGGAGATGCTGTCAAAAACAAAAAACAAAAAACAAAAACAAAACAAAACAAAACAAAACCATACAATATATTACCTGTTAGCAAAAGTGTTCAGCATAAATAAATCTTAAAGGTATTATGCTAAATGAAAGAAGCTAGAAACTGAGGGCTGCATATTGTATGATTCTAATTTATATGAAACTCTAGAAAAGGCAGAACTATAGGGATAAAAAACAAATCAGTAGTTTCCAAGCCTGGAGTTTAGTAGAATATGTTTACTACATAGAAGCACAGGAAACGTTCTGGGGTAATGGAAATAGTCTTCTCATAATTATAATGTTGACTGCATGGCTATATACATTTACTAAAACTCATCAAATTGTGCATTTGAAAAGGGAAATTTTTATGTTGTATAATTTATACCTCAATAGTTTTTTAAAGAAGACAGCAGTCCTGAAGTGTATATTTTCCTGCCTTCTAAAATAATCTGTAAAAAAATAGTGTCATAGAAAGTTGAGTGAAATAAACCTGTAACAATTAGCCCTGTAATTTACAACCATGTATTTCATTCTCTTCATTCCTTAGTAATAAGTTGGGTAGTTAAGGAGGCACCTCCAGTTTCTAGTCAGGATGTTTTGTAAGCAATGGGCAAGACTACTGTAGGCCTCATGACTTATTAAGAAAGAGAGCGAGAAAACATGTAGCTGCAGTATGGCATAGAATTACCATATATCAGTAATGTTAAGTGTTTTTACAAATGTGGGTTGAGGTTATCAGTGGGTTGTGAAATCAATTTAGCAAGTCACGATACATCTTTTTAATTTTAAAATAGAGTGAAAGATAATTAAAAGTATAATAGTACATCACAAGTGGTAAGAGAAAGTATTGCTTTGTGGAAATTTTGGCTCAATATGCATGTGCATGTGTGTATATTGGTAAATATACATAGGTAATGGAAGTACAAACATGTGTGTGTTGCATGTGCACATAGTTAATGAGTCAATATATAAAGTGTATTTCTTACTGTATATTTCAGTCATGAAAGTTTAAAATTTGAATGCTAGTGCTGCATATGGCAATAGATCCTTGAGTGTTGATGTGGCTGCTCCCAAACCTAATGGGATAAAAGGCAGAAAGTCTGCATCTTAGACATGTCTGACTTGGCCAGGTCCTCATTCTGCATGACCATCAAATATATGATGTGTTTCTGTGAAGAACTGCTAGAGCAAGAAGGACTAGCACCCACCAACTGATTTGTCTCCTTGTTGACTTTTGTTCACTAGGGATTGATAAGAGCCTTGCAATCCAACAGCCCAGAAATTGGCTTCTTAAACAGCTGTTTGTCAGAACCCAGAGCTAACAAGGTTACAAGGACTAACCTAAGAATAAATGACCAGTTGCCCCTATAGTATGAAAAGCATGTAGTTTTGCATTGTCCCTTGCCATAGTTTTCTTTTGAAATTCAATATTTCTATGAGGAGACTGCTAATGACACTCGATATATAGAACTTCTTTACTGGTAAATATTAATATATATTATAATTGCTTTTTCTGGAATGGAAGAGACCTAGTGTAGCAGGAAGGCACTTTATGTCTAAGAGATAAAAGAAATGGAAAGTCTGGCAAAAAAGATGAAAAAATGAAAAGATGGGCTGCGTCAAAGACCGATTTCACATAATTCATATTTTTTTCCAGAGCTATTTCTAGAAGCTGCTCAATTAATTTTTCTGGTGAACTAATCACCATTGTTGTTGCTTATAGTTATGGCAGCTAGCTATCTTTAAACAAAAGTATATGAACCTTGTAATATATTGATTACAAGGAATATTGGATCCGCAAGTAGAGTATCCATGCACCTCCACCTCCTCATCCAACTGTGAATTATTCCAAACATGACCCTTAATATAATCTTTAAATATGAAAGAGAACATATTCCAAGTACAGGGGAAGAACAAACTTCCTGATGATTAAGCATTTAATTGGGTCAAAATTTTCTGATGGACACCATAATATGTATTAACACATCTCTTTCTTTCATTCTCTCCCTTGAGATAAGTGAAAATCACCATTGTAGTAGCATGGAATGATAATTGTGTGAAATTCTAGTCAAAACAAATAAAAAAACTTTGTTTTCTAGATTATCTTATTATGATGATACTGATTCAATTTATTAAAACTCTATGTTATGATTGGATTGAGTTGATGCTTATCTCCTGAATTAAAAAGAGAAATGTTTACCTGTGTAACAAATCTACACATCCTGCACATGTAGACCAGAACTTAAAATAAAAATAAGGATTAAGGCCTTTCGCAAAAATATATATACATATAAAATAGTGAAGTGTTCTAATCATGTGTTATTCTGGGTGTACCTACCTCTATATCACTTCAAGATGACTGGTGTCACTGGTCTCATGGGACTAAGCTACCTAATAGATGGTAGCCTATTTTCCTGAAATGTAAGTTCCTTCATTGCAGGGAGAAGGTCTGATCCCTCTCTGAATGCCCAGTGTCCCGGGTGTATCTGGCACAATGGAGAGGAACAACGAATGTTTTTGAATTAATAGTTTCAACTGTTTATATAAGTCTACTGAGGGAGAGAGCGATAAGAGGAAATGATAATATTTTAAAACTGAGTTATAGTCAAAGACAAGGGTTTTGGTCAAAATGGAAACTAGTCTGGGAAGACTGTGAAGAAAAGTGGAATATTTTGATTCTTCAGTCCAAAAAAAGGAAGGGAGTGTATAAATGGTTAACTTTTTTGTTATTACAAACTAATGAGCATTGTTTTTCAGGAGGTTCTGGAACAAGACCTGCAGTTATGTTAACGTACGGAGTAGAGAAAAGCAAATGCTTGAGTCATTCAACTGTGCTTTCTCCTTAGCAGGTGACAAGCAGAGAAGGGCACTGGGGTCTAGGACTGCTGGCAGTGAAAGAAGGAACACGAACTCCTGATGTTTCTTTATTGTGTAGGCAATCATGATCCTGGATGATTCACTCATGCTGTATGGACAGAGAGTTAGGTAGAAGAAAGGAAAGAAATTGTGTGTGTGTGTGTGTGTGTATGTGTATGTGTATACTGGCCATATAGCTAGTACGAACTCCATGCATTGATTTAATATTGATGTGTTATATTTTCTCCAAACACTCCTAAAGGCAGTTTGGTTCCTCCGTTACCTTCTCTCCAAAGACAAACAAATAGACAAACCCAACCTACAGTACATCCCCTCCTCCATTGTGACAAAATGAATAACTATATCTGGACTTTTGCCTTTCAAGTTGTCTTGCAAAGTGATTGCTCAAAAATGTGAGTTCTCACTGTGAAGCTGCGGGTGAATGTGGTCTTGAATTCCTAATGAGAACACACTGCAGTCCCCTTTCAAGCAAAATCTGTCCTGTATGCAGAATGAGGATCAGTACCATTTCTTTTTCTAGTTTTTTACAGGAAAGCTATTGAGGGTCAAGGGAGAGGGGCAATCAATGTAGAGGCTTTAGCAAGCAATTAACTCTTTCAATTCCCAGAAAGCCTTAAAGCCTACTGTATAATAATAGTAGCTAACATTTTTTGGGTGCTTAACAAATGTCAGGCCCATTTGTAAGTGTTCAAAATAGATTTTTTTTAAATCATCATAACTGTAATAAGTTTCTAAACTGAGAACCGAACCTAGGTAGTCTGACGCTGAGCACTGGGTATAAAGCTCTGTGCATGCTGCCAGATACATAAGCTTTCGGTTCAGGTAGCCGTGAATTAAACTGTGACCTTTGCCAATTGCAGGTTTGTAACTTTAGGCAGATAACCTGATTTACTGTATTTCCTCATCTGTTAAATTGGAAAAAAAAAATACTTAGATCACAGACTCATCAAGGTTTAAGTGAAATAAACCTCACAATTAGCATTTAGCACAGTGTCTAACACCCGGTAATTCCTCAATACATGGTAAAAATTACTATGAGCAATGGAATCCAATCATATATTTATTACATAAATCTTTAACGAACATCTGCATAGGGAATGTTGATGATGTTATATTGGTAAGTAATGGTTAACTCATAAAAGGCCTCATCCACCTTGCTCCCAAAGAGGAATATTGTGAAAATATTTGCTTTTAAAAAGGTAATTCTGACAGTATACTACATGGAGACTGACCTGTGACACCCCCCACCCCTGCAACCCTCAAAAACAATCAGGATACTACAACAAAAGTCCAAGGGATAAATAGGACTTGATGTAAGGTAGTAGCAGTGGGACAGAGATGAGAGAATACATATGAAGTATTTTAATGGGATAGTGTTGAAAAGACCTGAGTATTGTTCGGGTATGTGGAATGAGGAGGTGGAACTAACACGGGTATCACTCAGATTTCTGGGTGGAGAGATCGGGGATCATTGTTTTTATTAACTGAAATGGAGAACACAGGAAGAGGAATAGGTTTGTAAAGGAATTGCTGTACTTGGGTAAAGAAGAGAAATTTTGTTTTGGACACATTGAAATAGAGTTTTTGTGGGACATCTGGTAAAAAGACGTGCAGTGGACAATTGAAAGTATAAGCTGTTGCTCTGGAAACAAATAAATGGCCTGAAGAGATATATTTGGAATTTCTTAGCATATACGTTGAAATATTAGATGTGATCAGGGTCAAACTAAGGCCTACTTTTTGAGACAAGTAGGCTGAGAGCAAAGTCTTGGAACCCATCCATATCTAAGAGGTAAGCAGGGTTAGGGAGAAAAGATGATGAAGGAAATCAAGAAAGAATACTTAGGGAGGTCAGGAAAAAAAGGTTAAAGTGCAAAATGCATAATTTGTTCTAGGCAAGAATTTTAAAGTGGTCAGAGGGAGCAATATCACATATTGTAGATATCAAGTAAGTTAAGAATTCAAATTTTATCACTGGATCTGGGCACATGAATGTACAGGGTGTCTTCTGTAGATGGCTCTGGATTCACTCTTCACCCTTCTCCACTCTGCTCTGATCTGTATATCTTCAGTAGATGTGTATAAATGGACTTTGATTCAGGTTCAAGTATTGGGGAGTCCTTGTAGGAGCTCTGAGGGAAGGAACAGGGTGAGGTTTGGATATTTATTTCCTTGTTACCTCCTTGTGGTTAGCACATGCTGGATTTTTCCTAACACAAAGTCACAATTCCTGTCAAGTGTCCATTTCTAGATAGCTTTTGCTATTTCCAGGTTCTGGTAACTGCATCCTTCTCTTGCCCCTTCAGGTTTAAGGGCGGTAAAACAACCCCAATGCTACTGAGGCTGGTATTTTGCAGTTGTTTTTCTACATGCTGCTCATATTTTTATAAATAATCAGTTGATCAAGTTAGTATCAAATTACCAAAATTTAGGGTGGGGTTTATTTTCTTCTAACTAATAAAAGGAGATGGTTTTGATGTAGAAGTGGGGGCAAAGGCTAGACTGGGTGGAAATGGAAATGTAAGGCAAAGAAATGGAAATAGTGGGTACAGAAGATTCTTCTAAGGTTAACAGTTAAGGAAAGTGGAGAGAGCAACAAGTACCTGGAAATGGAACATGGAAGGCCTAGGGTTTAATAGTTTTAATGTGGGAGAGACTTTAAAATATGTATAGGCCAAAGTGAATCAGCCAGAAAATTTAGAAGGATAGATTGAAGATAAAGTAAAAGGGAAAAATTACTCTTACAGCAAGATTTCAGAGGAGACAGGAAGGGATGTAACCCAGAGCACAGGCAGAAACATTCATCTTTGAAAAAAAGAAATTGAATCAATAGAAATAAAGGTTTGTATAGATAGAGGTATGTCCTCAGGTTAGGAGCAGAGAAATGCAGTAGTTTTTGCCTAAAAGCATCTAATCACCTCTGAGGTAAGTAGAGAATTGTGAAGATTTAGAATAGACAATGTGGGAAGTGGAAGAAGAATCTTTCCAGAAACACTTGAACAAATTACACTGCTCTGCTGAGAGCTCGGCTGTGGTTGGAATCCATAAGTTTGTGGCTGAATCAATACTCATATTTATGGGGAAATAGCCAATTTTAGTGAGCTAAGGTGGGAGTGAGGGAGTTACTAAGTTGTATTGATTTAGGTTTTGAAATTTTCAGGTAAATATTAGTTTAAACACACAGAAGAGAGTGAAGAATGCTAACATAAGAGTAGTTGAAGAGAAAGATCATGGGATCAGAGGTGAAGAGGGAGGAAACTGAGATTTAAACAAGGCTGATGACTTGTGGAAAAAGAAGAGGCTAAAGGAAGTAGACAGGGAAAGAAGGACATAAATATATAAAGTATATATGGGAATAGGAACAAAAACATGGATGTTGGCATGTTGGTGTTCAGTGAGTCCACCCTGAACAATGATACGGTCCAATGTCAACCAAAAGGTAAATGAACTTGGTTTACAAAATATACAATTTAGGCTGGGCACGGTGGCTCATGCCTGTAATCCCAGCACTTTGAGAGGCCGAGGGGGGCAGATCACAAGGTCAGGAGTTCGAGACCAGCCTGACCAACATGGTGAAATCACATCTCTACTAAAGATTAAAAATTAGCCAGGCGTGGTGGTGCATGCATGTAATCCCAGCTACTCAGGAGACTGAGGCAGGAAAATCGCTTGAACCCGGCAGGCGGAGGTTGCAGTGAGCCGAGATCGTGCCACTGCACTCCAGCCTGGGTGACAGAGCAAGACTGTGTCTCAAAAAAAGACAAACAAACAAACAAAACCATACAATTTAGTACCTTCTTATCTTACATTTTTCTATTTTCTCCACATTGTTTTTGTATATGTTTACTATTTGCTAATTAGATAAACATGTATATTAATGCTATTAATAGGAAAACGTATTTTTCCTGAATTAAGAGCTTTTTATTAAAACTTAGAAACATGTTATATGAATGCTTATTAATAACATCAAGTGAGACTTTTAATAGTCCCTATGAGAAAAATATTTTACTAATATCTCTTCCTTTTTGAATTTTAAAATTGGGCAGATTATCTTATTATATATAATATTAGATGGGCTTTTTTTCCTGCTAGCATTTTGTACCCTGCTAAGTATTAGTGATCTCTTTTGATTTATTCATGATTAATGAATGCCGAATTGGTAGCAGAAAGAAATGTAGCAAGTACTAGTTGAAGAGTCTCAAATATTCAATAAGATAGATGTATAATAAATGTTATTTATGTAATTCTTAGCCAGAGATTAAAGGTAGAATCTTACTGCTGAAGAAAATGTTTATTCTCTACCCTTTTTGTTTTCTTCCATGTACAAGGAGTTCCGTTAGTGACTTACCTGAACAGCGAATTCGGGAGAGGGAACTGAGTGTGTGCAGCTCATCCATTACCTCACTCATCTTCTTTGGGTTCTGTCTGCATGTGCTTTGCAATAAAGGCCATGCCCCTGAAAGCAAGGCCTCCATGTTCCGTGGCTACCTATTGTCTGGGCAGATAAGTCTGTGTAATTCAGGAATTCAGTGTTAAGAACCACACTTTTCCTCTCATGTTAGTCATACTCTCCAATATCAGTTTTAAAAGTCATCAAGGGTTTTTTTTGATGTCCACCTGCCTCACGTCTCCGCTTCTATTTCTTACTTAGTTTTGATGCTAAGAGCGGCCCTGTAAGGACATCATGACATAGTGGTTAAGAGCAAACTGTGAAGTTTAACTGCCTGATTTTGAACACCACTTATACCAAGTACTAGCAATGTGATTTGTAGCATTTTACTTCACTTTGGTGTCCATTTATTTCCTAAACTGTAAAATGGAGATGATAATAGCACCTATTTCATAGCGTTGTGAAGATGAAGTGAGAGAATACTTTTAAAGTGCATAGATACGTGCTTAGAACCTAGAAGTACTCAGTGAAGGCCTAGAAGTGAGTTATTATTATATCCATTTTAGAGATAAAAATCAGAAGTTAAGAAAATGTATATTACTTGCTGAAGCGCACCTGGCTAGTAGCCAGACATAGGATTCTAACCAAGCTCCTTTGGGTATCAGAACTCTGACATATTTTGCCATACCTATGTATCTTCTTAGCAAGGCCTGGTTCATCTATCTTGGTTGAGATATTGTGTCTCATTACTCTCTCAGAAAAAAAATGAATGAAATCAAAACATCCAATCCACTTGGAAGCAAACTCACTTCCATGTTGTCTCTGGTGAGAAATCCAGTGAAAATATAGATAATTATCTCACTTATTTCCAGATGCTTGTGTGACAGCCTTAATTTACCTTCATAGTACTTAATATAGTTGTACCCTATGGTCCCTTGCCACTGCAAATGTGGGCAGAATCAGTAGCATTTGCAACACCTTGGAACTTGATAGAAATGCAGAATCTCAGGCCCCACACCAGACCTACTGAAAAAGAATTTGCAATTAAAAAATTCAATGGAAGGCTGGGCGCAGTGGCTCAAGCCTGGAATCCCAGCACTTTGGGAGGCTGAGACGGGCGGATCACAAGGTCAGGAGATCGAGACCATCCTGGCTAACACGGTGAAACCCCGTCTTTACTAAAAAGTACAAAAAGCTAGCCGGGC
>NW_012108352.1:1163516-1185139 GCF_000951045.1 Mandrillus leucophaeus | reverse complement strand
GTTTTTTGTATTTTTTAGTAGAGACGGGGTTTCACCGTGCTAGCCAGGATGGTCTTGATCTCCTGACCTCATGATCCGCCCGTCTCAGCCTCCCAAAGTGCTGGGATTACAGGCTTGAGCCACCGCGCCCGGCCTCTCCACACATTTCTTAAAATCTTTCTGAAATTCAAATAGTAAAAATAGATCTTCATTAAATTATTTTTCATGAGATTTTTATTCACTGTATTAGAAAGATATTGCAACATTTGCATAATTATTTCACTGAAAATGAAAGACTACAAATCAGTATTTCATGTTCCAGTTTTTAAGTCAAAGACAGCTTGACAGCTCATTGATTTACAAATAAAGCTTAGCAACTTACAAAGTGGCATTAAAAATGACCCCAAAACACAGTTTAAATGAAGGAAATTGCCACAATAGTAAAAATATAGACTCACTAAAGTAAAGTGAGGTTGATTTCATAACCTTTTGGAATTTTATTTTTATCTGTTTATGAAGTTTTTAATTTTTAAAATATTTGGTAGATTTTGAACAAATTTCACATATATATAAATATGCTAGTAAACATATTGGCCAGGAGTGGCGGCTTATGCCTGTAATCCCAGCACTTTGGGAGGCCGAGGTAAACGGATCACGAGATCAGGAGTTTGAGACCAGCCTGGCCAATATGGCAAAACCACGTCTCCACTAAAAATACAAAAATTGGCGGGCATGGTGGTGGGTGCCTGAAATCTCAGCTACTTGGGAGGCTGAGGCAGGAGAATCACTTGAACCCAGGAGGCAGAGGTTGCAGTGAACTGAGATCATGCCACTGCACTCCAGCCTGGGCGACAGAGCAAGACTCCATCTCAAAAAAAGAAAATATTAATTAAAAAATAAACATATTGATATATATATGAATACTGTAATTAATACATTAATTGCAATATTTTGCAAGTTTATATATTAGAACAAGTAAATGCTAAATGTTACAGAATAATTAGTTGATATCTGTTGTACTTCTAGACAACCAGGCTTGGTTATATGGCAGAGTTATATAGTCAAAATTAAAATCACTTTCATCAAGAAGTATAGTCTTTAACAAAGTTAAAGGGTGAACAGTGACAAGAGCCAAAAAAACATCATATGAAAAGAAATATTTGTAAGGGGAATGTAGCGTAAGTTCACTGCTGAACAGAGATACATTCAGATTGTTAATGCCTTCCAAATATAGAGCATGATAAGGATTTCATATACATAACCTTATATGATTTATCCAAATACCTTGTGGATGGCACTAGCTAGACAGATGATACAATCTCCATTTTGCAGAGGAGGAAACTGAGGCTGAGCAGTTAACCGATTTGTTCAGTCATTTGGCCAGCTAATGGCAGACTAAAGCCAAATTAGAATTATCTAAATCTCAATGTAGTGCATGTTTTCACTATACTGTACTGCCTTTCCAAAGGCTAAGTGACTGTGAATAGTATCATTAGCAGGGCTTTATTTTATCCATCAAGAACATGAAATCAGTATATTTATGGTTCTAAAATAGTGAGTAAGTATCCATTTACCCTCCTACGCCTCCAAATCTACGTAAGAATACAAAGGTTTGTTTCTATGGAAAACAGATCACAAACCTTGCTATGTCATTGCAAATATCAATTAAACACAAACGTATTTACAGTTCTGCAGGGAGTACTAATAATACTTTACACAGAAAGGAAAAGTAGAAAGCGGGATGGGGAAGCTGGGCGCGGTGGCTCACACCTGTAATCCCATCACTTTGGGAGGTCAAGGCAGGTGGATCACCTGAGGTAAGGAGTTCGAGACCACCTGGCCAACATGGTGAAACCTTGTCTCTACTAAAAATCACAAAAATTAGCCAGGCCTGGTGGCAGGCACCTGAAATCCCAGCTACTCGGGAGACTGAGGCAGGAGAATCCCTTGAACCCGGGAGGCCGAGGTTGCAGTGAGCTGAGATCATGCCACTGCACTCTAGCCTGGGTGACAAAGTGGCACTACATCTCGAAAAAAAAAAAAAAAAAAAGAGAGAGAGAGAGAAACAGGAATGGGGAAAGAGAATTTTAAGTGTCTATTATGTGTTAGATGCTATTCTGGCTACCCACATACTGATGCTGTCTTACATTTTCAATAATTTCTACAGGGAACACGCAAAGTTGATAAAAAAGTTTTTGTTCTACTGATTGTATAGATGAGCAAAGTAAGGCACCAAGGCAAAGTGACTTCTCTAAGGTCATGCAGTGAGTGGAATCAGAACTGAAAACTGACCGCTGGACTCTCAACGCACAGTTTTTTCCAATATCTTCAAGATGAGTGTTTTACCGGAGCTTCTTATACTAAAAGGACAATGACAAAGGAGAATCCAACGTGCCTAGGTATTTTGAAACACCGTGGTATGCAGGCTGATGATACAATAATTAGATGTTGGCATTTAGTACATATTGGTGAAATATTGTATGTAGAAGATGAAACATTCCTAGTATGTGGGCATAGAGTAATTATTTCTTTTAACAAATAGGAATGGAGCTCCTACAGGTGCTAGGCACTATTCTAGCTAGGCCAAGGGGATATATTAGTGAACACAACAAAGACCTCAAAAAACCTAAGCAGGGAATGGGAAGAGTGTTTGCGGCCAGATACTAATCAAACAAACAAACAAAAATTGGATAATCTAGATAATTAGCTTTACAATTGTAGACGGTGATAAAACTATTTAAAATGAAGTAAACTAAAAGATTTCTCAGCAGTCAAACCAATTTCACATAGGGCAATTCTCTACTGATGGGATTTTTTTAAAAGCAAGTATTGTTATGAAATTGTAAAAGAACATAATTGCACCACAAATGCTCTATTTTGATGCTCCTCTATCGGGAGAACCCACTCCTGATGGTTAACATGTGTTCTTTTCTATTTCCTAGGTGTCTCGGCTGGTTTGAGAAATAAAGGGAAAGAGTACAAGAGAGAGAAATTTAAAGCTGGGTGTCCGGGGGAGACATCACACGTCGGCAGTTTCCGTGATGCTCCCCGAGCCCAGCTGTAAAACCAGCAAGTTTTTATTAGCAATTTTCAAAAGGGGAGAGAGTGCACGAATAGGGTGTGGGTCACAGAGATCACATACTTCACAAGGTAATAAAATATCACAAAGCAAATGGAGGCAGGGTGAGATCACAGGACCACAGGATGGGGCAAAATTAATATTGCTAATGAAGTTTCGGCACGCATTGTCATTGATAACATCTTATCAGGAGACAGGGTTTGAGAGCAGACAACCTGTCTGACCAAAATTTATTAGGCAGGAATTTCCTCGTCCTAATAAGCCTGGGAGTGCTACAGGAAACTGGTGCTTGTTTCATCCCTTCGGCTTCAACCATAAAAGACTGACGCCTCCAAGGGGGCCGTTCATAGACCTACCCTCAAGGTGCAGTCTCTTTCTCAGGGATGTTCCTTGCTGAGAAAAATAATTCAGCAATATTTCTCCTATTTGCATTTGAAAGAAGAGAGATATGGCTCTGTTCCCTCTGGCCAGCTCAGGGTTGCCTCCCTTGTTCCCTGAACATCGCTGTTATCCTGTTCTTTTTTCAAGATGCCCAGATTTCATATTGTTCAAACACACATGCTCTACAAACAATTTGTGCAGTTAACGCAATCATCACAAGGTCCGGAGGCAACACATATCCTCCTCAGTTTGCAAAGAAGATGACGGAGTTAAGAGACTAAAGTAAAGACAGGCATAGGAAATCACAAGGGTATTGATTGGGGAAGTGATAAGTGTCCATGAAATCTTCACAATTTATGTTCAGAGATTGCAGTGAAGACAGGAGTAAGAAATTATAAAAGTATTAATTTGGGGAACTAATAAATGTCCATGAAATCTTCACAATTTATGTTGTTCTGCCGCGGATTCAGCCGGTCCCTCCGTTCAGGGTCCCTGACTCCCTGCAACACTCCTCTAACAGATGTGTTTTAAAAAATTATTCAAAGGGAGTCCTGAAATTGGATTCTGGAAAATGGATGTTCAAGACTTTCCTAGGTGCCACTTTTACTACTCACAGGCTGACTGGATTTCAAATTTTGTGTGTTGAACTCACTCTTCTTGCATCTTATTGTAGATTTATTTTTACTATTGTTCAAAAACTGTTGCCACCAAACCGGTTGTGTGAATTATTCCCTTACCACCTTATTACTAAGTACTTTTAATTAAAATTCAAATACATGGCACAATTTCTCATACCCATAAGATATGCTCTCCTAAACTAGTTCACGAAGCAAGTAGAGAAAACACAATGAAGCTAATTACAGATTATTTCTTTTAAGGGAAAATAATCATAAACAATCTCAGTTTTTCATATGATAAATTTATACATTTGGATGAACACTTCATTAGAAGATAGATTCTGAAATGCTGAAATGTTAAAACATAAGTGAATAAAATGATTGTTACCAAATGGAAGTAAAAACTAGAAAATGTGGGTCCATGTGCTATTTTGACATATGGTCATTTGAATGGAGTGAAATTTAATGTAGTTTCAATAAGTTAATGGGGCACAGAAACTGCCGGTTTATATACATTGCATCTAGCCCCACTCTTTTCATTCCTATATTTTGTTTATGGCATATGTAAAAGTGCCTCAAACAATATTGGTGCATAGTAAATGCTCAGTTAATAATTATTAAACAAAACAGTTACGAAGCATCTCACCTGTGTAGTACTGACAGATATCCAAAAAAACAAATGGGCTTCATTCTCCCAACATGTGCTCAGTAGCAACAAGTAGAGTAATAATAATACTAGCTATTGTATATTGAACACTAATTATTTCCCAGAAACTTATTGCAGGGATTAGATCATCCCATCCTCACAACAAACCTATGGGGTAGGTACTATAATATTCTTACCTGCATTCCAAAGGTGAGGGAACTGAGAAACATAAACTAACAGTTGCAACCTCACAGATCTAGCCTGTGAAAAGACTAGGAGTAGGTAGAAAGAGCATGGGTTTATTCTATGACCTGAGTTTGAATGTACCCTCTACCACTTATGAGTGATGTGACTTTGGGTAACTTTAACTTAATTTCTCAGAGCTCTAAGTTTGTAATCTACAAAATGGCATGACTATCTATTTTACAGGGTTGGTGTCAGGATTAAAGGAGGAAAATGATATAAATTTCCTAAACTAATACCTGTTATATAGTAGATGCTCAACAAATGTTAGTTTCCTTTTCCCTCTCCTTCTTCTACAACACTGCTGGTTCCCCAAGATTAAAGAAATTGAAGAAATCAGAAGAATGTATTTTTAAAACATGTATTATTGTGTTATAGAGGACCAGACATCAAAAGGTTTGAGAGTGAAATGGAAGGCGTGACTCCACAAAGTACAGTAAAGATATTTAAGCAAACATAGTCTGGGAACAATTGACATGTTCTGAATTTCAAAATTCCCTTTCAGGAACATGATATTTGCTCCCACTAATGACTGTCAATTTATTATGGTGCTTTTTTCTTATAAAACCTGCACATTGCTTATTTAATTTCTAGAATTTTGAAAATGGAATCCTGCCCCTACCTCTATTATAATTTCTATAAGAGCATACAGGAAAGCTATTTTTTTAACTTATTTTGCATTTTACATACAGCCACGTTGCCAAACTCTCTTATTAGATCTGATTGTTTTTCGGTTGATATTCTTAGATTTTCAAGGTATACAATTATATCCTCTCTGTAAATTTGTTTTGTTTATTTCAATAGGGATACCTCTTCATTTCAATAGTTCTGCAGAGTTTAATCACATCTGCTAGAAATTGGCAAAATAGATCCTACTGTATAAAATAATATAAATGTGTCTCTCTGGGTGACACCATTGCCTGTGATTTTTATTTTTAGAGGTATACTGTTCAATATTTTCCACCATGGGTAAGCATTTCCTTTATAACCAGAAAAACCACTACAGTTACATTTTAAATGCTCTGTTCAGTTTTTAATCTGGTGGTGCCAGTTGCCCTTCACGGTCCTTAACCACGTTGCTGGAGTCAACCAAGATTTACTCAATATGCCCCTGTTCCTGCCTCAGTTCTCTCTTCAAGTGTAGGCAGGACATTTTGTCTCTTTTCTTTTCCTCCTGTAGGTTTGAAGCAGTATGTAGTTCATTCCTTACCAAATGAATACATGGGAAACTACAATTCCCTAAGTGCAGAGCTCCCACATCGTTTTTTTTTTTTATTTTATTTTTCCCTAGTTCTTTTTGCTATTGAATTTATGACTTCACAGCACAGAATGCAATGTGAGAAATGCAAACTTCCACCAGAAGCCAGGTTGCATTACTGGGAAGTGTAGTCCCGGAATAAATATGGACAGTGAGCTACAGATTGCTGGAAAGATCTAGGTTCAGGTGGAGGTGGGGGCAGAGATGGGGGTGGGGGTAAAATGACTGTTACAGAGATCTGCACCTGCACAGTAGAGGAGGTGGCTACAGCATTTGGAGTTGGGAAAGCCACTTCAATGGCTCTCACACTTTTTACTCACATGCTTCCTAAAAGAACTGTGAAAAACTGTATACCCTTTTGTATATTTTGAAGATGGCTCTTTATTTTTTTTTTTAATCATGAATTTAAATTGTTGCAACAAATGTGTTTCCAGAATTTTCTAAATGCACTATTATCTTTTGGGTATTTTTTTAATTGAAGTATAAAGATAAAGTCCAGATAACTTATTTATTTATTTATTTGTTTGTTTGTTTGTTTATTTTTGAGATGGAGTCTCGCTCTGTCACCCAAGCTGGAGTGCAGTGGTGCGATCTCCGCTCACTACAAACTCACACTCCCTGGTTCAGGCAATTCGGCCTCAGCCTCCCGAGTAGCTGGGACTACAGGGGCCTGCCACCACGCCCAGCTAATTTTTTTTTTTTTTTTTTGGTATTTTTAGTAGAGACGGGGTTTCACCATGTTAGCCAGGATGGTCTCGATCTCCTGCCCTCGTGATCCGCCCGCCTCGGCCTCCCATGACCTCGTGATCCGCCCGCCTTGGCCTCCCAAAGTGCAGGGATTACAGGCGTGAGCCACCGCGCCCAGCTCAGTCCAGATATCTTAAAAGTAGAGCTGGTTGAAGTTTTGCATATGCATACTGTCATGCAATTCTGCAGATACCACCTATACGGTGTATTTCCAAACACTAGAAGTCTCTCTCATGCCGCTCCTAGTGAAAACACTCCAGAAGTAACCATTATTTTGAATTTTATCACAAATAATTCATTCTACCTGTTCTTGAACTCCATGTATGACAGTGTATAAACTATTATATATATATATCACTATTATATATATTAAATCAGTATTATTAGATATATCTTATAATAGTGTATGTATAAGATAATTACATTTATAATATAATCAGAAATATATCAAAGGGAAGCTAAACACTGGAGTGGAACCTATTATTGTCCATTAAAATTAATTCAAAAGCTCTGTTTTTAACAGTCAGGAATTCATAGTAGTTTTCTCCTTGAACTTGTTCTTTCATACTCTTTACTGTACAAAATTTTATTCAAATATTATTACATTATACTTTCACTCTGGAAAGGCTTTTGTCAATCACCCTATATACTTCTGTGGAACAAATATATATACATAAATTGATTTTTTTTAATATACCATCTCATTATAAGGTTCTAGGCTACATTTATTATAGATTTGATTATTATCATTATTTTTCATACAACATTGATCAAAACAACCTTGACCGTACAATTTTTTATTAATAAATATTAAAACCAAATATGCAGTTTGAAATGCATTTCTAAGTGTAATGGCTTTTGTAATTAATGTTTATGTATTCATATCATGTATTGTTTATAATTAAACAGTTCATCATCAAACATATCTCTTGTGTTTATAATTGTAAGTATGGAAGAAATTTACTCGGTAAGTTAGATCGTAAGGAATTTTCTTGTAGCTATGTCACCCAATTCTTTGACTTCCTCCAACATTATATGCTAAAAATAACATAATGATCCATCACTAAAAATTACTTTTAGTGACCTAGCAGCTGATGGTTGGGTTCAGTACTTTTTCAATTTTGATGAAAACAAAAAATTGGTAATTGCCTGGATTGCAAATGGATTTGTTCCAAACACTGTAGTCCAACCAGACACCACTATTTCTAATTATCCTTTTGTTTGGCTTCTTAGAGGATTTTTTTTCCCCAAAAACTTTACTGAGTCATAATACACATACCAAAAATGTACTCATTGTCAGTGTATAGTCCAATAACTTTTAATAAATTTATAGAGTCACATGACCATCACCACAATCTAGTTTCAGAACATTTCCATCCCCCCCCCCAACTGTTTTGGTTATGCTTATTTTTCATCAATCACTGCTCCTAAACCCAAGACCAGAAAACAATTGTTTTGCTTTCTGCCTATATATTTGCCTTTTCTGCAACTATCATGTAAATGTAATAATAAAATAAGTAGTACTTTGTGCCAGGCTTCTATAACTGAATAAAATGTTTTTTGAAGTTAATCCATATTGTAGCATTCTTTGGAGGTTGTACACTCTGAGAAAATCATCAAAAATGAAGTTCTATATGGGTAAGAGATATGTTTTTCTTCTGTGAAATGGATAAAGAGTGATGGTAGAAGGAAACTTGGTAAATGTTCAATATTTGGAAAGAAAAAATACAAATGGAAGTTGAGGTTTTGGAAATTTTTTTTTAAACAACCCCTCCTTGTGCAATTTTGGAAAGTTTTTATGTTTTATTATTATTATCAGGGGTATATCCATTCCAATTTAAAGAAAATTGGACTAAATTATGTAGGAGTACTGTACAGAGTAGATTAGAACGTAAATTTCAAAAGGTACATTGATCACTTAGTCTCTGTAATTCAATTTCCTGATCTGTACAATAAGCACAATAATAACATCTACCTTACACTTTTGCAGGAATTGGAGAGCCCAAGGATTTTAAGGAGAGGACTGAAAATATTGTCAGAATCTGTCTGTTAGATCCCAGTCAGCAATTAATAATACAGACCTGGCCACGGTATTTCATTTAGTCTCAGTCTGACTCTTCTACATTGTTAGAGAATCTACATTGCCTGAGATCTTGCCTGGCATCAGTCTTAGGACCAAAGATCTCCTTCCACAGGAATTGGTCTCTGTCTTAACCTAAATACTGGTGTAATAAAGACGTACTTGGAACTTGGAGTTCTAAGATATTGGGTTCCCATATTGGAATCTACAGTGCCTTTGAGACAGAAGAGGATTTTGCATTCAAAAGACTACAAAGCCATTAGAAATATCATCAATACAAATACTATTAATTTGGTTTCAACAGTGAATTCAATTCAATTAAAAAACATCCATGATATGCTTACATTATTATACAAACCCCTAACCTCTTCATCCTCCCCTACTTCTAAGCTCCCAAAACAGCTGAATGGAGGTAAATTCTGTCACAATGATGTTGCTCAACCCAATTCATCAGTCAGTTCTTTTAGGTTTCCAACTTAGATGTGACCTGATTATTTATCAAAAATAGAGACCCTTGACAAGACAGAAGAATTGAGTGCCTTTTTTTAAAGAATGGTAATAATTATACTTTTTCAATAAGTGTAAAGTATTTAGGAAACCAGGATATGGAAAAGGGATAAAATTCTCCGGTTTTCTGTAGGCAAACTGATTTTAATTGAGTGAATTTTCCAGTCATGACTGGAAGACAAACTGAAGTCTCAGTAATGATGGTGGCATTGTTGCCTATCAGAAAGAGGGCTTACTGCGCTGCTGCAACTGAATAGAATATCAGCGTAATCAGCAACCAATGAATCATCTGTGGAGGAGCTGTTGCTGTTTTCTTCTTCCAGTAGCAACAGAGGCAGAACGGTAAAATAGATGAATAACAATTACTGTGGAAAACATCAAAGAGGAAAACAGGACTAAATAAGTGTCTGATGCACATTTTCGGACTCCTGTCTGTGAAGTGGTAGATGGACAGACAGTATTTATAACGAAAATGAATACTTCTCTGTAATAATGCAAAAGTGACACCAACAAAATAGATCCCTTTTGCTATTACTTAGCTTGTCCCTTAAAATGATACCTGAAAAATCCATTTCCTAGTTCTTCATCCATTCTATGCATCCCATGAAGATTGTTCAGTTAGAGTTCTTCAGTCCCTAATCAAACATTTTGGTTGTATGTGGTGTCTGGAAGAATGCCTGCTCACAATACAGATTCGGGGCATTGAAAAGACTCTGTAGTCAAGCTCAGAAGGGCCATATAATTATTGAGAATCCTGTATGAGTACAATTTCCGAGGTTATTCTTTTTCTGCCCTTGCTCCCTAACTCTCCATCACAGATAGCATATTACAGTGGAAGCAGAGGAAAGTATGAGATCACTGTGGTGCATTTTTTCCTGCAGGTAATGAATTAATCTTATCTAAAGTGTAGTTTATTTATTGGGCAGTCTCTATTAGGAAATAATAGCAGCACACACATATGAGTATGAGGGAAAATTATTTACTCTATACCTAAACATTTTTTAAACTTTCTATTATGGAATATTTTAACTATATCCCAAAACAGAAGGAATTGTATCATGAACCTTTATGTATATATCACTCAGCCTCAATAATTATCATTTCATGGACAAAAGTGTTCTTTGTATTCACCTACTTATCATCTTCACCCCTAGAATGACTTAAAGCAAATCCGAGACATCATTTAAAAATAGCATGGACCCAATGTCATTATCATACATTAAAAAAGCAAGCAGAGTTCAAATTTCCCTGATTATGTCTTACATCAGTGCTTCCTAAATGTTAATGTGCATAGGAATCATCAAGGGATCTTTTTAAAAGGCAGATTCTGATTCGATAGATGTAGGATGAAGCCTGAGATTTTCTATTTTTGACAAGTTCTCAGGTGATGCCAATGTTCCAGTCCTCAGGTCACACTTGATTAGCAAGGCCATTTGTTTTTTTATTTGTTTGTTTTGTTTTGTTTTTGTTTGTTTGTTTTTTGCCGTTTGTGTCTCAACTTTTGATATGTTAAAATTTTTTATTTAGGGATTAATGTGCCTTAAGATGTCAGAGTAACGCGTAACACTATTTTTGATCGTATGTTTACTCAAAAAAAAGTTCCGGTATATATCTGGCACTGTGCTGGGCATTGGGGAATCAGGAGAATTGGTCATATATAAAATCTTTTTATCTCTGGCCAGCTAACAGCTTTCCTAAAGGGTAGAAACAAAAGGTATATGTCCATGTTGAATTCTCTTTCTTATGTACACGTATTTGTAATAAGGTATGTATATTTTCCCTTTTATGAGAGGGATGGTGTATTAATTTTCTGTGACTGTTGTGAAAGGAAATTAAAGTTTGGGACCCCAAACTCCTTTATCCAAAAGGAAAAGGCAAGCTGGGACCTTGCCTCCCCTTTTGGTTCCTAAATAGGATGGCTACAAGATGAAAAGCTACAAGCCTCCGCCAGCCTCCGCCATATTTTGCCCACAAGGAAATTCCTAGTGAGCTGTTAAAATTTCACCATGGAAATGTAAATTGATAGTTTATCTTTACAAGCGCAGTGCCCCGCCCACCGACACAAATGCATATCTGATTGTCCCCTGCCCCATTTTGTCTGTGTTTATCTTATGTAAACTGCAGGTTCCCTCCATTTTTCTCTGCCCAATTTGTTTATGTTGTCATACATTAAAAATGCAAATTCACTGAGCCAGACAAAGGCACGAATAACTATTTTTCCTATCCCCCTACATGAAAATTATGTACTTCTCAGTTTCCCACCCTTTCCTCTTTAAATTTGGAACCCTCAAAATCATCTTCAGAGAAAGACATAGACCAGTCTCCCAGGAGCGTTCTTAACTTTGGCAAATAAATCTCCTAAAATGATTGAGACGTCTCTCGTTATTTTTCTCGATTGACACTGTCATAACGAATTAGTATAAATTTGGTGGCTTAACATAACAGACATTTATTCTTTCACAGTTTAGAGGCCAGCAATCTGAAATCAATTTCCCTGGGTTGAAGTCAAGATATCCTGTTGGCAGGGCAGCCCTACCTGGGAAGACTAGGCAGAATCACTTCCTTGACTTTTCCAGTTTCTGGTGGCTTCTTGCATTCTTTGCATTACTTGCTTTGTGGCTGCTTCTCTCTAATCTCTACCTCTGACTTCACAGAGTTAAGTTAACTAAATCGATTAGTTCCCATAAGAGTGGGAACTAATCTGTGTCTTCTCATCTGTGTCTGAGTGGTTCAAATGAGAAGGCCTATCAGATTTCCCTCTTCCTATCTCTTATGAAGATTCTTGTGATTGGCTTTAAAGTCTATCTGGTTAATCCAGAATAATGCCACCATGTAAAAATCCATAATTTAACACATATGCAAAGCCTCTTTTTCATTATAAGGTAACATTTACAGGTTCCAGAAATTAGAACCTGATATCTTCAAATGACTATTATTCAGTCTACTAAATTGGGCTCTTAATTTGGTTAAAAATTATGACCATAGAACCTTTTCTAAGAGACCACATCCCCTCAAAGTTATGTAAAAGAGATGTGGCATGATTTCATTGCTTATCCTATGGAGAATGAGGAAACCCCTTCTCCTCCCCAGACTGGGGAGGCTGAGAGGGAGCAGGCCATGTGGCCTGAGGGATGAGAGCAAAATGAGGGGTGGTGAATACAACAATTAGATACTCATTGTGTTAGTACACTTTGTATTGATATAACAGAATATCTAACACTGGGTAATTTATAAAAAGGAGGTTTATTTAGTTCACAGTTCCACAGGCTGCACAGTTGAAAAGGCGTGGCACCAGCATCTGCACGAGGGGAGTAAACCTGTGAAAAGAGATCACACGGTGAGAGAGGAAGCAAGAGAGTAGAACCGAGGAAGCCAGACTGTCTTTTTTTTTTTTTTTAACAAACACTCTTATGGGAACTAATCAATTCCCACAAGAGAGTAAGAACTCACTCGTGCCACAGAGAAGACATTAATCTGTTCATGAAGGATCTAATCACCTGACTTCCTACTAGACCCTACCTACCACCACTGCCAAATTGGGAATAAAATTTCAACATGAGTTTTGACAAAGACAAACTATATCCAAACCATGGCACTCATATTCCAAAGAATATGAGCTGAGTGTCACAATGAGGTTAATATTCCTAACATTAATGGTACTATGGGTGAATAGAATGAATATATGTATGAAATGTAAAATTGTACTCATAACAAAAATACTCAACCTATCATTTACAACTCCTGATTAGCTTCATTATTGTAAATTGCACACATGGATAATGATCCCACAATGTTTTATTACTTTTTAATTATGACTCTGGATTTGAAAACATCATCATCATAGATTCATAAGGGAGAGGAAAGTGCAAATTCATGCAATTCTTGGAATTTCTTTGATCATCTCTTTTCTTAATTGTAAAAGATCTGAGGCTGGACATGGTAGCTCATGCCTGTAATCCTAGCACTTTGGTAGGCCAAGGTGGGCAGATAACGAGGTCAGGAGATCGAGACCATCCTGGCCAACATGGTGATACCTCATCCCTAATAAAAATACAAAAATTAGCTGGTCGTGGTGGTGGATACCTGTAATCCCAGCTACTCGGGAAGCTGAAGCAGGAAAATCACTTGAACCAGGGAGTTGGAGGTTGCAGTGAGCTGAGATCATGCCACTGCACTCCAGCCTGGTGACAGAGCAAGACTCCATTGCAAAAAAAAAAAAAAAAAAAAAAAAAATCTGCAAGAAAAATGTCAATTCTATTTCTAATTAACAGACGTAACCACTCCATTTCAAAATAGAAAGACTCAGCGGTGATTTCTAGGTTGCTCTACTGGTACTCTGATCAGATTACAGAATATTACCAGTAATCTAGTGGTCTCCCATGTACTCCCTTTAAGTCATTGCTCTCTTCTTCAGGGTAACCTCTATTCTGACTTCTAATGGCATAGAATAATTTTGATAGTTTAATATTTTATATGAACTGAATCATATATTTTGCTTGTGTCTGCATTTTTTCCCTCAACATTATGATTGTGAAAATCCATTTTTTCCCTCAGCATTATGATTGTGAAAATCCATTAGATCACTCATTATCATCCCTCTATATATCCACTGTATGAATATACCATGATTTATTTATCTGTACTACCGCTGACGAACATTCAGATTTTCTGTATTTTAGCTATGACATATAATGTTATTAGAATCATTCTAGTAGATGGACTTTGGAAAACATATATCCACATATATATGGAGTATATACATAGGAGGGCAGTATCAGCTTTTATAGATACTGCTAAACTGTGTGTACAAATACAAATTGCACCAGCAGTAATATAAAAGTTTTGGTTTCTCCGAGCCTTGTCAACAGTTGAATTTTTTTAGCCATTCTCATGGATATATAATGCTATTGTATTGTGGTTCTAATTTATATTGCCCTGGTGACTAAGGAAGTTGGGCACTGTTTTTTGTATATATATTGGCCATTTGGATAGCGTTGGAGTTTTGCTCTTTGTTGCCCAGGCTGGAGTGCAATGGTGCAATCTCGACTCATCATAACCTCTGCCTCCCGGATTCAAGTGATTCTCCTGCCTCAGCCTCCCGAGTAGCTGGGATTACAGGCATGTGTCACCGCACCTGGCTAATTTTGTATTTTTAGTGGAGACGGGGTTTCCCTATGTTGGTCAGGCTGGTCTTGAACTCCCGACCTCAGGTGATCCAACTGCTTAGGCCTCCCAGAGTCCTGGGATTATGGGCGTGAGCCACCATGCCCAGCCTTGGATAGCTTCTTTGTGAGGTATCTGTTTAAGTATTTTATTTGTTTTTTTTTTTTCCTATGGAATTGTTTATTCTTTTCTCTATACAGCCTAGATAAACCCTATGACAGCTACATGTGCTACAGATACGTTTTTGCACTCAGTCATTTGCCCTTTCACTTTCTTCATGATGAGTTTTGATACATAGAAGACTGTGGTGCGTTTTTAATGTATGGTAATTGCTTTATGGATTATACTTACATAGAAGTACTGTATCTGAGTCAAAAGGAATTACTGAACCACAGCTTTTGCACATGCTGTTCCTCTTCCCCCTTACTGAACTACTTCTTATTTACCCTTCTTTTCTCATTTTAAGACTTTAACAGAAGTCAGATTAAGACCTCACTGCTGTTTCTTCTATGTTTTCCCCAAGTGACTACTTTCTTTAACATAGCTTTACTAACTTAATGATTTCTGTTTTTCTTGTTAGCTAAAAAAAGGACTGCTTCATTCTTTGTCCTCATTGTGACTCCAGTGCCTAGCTTATTATAATAATAGCTAACATACATTGAATGCCAAGCAGTGTTCTAAATTTATTTAAATAAATTATTTCCCTTTAATTCTTACAACTCTATGAGGTGTGTGCTATTATTATCCCCATTTTGTAGATAAGAACATTAAAGCACAGATAATTTAAAATATGTTGTACATTGGCACACATGGTTAGTAATGGGTAGATACAGGGTTCAAACCTAGGTAGTGTGATTTCAGAAACATGCTCTTTGTTACTATGTTGTATGGTTATATTTAACAGCAGGCAAGTAATAAATATGTGTTTAATGAATGAATTATTATTGAAAATTCAATACCATACAAACAATATAATTAAATTTGCTTAACCTAGGTAGTGTGATTTCAGAAACATGCTCTTTGTTACTATGCTGTACAGTTATATTTAATAGTAGGCAGGTAATAAATATGTGTTTAATGAATGAATTATAATTGAAAATTCAATACCATACAAATAATTTAATTAAATTTGCTCATTCTAAGAATGCGTTAACTGGGGTTAAGAGGCAAGGTGATTTGCCATGATCACACAGCTAATACTTGCTAAAATTCCAACATAATTTCAATTGTGTTGATTGCCATTTCACTGTTCTTACTCCTGCTCCATATCTTGGATGTGTATTTTCAAAAAGAAACCATTTACCTCTTTGTAAAACCCTGCAAAACTCTACTGCTTTCAAAAGATAATCATGGGCATAAGCCATTTCTAGTGATAAAAACTGTTCACTTTTAGATACATGGCATGACAGCTAAACAAATTTAATGATGAAATCAGGCTTATCTTTTTTTTTTTTTTTTTTAAGACGAAGTCTCGCTCTGTCGCCCAGGCTGGAGTGCAGTGGCCGGATCTCAGCTCACTGCAAGCTCTGCCTCCCTGGTTTAGGTCATTCTCCTGCCTCAGACTCCCGAGTAGCTGGGACTACAGGCGCCCGCCACCACACCCGACTAGTTTTTTGTATTTTTTTAGTAGAGACAGGGTTTCACCGTGTTAGCCAGGATGGTCTCGATCTCCTGACCTCGTGATCCGCCCGTCTTGGCCTCCTAAAGTGCTGGGATTACAGGCTTGAGCCACCGCGCCCGGCAGACTTATCTATAGAATCGTATTGTTATAGCTGAGTCAACCTAATATCCTCCTGAAAAGTGAAAACTTCAAAGACTTTGAAATATTTGAATGTTTTTCATTGTGAGACCAAACTGAAATTTTCACTTTTCATGTGCTTGTTTGGCCCTGTGGCTAGGTTTAAGGCAGCCTTGATGTATATTGCCCTGATCTGCTCTGCTGCTCTTCTCTCTTCCCCTCCCTAGGCCAAATACTGCCCACTATTCTTGTCTAGAATGAGTCTGCTAAGCCTCATTTAACAGAACTTAGGCATTGAAAACTATTTCCTGTTTTTTATTTCATTATTTTATCAAATACAAACTTGCATCAGGAAGGCCAACTGGAAACAGCTTTGGAAAGGGTTAACTCTGGTAAGTATGTTAAGATTTCATTAATATTTTCTCATTGATTTTAGTTTATTTTGAACACATTATTTATCATGCTAGGTTCCGAGGCAATAGACTACATAATTCTGCAATACACCCCTGAAAATTATAATGAAATATCAGGAAAAGGGCATTAAGACAAAACAGGGAAATAAGCAATATAACAAGAAGTCGTATGTTTTGCTCAATACAATCCAATTTTTGTTGATTTCCAGTTTTTTATAGTATGACAAAAGACCAGAAGCTTACCTTTTATTGTCATATATTTTACTAGACCAAATAACACGATTTGACTATTGCAATTGCCGCACCTAGGAGTATTCTTCATGTACTTTCAGAACTGAATTTGTTAAGGTAAACCTATGTTTATTATCAAAGCCTTACTGTGATAATATTTAATCCCTTATGAAATATGCATCACACGATTTTTAAAAATAAGCAAATCCAGCTTCTAAGGCTCCTGTACTTGAATTTCTCATTATTCTCTCCACTGTTCATCAGTGAAGTAATTTTCCATAGGAACACTAGGCTTCTTGTTGCTCATTCATTTACCATTGCCCTCTGAAGCCTGTGATCTAGTGCTGAAACTAAACAGAGTAGTATTTTTTTAATTATGGAAAATTTCATACATTTGTAACAGAAGAGAGTATAGTATAACAAAGCCCCAAGCATACCTCACCTAGCCAACTTTTACCATTATTAATTAAAAGCCCATCTTGTTTCATTTGTAATTCTATCCCTTCTCCTGTTTGGATTATTTTGAAACAAATTTCAATCATTATATCAATTTATCCATAAAATTTTCCGTATGTGTTTCTCAGCAAAGGAACACTTTTTGTTAGAAGAGAAAAAGCCAATATCATTATCTCAGCTAAAGAAAAAAAATCAATTAATTATATCAATGTCCAATTGATGTTCAAGTTTCATTAAATGTTTTTTTACTTTTTAAAATAGTTGTGGGTTTGAGTCCAGATCCAAGCAAGTCCATCAAAATGTATTTGTTTTACAAGTCTCTTAAACTTCTTTTAGTCTATAAATTTTCCTTGCCCCCCTTTGTATTTCTTGCAGCTTATTGAAGAAAAGTGTGATTTTTGGTTCATAGAGTTCCTGATGGTCTGGATTTTACTGATTGTATCCCTATGGTATTCAGAAAAGCATGTCCCTCCATCCCCTGAAATGCCTACGTACTGACAATTTAATCTAGAGGCTTCATTGGATTCTGGTTTATTTGGTTTTATTTGTTAAGAATCCAAAATAGGTAGTATTTAAACCTCTTTTTTCATTGTGTTAGGCTGCTTATTGAGATCAGATGTTGTCAGAGAGCCCTAAAATTTTTCATCTGCTTTTTATTATTTTATTTTAGGATTCACATTGGTGATACTATGATATAAACTATATTAATTGGTGATATTTCTTTGTTTATTAACTGGCATTCTAACATTTTTAAGAAAGCTTTTTTAAGGTGAACTTTTTCTATCAACTATTTGGTTACCTGATGTACAGTTCATCAAAGAAAGTCAGGATAAATACTTGATTCATCTTTTTTCATCAGTCTTTAAAACAATCAATTAATTCCCTTGCATCATTCAAAGATGATCATTAAGTTTTCTTAAGGAGATTTATAATAAAAATAACCTCTATTTATTTAATTAGTTACCATTTCCGGTTCTTCCCATTTATTTGTGTAAATGCAAGCTTTCTTTTGGTATCGTTTTCCTTCTACCTGAAGAATTTCCTTCATCATTTCTTGTAGTGTAGGTTGGCTGGTGATAAATTCTTTCAGATTTTGTATGTCTGAAAATGTCTTTACTTTGCCTTTATTTTGAAAGATATTTTCACTTGGTACAGAATTCTAGCTTGACCTCTTTTTTTCTTTTTTTTCCTTTAAGTACTTTAAGACGCTGCTCCACTGTTTTTATGCTTGTATTGTATCCAACAAAAATCAGCTCTTGCCCTTATCTTTGTTCCTCTGTACACACATGTCTCTTTTCCCTCTGGCTGCTTTAAGGATTTTTCTCTTTATCCCTGCTTCGAGCAAGTTGATTAAGATGTAATTTTTTTCCTGTTTCTTCTGTTTATATTTCATTTAAGACTCTAGATTCCTTGATTGGTTTTCATCAAATTTGGAAAATCTTCAGCCATTATTTATTGAGATATGGTTTTGTGTCCCCATATTTCCCTCCTTTGGAAACTCCAATTACCTGAAGTTGTTCCACAGCTCACTGATTATACTTTATTCATTTATATTTTTTCTTTCTGTGTTTGTTTTTCATATTTTTTATTGCTATGCCTTCAAGTTCACTAATATTTTATCTGTAACATCTAATCTACTATTAATCCCATACTGTTAATTTTTCATCAAAGACACTGTAGGCATCATCTTTAGAAGTTTGATTTGGACCTTTTAACATCTTTTATGTCTTTACTAACTCAGGTACATAGATTGCAGTTATAATAACTATTCTCATGCTCTTGTCTGCTAATTCTAAGATCAATGTCATTTCTGGGTCAGTTTCAATGGATTATTTTTTTCTCATTATGGGTCATATATCCTTGCTTCTTTTCATTCTTGGTAATCTTTGATTTTTTCCTTTTTTTCATTCCTACAAGGTATTCTTGAGCATTATTCTGATACATAGTTTAGTTGGGAATACTTTGATATTTTTGTTTCTTTGCTTTTTAAGATTTACTAGGTCAAGCCAGATTAGTGCTCAGTTTAGGCCAATTTTTCTCCACTATTATGACAAGACACTTCTGATATTCTACCAAATACCCCGTAAATCTTGAGATTTCTGCAATCTAGTTGGTGGGGACAGAAACCATGCCCAGTCTTGTGTGGATATTGGGCACTGTTGCCTCCAATTGGGTAGTGGTTTCCCTAGACTTGGGTAGTTTTCTTATACACATGATCAGCACACATCTGGATACTCAGAGAATCTCTCTACATATGTCTGGATTCCTCTGTCTGTGCAACTCTTTCCTCTCTAGTACTTTATTCTGTGGAATGTAGCTGTTTTGGTAGAAATTAGCCATCTTGGTCTCTCTGGTCTCTAAATTCTATTGACTCAATTAGGAAGCCTCACGGGCTCCATTTGGGTTCTAATTCACTGTATCATGAACGAAAAGCTCACACAAGGTGGTAATATTTGGCATTGATAGGGATTGCCTTGTTTGTTTTCTCTCTCTGTGATCATTCTCTATCATTGCTTAATGTCGAGTGTCTTGAAAACCATCAATGCGTTTATTTTGTGTTTTCATTATTTCAAGCAGAAGAGTAAATCCAGTTTCTGTTATTTAACCTTGGTTGAAAGTTAAATTCAGTTTAATATGTATATAAATATATATGTAATAGATATAATTATGGACTTTTAACATATTTGATATGTTTCAAATATGGATATTAGTTTTAATACTCTAATTGTCCCATTTTGGCCGGGGAAAACACCCTACTAGGTGGCATTTGACAGGCTCCAGGAGTCCTTGCTTTCTTTTCAACAATGTTAGAGATGCTTTTTCTCCAGTGCTGTAAAGAAATAGCACTCGAACATATATTTAATTTTCTCAGCAAGGCTATCACACAAAGGGTACACTCGCCAGCAGTTTTGCTGAACAAAGGGGACAGGGTCATTTATAACCTGACGTGTCCAGGTTCCGTTGGCTGGAATGGGACCTCACATTCTGTATTTGTCCTAATTGTCTAGCAACTTAGAACTTTTCAAAAGAGGCAAAGGCAGAGGAGAACAAAGGAAAGAAGAAGTAACTTGTGGAATGCTGAGAAAGGTAAAAACACCTCCAAATAAGGAAGAGGAACAGGATATGACCTAATACTTGCTTGGACCAGTATAATAAGCATGCCAGGGCAAATATTTAGGCTAAATTGTGGGAGCTAAGAATGCAAAATACATTTATTTCTTTATTATGGCTAGCAGATATCTAAGAATGTTAGCACAGGTCTTTGAATAAATTTTGCTTCTATGAGAAGTTGCTATTTATTCCTAATTAGACTGGGAGGAAAGTCTCTTTGAAGAGGAACCTCTACTTTACTTTTTACAACAAGATGTTTCAGGCTCATTTTGTACATTTCCTGCGTTAAGTCAGTCATTTCTACAGAAATTCAGGAGGCCTGCTCTGAAGAAGAAAGAGAAAATAATAACCCAGACCTGGGATACTGAAAAAAAGCCCTACATATAACATCAGAAAATGTTCTAGACTTATTGGAACACATCTGGAGAATATCCAAAAGCTCAACAAGCAAACCTCAGGCCTGTCACACTTTTCATCATGCTTCTCAATGCCCACCTCCTGCCTCACCAACACACACACGCACGTGCACATGCCTATACACACACACACACACACACACACACACCATTTATATCAAACCAAAAATGAAATAAATCTTTTTTATTAGTTGCTCTGGATATTGGAAGCTTTATTAGTCCGTTTTCACATTGCTATGAAAAAAATGCCCGAAACTGGGTAATTTATTTATTTATTTATTTATTTATTTGAGATGGGGTCTCGCTGTGTCTCCCAGACTGGAGTGCAGTGGCCCGATCTCAGCTCACTGCAAGCTCTGCCTCCCTGGTTTAGGTCATTCTCCTGCCTCAGACTCCCGAGTAGCTGGGACTACAGGCGCCCGCCACCACGCCCAGCTAATTTTTTGTATTTTTAGTAGAGACAGGGTTTCACTGTGTTAGCCAGGATGGTCTCGATCTCCTGACCTCGTGATCCGCCCGTCTTGGCCTCCTAAAGTGCTGGGATTACAGGCTTGAGCC
>NW_012108352.1:1116007-1163466 GCF_000951045.1 Mandrillus leucophaeus | reverse complement strand
TGGGACTACAGGCGCCCGCCACCACGCCCAGCTAATTTTTTGTATTTTTAGTAGAGACAGGGTTTCACTGTGTTAGCCAGGATGGTCTCGATCTCCTGGCCTCGTGGTCCACCTGCCTCGGCCTCCCAAAGTGCTGGGATTACAGGCGTGATCCACTGCCCCCGGCCAAGAGACTGGGTAATTTATAAGGAAAAGAGATTTAATGGACTCACTGTTCTTCATGGTTGGGGAAGCCTCAGGAAATTTAGAATCATGGTGGAAAGCACCTCTTCACAGAGTGGCATGGGAAAGAATGAGTGCCAGCAGAGGAAATGCCAGACACTTACAAAACCATCAGATCTTGTGAGAACTCACTCAGTGTCACGAGAACAGCATGGGGAAAACTGCCCCCATGATTCAATTACTTCCCATCAGGTCCCTCCCACGACATGTGGGGATTACTGGTATTACAATTCAAGATGTGACTTGGGTAGGGACACAGCCAAACCGTATCAGGGGCAATGGAAAGGAATATCAAATATTGACCATTTAGAGCATTAACTATTCAGCTTTCATTTCAGAGAACGAACTCCTAGTCACTACTTTTATTATCAGTCTTCTAATATAGGTGGGAAAAAAATCATAAAAGATAGAAAAACTGGAACAAATGTAAATTCTGTGTCTAAATTGCTCAACTTTTAATATTTCAGAAGTAAACAACACGGAAAAATGAAATCCATAAATAATCTATTCAAACCTTTGTTCTCAAAAAATATTTTTGACTTGTATATTTAGCAAAAAGTGACCACAGTTAGTAAAGGGAAACAGATATGATTGTCTCATTTTTCCTTCTTTCTTTCTCCCAGGCTCATTATTTTGGAAAGTTTATAAGTGAAAAACAAAAGCTAGTGAGGCAAGAAAATAGCACTGATTGGTATGCAAAGGAGGAGATCAAGTAATCCTTGATAATCTGCAAGTCATGTTGCCCATTGGATAATGCAGGCTCAAAAGAATGTTTGAACAAGCTTCTTCATGTGAATCTCTGGTTCCCATGTCTCATGTTACATTGGGAAGAAGATTATTTGTGCCATAAAGAGAAAGATCTCTTGGGAAGGGAAAAAGCAGTTTAATACTTGTGACTGTTGAACATTGAGACATATCTAGTATACAACTGTGATATACCAGATTATAAGTCATAAACCATTAGTTAACCTTAATCTCTTCTTCATATTCCAATTTTGGATTGCTACATTATCCATGCCATCGATGATCTCTTTCATTTAAAACCCTTGCTATCTAGAAAATTAATCCCATATCCTCAACCTTTCTTCTCTCTATGTACTAGGGGTAAAGGTATGGCCAATCAAGGATAATATATCCCTCTCCAAAAACCTCTGTCATATCCAGATCATTGTTTATGTTCATCCATATTCAGGTAATTCTGATACAAGAAATATTAATTCAGGATTACAATTAGGATTTTGAATCAAAAGGAAATTCCTTTGAGTATATCTCAGTAATCATAATATAAATAGAATCACAACCATGTTTTACTAAATTATTTTATATGAGTAACATATATTCAGTGTAAAAATGTAGGAAATAGAAATAAGCAATACAAATATATTAAGTTGAAATCACACACAAAGTCTTTACTTCAAGATAACTGTTGGTAACATACTGAAGAATACCCTTCCAAACTTTTTCTTATGAAAATATGATCATCTTTTTGATTCACAATTGGCATTATTTTTGAAACATTTATCTTGTTCTGAAATAATTTTTGATCTTTTAATTAAAAAGTAAAAGCCATATATATACATGATTAAAATTCAAATGAGATACTAAGACATAACATGAAAATTATAAGTCGATCCAGGCCTATATAGCCATTAACATTTTTTAAACATATCAAGAAGTATTTTATAAATTACCAGAATATACACCCACATGCATACATATATTTCGTGAGAAAATGGGATCATACTAAACCTACTACTCGATACCTTTGCTTTTTAAAATTAATAATAATATTAATCATCATCTTAGAGATACTTTCTTATCAGTATGTAATATTTTCCTTACTCTCTCTTCCCTTTTACAGGCACTGATATTCATTCTCTTGGATTATATGCATGCAAAGAAGGACTTAACAACTCATGGAAAAGTAATGTAAACTCCTTCAGTGACTAAAAAAAAAAGTTTCTCTGGTAAGTTGGATAAACTACTAGCAGTATAAAATGGAGAGTAGTGTTTCCAGTGAATTCATTAATTGGAAATATGCAGAAAAAATTATAATAAGAGTATTAAATTGTTTGAGAAACATAAAAGCAGATTACCAAATTATTGTGAATCTTTTTGCATTTCCTTACTGAATGAGATTTATGTTACTTTCATTTATTTCATTTATCCTCCATACTGCTGTGCTGTTAGTCTTTGAGTATGCATATCCTGTGGAGCATACAAATTATTAAGTTTCTGTTTTCTCCTTATTTACTTATTCATCTAATCTATAACCACATCTACACACATAGGAACCCACCCAGTCTCAGAACAATAAAAAGTGCCTCTCTGGTTTATTAGGGAGAAAGGAGATCTTCAGCTGTAAGTGTGTGCCCAAAATGAGGATTGCACCTGATTGTACTTTTGTTCTTTTGTTTGGATCTGATCTGGTGATTATTTCAATAGCAGGTAGAATTCACTGTTCTCCTCAGGTGGAGGAAGTGTTTATGGCGGCAGAGAGGCCATAAGAGTAATCTGCCAGCGCACAAAAGAAAAAACAGAATTTTGTTCCTCACAAAGCCTATTGATTACACCTATTTACTTCCCTGATAAGTGATGAATAATTTTATTTCTAGCACAATACTAAGTATCTCTTTGTGTATGTGAAGGAAGTTGTAACTACTTCAATTTTACTTTTCACTGAGACCTCTTGGATTGTAGATACTTTTAAATAGCAATAATTGAACCATGTCTGTTTCTAAATGTAATGTGAGTCATTGCTGCAATAACCTGAAGAGGAAGAATGAATGGTTGACAGAACTGACAAGCCAATAAGAATAAGAAAAATATCTAGTTTCAGAGTTTTATTTCTGTTCCTCAGTTCTAAACTGTGTGTATCCTATATGTAAAGGAAATATCCAGAGCTCTCGTCAAAATGCAAAGCACTCAGAAAAGAATGGAAAATTTTTAGGCGTGTTCTGTAGCAATTTGGATGTCATCATGCTCTTTCTTACTCCTGAGGGCTTTGAGTCAGTTGGGCATTGAAGTACTTATCCTGTTTTCTCTTGTTCTAAGAATTTCTTCTAGTGTCACTCAACCTCTCCCGGGTGCGCTTTTAAAACTTTATTCTTGTCAACATCTTTATCTCATTCAAATTGTCAGAACCTGGCTCAGTGACTGCTTGGAGCCAACAGTTCCATAGGTTTTAGATTTTCAGGCATTACTTGAAAATAAGCCCCTTCACATCCTATATCTGGGCTGCTAGCAGGTTCATGATCATCTTCACAGCTCAGACAGCGAGACTCCCCCTCTTTATTATCTCTGAAACCGCTGCCACATGTTCATCCTTCCTAATTTCCTTAAATCCTGAGTTTTCTATTTTGAATTTGTCAGACTCTATTCTCTATATTTTTACCATGTTTTTCTGTGGCTGCTCTGTTTGACATTTCCCATCAACTAACTGAGGACCATCTGGGTTTTAGTAAACTCATCTCCCTCTAGATCAATCCATAAAACGATGTAACTCTGGAATTTGACATCAGATTTCCATGACCACTTGAAAGGATAATAATGGATATTATTGGATGGAATGGAATAAAGGATATTCACCATGTGAGAGGCTTTTAGTGGTTAAGAACCTGAAATATGTGCATTCCCAAGGG
Source organism: Mandrillus leucophaeus (assembly GCF_000951045.1). Taxonomy (NCBI): domain Eukaryota; kingdom Metazoa; phylum Chordata; class Mammalia; order Primates; family Cercopithecidae; genus Mandrillus; species Mandrillus leucophaeus. Next base: position 1,159,603 of record NW_012108352.1, on the reverse strand, counting down.
TAAAAGGCAGCGTTATATTTTCAATGCAATAAAATATTAGGGTCAGATATCTTGGAATAATGACTTTCTGGCAAGACTGTACAGTGAACCACATTTAAGCTATAAGGTTTCAGATGAAGAATCCAAATTCTGTAGTCAGTTAAATGTATGCATTACAAAAGCACTTCTCACTGCATTTCTAATAGGACTATTCCAGTTCTTTTGCTCCAAAGGAAAGATTTTTAAAAACCTTAAATTCACCAGGGACACAGCAGAGTTTTTTAAATTTTTTAATTTTTTAATTTTTGGAATATTGGGGAAGAGCTCATTGAATTTTTCTATTTAGGAAATGGTCTCTCCACTTGCTTTAATTTGATGTAGTACTGAATGTCAAATTTCAGATTAGTTATTTAGGTTTACTCTTTCAAAGTATACTTATTTTCATTATATATTTTTAATTGTTCTAAGAACTGAATAAAAACCTTATGAGCAGTCAAGTATGTATGGATAAATGAAATATCTAGGATTTGCTTTAAATAATCCAGCAAGTAAAAAAGGGGGTGTGGACGAAATAATGTGAAACAGAGTTGATAAATATTCAAGGTGGGTTTTAAGTGTATGGTGGTTCATTGTAATCTTTTCTCTACTTTTGTGTATGTTTGAACATTTCCATAATAAAAGCATAAAAAGCTTGAGCATTATTCTGCATATAACCAAAGTATTTCTGACAGTAGCTGAAGTGATATGTTTAACTTTTTTGAGTAAACCTTTTTTTGTTTTGTTTTGTTTTGATTTTGTTTGTTTGTTTTTTGTTTTTTGAGACAGAGTCTCACTCTGTTGCCCAGGCTGGAGTGCAATGGCGCCATCTCGGCTCACCGCAAACTCCACCTCCCGGGTTCAAGTGATTCTCCTGCCTCAGCCTCCCGAGTAGATGGGACTACAGGCGCATGCCACCACGCCTGGCTAATTTTTTGTAGTTTTAGTAGAGACGGAATTTCACTGTGTTAGCCAGGCTGGTCTCGATCTCCTGACCTCGTGATCTGCCCACTTAATTACAGGCATGAGCCACCACACCCGGCAAAACTTTATTAGTCTCAGCGTTACAAACAATCTGCTTAATTAGCAAGATTGCAAAAGCCTGAGTGGGATTTTCTTCCATGAAATATCTTGCTTATGTAAATCATTAGCACATGATTAATGTGAGAAGAAACTGTAAAATAGCATTTATATAACTGGTATTTCCAAAACTGGCCTTGAAATTTTTGCTGTAGGCCAGTGGAAAGTATTTTTTCCATATAGTGTGATCCTGATTACACTTTTGTTATAAAAAAGAAGGGGCTGGTTGGGAATAAAAATCTAAACTTTTTTTTTTTTTTTTGAGAAAAGTTAGGTAGAGGGTATCTTGCTTGAAATACTAGTTGTGCCTAAGCTAGAGTTTTCAGAACAGTTCCCTGGTTATAATTCTATTACCATAAAAGAATGAGAACCACTAAGGCGAAGTCCTTTCTTCAGTATCAGATTCTGCTGTTTGTCTTTTTTGTTCTTTATATACTGTGATAACACATCATTCTCTTTTGGATAATCTTTATTCATCCCCGAAACAATTCTAAGTTATAATAATCCTCAGAGATGTTGATGCAGTCAATATCGAAGAATAGATTGTCCCAGGCATTTCTGTTGCAGCCTTTGGGGATACACTAATTAGATTACCAAGAACCTTTCAAAATAGAAGCTCATCTTTAGTCTCCAAACTTGCTGCTTTTCAAGGAATTCGTTTTTGCATATTTTGGTTTCTTTTTGTGGTGTCTTATTAACTGTAACAGTTCCACTGCTAAAAAACATCATTGATAAGATTCCGTTGATGTCCGAAGATTATTTTGATGGATTGCACTAGAAACAAACCCCTTTCATCTGCATCCTTATATGATACTTTGTTAATAGTCGAGAAGCTGTTATCTTGTAGAGTTAACACCAAGTGACTGATTTGCTCTATCTGGTCAAATAACAGAATTTTTAATCTTATGACTTAGCTAAATATTTTTGGAATTCCTCAAGTTTTCTAGTGAATCACCAGGTTGACTTTTTTTTTTCCCCTAGAAATTTAAAATATCTTTTTTTGTTGTTCATTTTGTAAAGCAAGTGTACATGCTATAAATTCAGAGGACATGAGGAATAATATTTTGAAAATTGATTTTAGCCAAATATATAAAATAGAACTTCACCTAAAGGTTTTCCAGTTGGGGGAAGAAAGGACTAAAAGACTGTGGGCATTTTTCACATCCTGATTTATGAGGGACACAGGATTGATCCAGGGACTTTCACCTTTGCTCATTCCACCCTCACTAGATGACAAGAGAATGCAAATTTACCTCTAACTTTTGTTTTGTTTTGTTTACCATTTTGTGGCTCATTATTTACCTACAAGAAAATTCATCTGCCAGGCATGGTGGCTGGAGCCTGTAATCCTAATATTTTGGGATGCCGAGTCAGGCAGATTGCTTGAGTCCAGGAGTTCCAGAGAAGCCTGGGCAATGTAGTGAAACACCTTCTCTACAAAAAAATACAAAAAATAATAATAATAATTAGATGGGCATGGTAGCTGTATGCTCAGCTACTCAGGAGGGAAGCTGAGGTGGAAGGATCGATAGAACCTGGAAACTTGATGCTGTAGTGAGCCAAGAAAGCCCCATTGCACTCTGGCCGGAAGGACAAAGGGAGACTGTGTCTCAAAACTAAAATAAAATGAATTAAAAATAAAATGCATCAATTTTAAGTGCACAGTTTAATGACTTTTTGTAATTGTATGCAACTATATGATTACCACAATTATCAGGCTATAGAATTTTTTCTTCAGGCTAAGAAGTTTCTGGTGCCTCTTTTCACTATGTCCAATTCCCCTACATCCCCTGTCCCCACCACAGGTAACCATTGATCTGTTTTCTGGAACTATAGTTTTGCCTCTTATATGATTTCAAATAAATGAAATCATAGTCTTTTGTGTTTGATTTCTTTCACTTTCCATAATGATTTTGAGATTTATCTATAGTATTGCTACCATAAATATTTCATTTATTTTTGTTTCTGAGTAGCATGCCATGGTATGAATGTACTACAATTTCTTTATCACTTTACCAGTTGAGCTTCATTTACTGGCTATCATAGATAATATGAACATTCATACATAAATAATTCTGTGGTCGTGTTTTCATTCCTCATGGTTAATACCAAGAAGGGGAATTGCTAGGTAGTGTGCTTAACTTCATAAGGTGTTGCCATTACTGTTTTTCATTAAGGTTTCACCATTTTCTATTTTCAACAATAGTGAATGAGAGTTACAGTTACTCTACTTCTTTGCCAAAACTTGGTATTTTCAGTCTTTTTAAACTTGAAGCATTCTAGTAGGTGTGTTAATGTGTCTCATTGGGGTTTTAATGTGCATTTTCTGGTGACTACTGATATTGCACATCCTTCCAAGGGATTATTATTCATTTATATATTTTCTTTTAGGAGTGTCCATTTAAATATTTTGCCTAGTTTTAATTATGTTGTCTGCCTTCTTATCTCTGATGCTGATAACTGCATTAGTATCCCATTGTATAGAATCAGTCTCCATATTAGTCTGTTTTCAAATTGCTGATAAAGACATACCCCAGACTCTACAATTTGCAAAAGAAAGAGATTTAATGGACTTACAGTTTCACATGGCTAGGGAGGCCTCACAATCATGGCAGAAGGCAAGGAGGAGCAAAGCACGTCTTACATGTGTGATGGCAGGCAAAGAGAGAGTCTGTGCAGGGAAACTCCCATTTGTAAAACCATCAGATCTCATGAGGCTCATTCACTATCACGAGAACAGCACAGAAAAGACCCACCCCCATAATTCAATAACCTCCCACTGGGTTCCTCCCACTACACATGGGAATTGTGGGAGTTACAATTTAAAATGAGATTTGTAAGGGGACACAGCCAAACCATATCAATCTCCTATTGATGGACATTGAAACGGTTTTGAGTATTTTTACTAGTATTCGCAGGATTTAAGTTACTGAATTACCTTTCATTATTTTTATATTTTGATATATACTACCAAATTTCTCTTAAAAAATGCTTTATTTATTTGCTTGTTTTTCTTCACAAGGGTCATGCTAACCTTCCAACAATCATGCTTTCCTTTTTTTGCAAAGGATGCATCATAAACATCTTTTCAGTTTAATAGGCATATATCTAGATACTAAATTTTGATGGGTGCTTAACCATTCATTGTATGGATATGAGATAATTTTTTTAACCAGTTACCTTAAGATAGATATTTAGATTGGTTCCACTTTTTCACTATTACTAGCAGCACCAGAATGAGCATTCTTGTTCATACATATTTTTCCAGTTGTCTAATTTTTTTTAGGATAAATGCCTTTTGATACATATTCTTTATTATATACATATATATGTACATATTCGTTTGACAGAGTCTCACTCTGTCACCCAGGCCAGAGTGCAGTGGCACAATCTCGATCTCACTGCAGCCTCAACCTCCCAGGCTCAAGTGATCCTCCCACTTCAACCTCCTGAGTAGCTGGGACTACAGGTGCATGCCACCATGCTTGGCTATTTTTATTATTATTTTTTGCAGAGACAGGGTCTCGCCATGTTGCCCTGGCTGGTCTCAAACTTCTGGGCTCAAGCAATCTGCCAGCCTCGGTGTCCCAAAGTGCTGGGATTACAGGCTTGAGCCACCATGCCTGGACCCCTTTATTTTATATTAACAAGTTTTATACTTGTTTAATGATTTCCTTGGCTTATAATCATTCATTTACATTACTACAGCCTCCATAAAAACCTGTCAAAAAGGAAACAATAACATTGTTTTATGGCAGAAAATATTGGAAATATTGGTAAATAATAAGCAAAATATTGTCACCCAGGGAAGCGTCATAGTGTTGTACCAGCTTCATTATATGAGATACTGAGCAAGACCTTTGGCCTTTATAATATTCTTTCCAGAAAATCATGAAGTTTGATAGAATTATGCCCTCATTAGACCCTCAAGATTTACTTTTTAATAAAATGTGGGCCATCTTAAATTAGTTTATGCAGAATTCTTTTAGAAGATAAGCAAAAATGTTTGGAAAGATTGTTTCCAATAAAATAACAACAGGAATGAAATTAGAGCCAGATGATTTATAAAAGAATTATATTAGGTTCATTTCTCTAATTGTTAAAATGCATTGGATTAATTGAATTTCTGCTTTAATGTTTCTTCTTTATTAGATCAGAATTGACCAGAATTCATAGAAGTACACAATATCAAGAATACTTTCATTAGCAAAAGACAAAAATATACTTGTAATTACCAAGGACAAGTTAGAATATGTTTTAGTGAATATCTAGTTAAGATAATTTTTTAAAATTACCTTGTGCATAAATAGCATCAAAGCTTATAAGGCAAAGGGTTTTCAAAAGCCTTTTTAGTTTTAATTAACGTATGGTTGCATTGAAGTCTAGCTACATTGTGGGTTGAGTAGAGTGGAACTAGTTTTGAATGTCTGCCTGCTAGTTGCATGGTCATATTGACTTCCTGTGATCCCTTCAGGTATCCTCTTTGCTATCTCTTGGCTGCTCAGGGCCCATTTTAAAGCCTCATCTGTTCAAATCAGAATACCATGTTCCATGACATCTTTTACACCAGCAAAATTTATCTAATCTTCTTTTTCTGGCTTCCTCAGAGATTCCATTAGAATTTTTCACTAATTAGTAGTAGATGGGGTTAAATTAATCGGATAAATTAATTTCTGCTACAGTCTTAATGAGTTAGTGAGTTGTCCCACCCAAGAAAATAAGGATTGCCTCAACCAAACTAAAATGTACTAACATAGGTGAAAAGTACTTCTTCAAAGGGTGAAATTTAAGACAAAGAGAAGATATTTCTAGGACCTCTATTGCTTCTCCCATCATACTACTGTTATCATTTATAACAGAGCCAGTTATAAAACTGGATCTGTTTAGTTACTGGAGATCTTCATTGCTAGTCATGTCTCTTAGCATAGTGAATCTATCATAATCTTAGCAGGGAAATCTGCTATACATAAGGTGAGCAGTTCCAATTTGCTCTTACTATTGCAAAATAATTATTTAATATATCTATATAACTCTGGAGAATGTATTAAAGTTATGATCAGGTGGAATCTTGACTGGGTTTAAATATTGATAACCAACAAAGCATTCATTTTCTGGAAATACTTGAATATTGAACAAAAATATTCTGGTTCTCCTTTTGAGAAATTACAACATTTTGTGAAAACTATACTCTACATTTTCATGGGACTTGACAGTATACTGTATTTTCATAAGCATTCTTTAATTCGAAGTTCACAATAGGTTAGTGAGTCAGACAAGATACAAACTCTCATTCCCACATAACAGATAGAAACACTGAATTGATTTGTCCAAATCTTCCCAGCCATTTACTGGTAGAACTTACGTCCTCTGTCCATTCAGTATAATTCAACATGTTAAGTGACCAGCAGATGTGAGATTATTACATTCTGATACATAAACAGTTTCTCAAAGGAGGATGCTTGATTTCACTTCCTCTCCCTTTTCTACACTCAAAGGAAGAAAGTTCTTGGTAAGAATCATGGCAAACCAAGTTTTTGCATTCATATCCATTGGGTAAATTTTTAAAAAAATCAACTAGTTATCCTGATTCTTTTGATACCACATATTCAGAGATTTGGGAATATATAAATAATATATCGATTTACTTTCATCCATTTTAACCTAATATCAATTCTGCATTTGTCTAAGACCTCTGCACAGTCACTTTGAAGTGGAGATGTTTCAAGGATTAATCTATGAGATGTTCCTTTAGTCTACAAACATTTGTTGAACAGCTTCTGGTAGCAAGAAAATAAAACAATGTAATGGGCCAGAAAATGATGGGGCTGGGTAAGGATTGGAGGTTATTTTAGGTAGGATGGAGTGGAATGGTCTCTTGGAAAAAGTGATATTTTACCCAAGCTCTGAGTAATGAAAAGTGAGGACAGTATTACAAGCAGATGGAACAGCAAGCACAAAGGCTCTGAGTCAAAGGCCAGTTTGGTGTGTTCATGAAACAGAAGGGCAGTGTGACTGGAGCATAGAAGGCAAGGAAAGAATGGTGTGATATAGAGTCAGAGAAGGGAGGGAGTGGTGGACAGATTACGTAGGGACATATTTGAGTCTTATTTCAAGGGCAATAGAAAGTCATCGCATGATGTTAAAAGAGTGTTTTGGGAGGGAAAATATTATTTGGAAATTATTTGCCCTTATCACACTCTTGTCTTAAAGGAAAAGAAACTTCCTAATTCTTGTGGAGTTAGAGTTAGGGTTCAGGATTTAGAATGTGGTGCCACCATAAACTTGACTTACTTGACCCTAGGTACCTACTTCTCTACCAACACCGATATTGGTGATCCCAGCCTAATTTTCCCTGCATATAGGGCATTTCTCAATGTGGCTTCCGAAATGTCTAAGTTCACTCTGGTGGATTTTTTTAGTATTATGATTATCTCCTGGAAGGAAACACAGTGAATCCTTATCTTTGGAGTAGAGGAGGGTGCACTCAGTGAGGAGTAGGAAGGGTGTGTTAGTAGCTGCTTTATTCTTTGGTTCTAAATTTAAAAATATCAGCAAGCCACATCATTTTGGACAACACCAGAAATGTGTGTGTGTGTGTGTGTGTGTGTGTGTGTGTGTGTGTATCTATACATACGTATACATGGTTAAATATATGTGGTTAAAATGCATATATATATACACACACACACCAGATATATATATGTTCTTTGTGAAAGAATTCTGTGAACACATTTGTAGCCTATCAGACACAATTGTATGCATAATGTAATTTTAACTCCTAACCACATCACTCAAAGAGTTTCTATTAAACCCATACCTTAACTTTAAGTTTCACTAGTTCAAAAACTCTTTTGCCAAAAGGATGAAAGTGTCTAAATATCAGTTATAAAGGACAAAATGTTTCTTTGACTGTCTTGAGATAAAAAGGTACCCTTCTCTACCATAAAGACAACATTTCTCCTTTCACATTCTTTAAAGATTTGCTTTGTAGAACATGAAACCTTTTTCATCCTAGAATCTAATGCCTAAGAGGTATTGAAATTTAAGAGACACACACATGCACATATGCATGCACACACGCACACACACACTTACATTCATACACACACACACTCACACACACACACTTCTTTCTAAGTGCTTTCAAATTGCTTTCTTCTTTTGATTCAGATCATTAGCGAGGGGCACAGAAAAAGTCTCAGATGGCTAGAGGAAAATGCAGTACTTTAGAAGAAAGGATTCGCTTTGGGTTTAACTCTCTAGTTTGGTCTAATTTTATTTGACATTTTTGTCCATCACAGTATGAGAGTCCTTTTTTTTTTTTTTTCCCAAGAGTGAAAGAACAGTTTGTTTCTTCAAGGCTGCTGCCCTTTTCTTTGCTGTTCAAAAGGAAACTAAAGTTTCCTTTTTCTTCTTCTTTTTTCTTAGCCTCCAAGTGTTAGGCTTACCAAGGGTGGAGATTGATAGCCGTAGGAGTTTAAGAAATGTCTTTAATTCACAAACCGCTCTGTAGTTGCAGTTGTTCAACCTTAGTGATGAGCTAGAGTTAATGTTTCTCTCGTTTTTTTTTTTTTTTTTTTTTTTTAATGTGGTTAAAGAAATTACTCACGGATTTGCCATCTTCTACTTCAAGGATATTTTAGTTCAGATGGATAGGATATATTGGTGAGGAGGGAAGAAGAGAAGACATGCCTGTTAAAGAATCAATAATCCTTTCTTCTAGAAGCCTTGAGAGAGAGATCTCTGTAGTCAGACCATAGCTATTTGTGAAATGATGAAAAGAGATTGAACAGTTGCTGAGTGCTACTGGGTGCTGAGCACTGTTCTAGACATTTTACATATGCTGCATCATTCTCACAACAATTTCATAAATTATATAGTACTATCTTCTATTAACTGAGACTTAAATAATTTTAGTAATTTAATCAGCATTATACTGTTAGTGAGTTTCAGACCTTGAATTTTAACACTAGTCTGCTCATTCTCTTTTCCACAGAATTAATACTTTCTTTTTCAGGGATGGTTAAAAATGCAGCAACTAGCAGGCCTCTACATTATGTCATTTCTAATTACCGATGTCTACATTTGGTGCTAGGGAATATTAAACGTATTAGGTAAAATGTTAAACATTGCACTTTCACACTAAATTGGTACCTAGTTGAAGTGATGGACTTCTTTTCACCTAGAATCAGGTATTAGATATCAGGGTGGGGTTAGATCACAGACACAACAGTGGTTATGACATTCATTCATTCATTCATTCAGCTCGTCAGCACTCCACTATGTACCAGGAATGTGGAGATTAGCCAAACAGAAATGGCCCCTGCTCTCATTTACTTCAAGTCTCCTAGGGATAAGACAATAATAAAATAACCATACATTGTGATAAGTGCTATGAAAAAGAGTTGCATGGCATCATAAAAACATAAAATAGGGAGGAAATTCTTAAGGAAGTCCAGAAATGTTTCCCTGAAGAAGTGACATTTGAACCTGAGGAAAGGGTAGGCAAAGAAAGGTGTTACTGTATAGAAGTGAACAAGATCTGAGGGTCAATATTCTAGGCAGAGAAAATAGCTTATGTGTAGAGATTCAGATAGAGCATGAAGAGAGATGACATGTAGATGGGGACAGAGGCCACACTACGGACGGCTATATAGGCCACAACACAAATTTAGATCTTTATCCTGAGAACAATGGGAAGTCTCTGGAGTCTATGAAGCAAGTAGAAAGTAATAAAAGCAGAGCTGCTCAAACAATGTAACATATATTACTTTTGGACTTCAGGTGGACATACAGATATCTCACAGGTAAAATGGCATGATATCACCCAAGATTACTTAAGGGGAGCATATTTTTTCAAGTCTATCCTTACACGCATGTTGAAAATAACAGGACTTTTTTTTTTTAAAGCATTTTTGAGATAGTATATGATTTACTGAATCTGTAAAAGCATGGTTGACAGTGGGGAAATGTGTGATTGATAGTCTCATTATATTTTCCAGTGAAGACCATTGAATCTAGGTGACATGTAAGTAGAATATAAGTGGTACAACATTCCATTAGGAAGAAAAGAATAAACTCAACCAGGCCGGGCGTGGTGGCTCACACCTGTAATCCCAGCACTTTGGGAGGCCAAGGCAAGCGGATCACTTGAGGTCAGGAGTTCGAGACCAGCCTGGCCAACATGGTGAAACCCCATCTCTACTAAAAAAAAAAATACAAAAATTAGCTGGGCGTAGTGGTGCTTGTCTGTAATTCCAGCTATCCGGGAGGCTGAGGAGAATTGCTTGAACCCAGGAGGCGGAGGTTGCAGTGAACCAAGATTGTGCCACTGCACTCCAGCCTTGGTGATGGAGTGAGACTCTGTCTCCAAAAAATAAAAAAATTAAAAAAAATTTAAAAAAAGAATAAATTCAGCCAAATAACAGCAAAGTGGGCCCAGTGAACTGTCTCATATGTTATCTAAACATTATATTATAGCTAAATCAGCAATCATTGATGGCATAGTTTCCATTCTTGACTACTATTCATACAGAATAAAAAACTGCCATATGCCATTAGAGTATTTTTAATTTAATTTATTTACTTTTAGTTACCTATTTTTTTTAACTTTTGTGGGTACATAGTAGGTGTACATGAGACCATACTCTTACAAAGACATTTCAAAACAATCCAATTCACTCTTTAAGGTACTTTTAAATGTACAATTAAGTTATTATTGACTATAGTCATCCTGTTGTGCTATCAATAGTAGGTCTTATTCATTCTTTCTATTTTTTTGTACCTACTGACCATTCCCACCTACTCCCTGACCCTCCCATAAGCCTTAGCAGCCGCTAGTAACTATCCCTCTAATCATTGGAGTACATTGAAATTTCAGACAATGAAACAGTAGAGATGGAATATAGCATTTGCCAACTAGTTTTTCTAGGCGTATAGTGAGCTACGTAGCATAACAATCAAGTTTGAAGACTCTGGAATCAATTGTTTAGATTTGAACTGTGGCTTTCTAGTCATGAGACCTTCATAACTTACTTTACTTCTCTGTGCATCAATTTCCTCCTTGTAAAATAGGATTTACCTCATAGTGTTATTGTGAGGATTAAATTAATCAACAAAGATAAAACACTTGGAATGATGCTTGACACATACTAAACACTAAATATAACTATCATTATTTGAATTTAAGATATAGTCTAAGATTATCTAAAACACGAAATAACTGAGCTACTGAACTGTGTGACTTTTGTTTCATTTTGAGAGGCTTTGTGTGAATGCAAGTTCTGTTTCTTATTATTTCATATGATATGACAATGTTCAGTAGCAGGAAAAGATATTTTGTCTCATTTTGTTGTCAGTTTTATCATATGACCTTAGAAAATACATTTATGTTGCTAGTTTGGAACTTTCCTGTTTGTCGCAATAAATTGAATTTTTTCAATTATTTGATATTCTTTTACAAGACTGTGGTGTTAACTTTCTTTTTCAAATTTTACTCTGCCTTTGGAAATAAAAGGGCCTGAATGCATAATATATTTTGGTTATGCTCAGCTGGACAAATTGCCTAAATGCTGATTGACTTCATGAATATTAACGTTCATATTCAACAGATTTTTCTTCTTAAATAGGGACAGTTTGACTTTGTTACAATTTGCTACAAATGAGGATCATTTGATGCTTATATCAGATATGAAACATTCTAATATTTATGGAGGAAGGGCTAGTGAATTTGACATGAGGGAATAATGTCAATAACACCATCGAGGAATGATCACGTGAAGAGTCAGCAAATTATAATTTGGTAAAGAGGGAACATGTTGCTGCTGAGAAACAGTCTTGTCAATTGAAAGCATACCAGCCATTGATTATGTCTCTAATACTTTCTGGTTAACTGTTGCACAAAAATGAACTTTATTATTTTCAGCCAAGAGGAACAGATTATCACTGCAGTTAATGTCCTATTATGCATGTGTGGTTTACTGGCCCTGAGGGGTTGTATGGCAACCTGTGAGTCAGCAGTTCCTTGTCATGAGAACTGGAAGCACTAGAAGCAAACCACCTTACCTTGTATTACTTGGCTTGGGTTGGTGAGTGAATTTTAGAGTTTTAAGTTTCTACTCCACACATGGTCAAAACCTCACATTATCAACCATACTGTTATAAAAAATACTCTTGACCAATATTCCTTGGTTGTGGAGAGGCTGATTACACAATCTATTCTTCAACTTTTAATCCTACCAAATTAATGTGCTTTGAAATGAGTGTTTCTATTTTGCTTAGATATATAATCACTTAGATTCATAATGAATCAGGTGCCTCCTTGGCAGTGGAACCATGCCCAAGGATCATATATGTGCTTTGTTGCAATCAGTTTTGTTACTGAGTGTTAATAAATAAGAAATACATTCCCAACGTTGATTTTACAGGATGAGCTTCAGGATGTAAAAAGTGTTCAGGAAAGATTGAAAGGTTCCTTGCTAGCACTAGAAGCGGATACGTTAGGCAGGTTAAAATCCAGATGCCATTAAACAGCAGAGAGAGTTTGATTTTATAAAGCATCTACTCTTCCCTCTGCCCATCATTGCTATAGTCATTATGATAGTTAGAATTACTGCAATTCCTAGTTCACAAAATGTTTTGACTTTTCTCTGTAGAAGTAGCTTCATTAAAATACAATTCACATGCCATTCAATTTACCTTTTTAAAGTGTATAGTTCAGTTATTTTTAGTATATTCACAGAGTTATATAAACATCCTTACTATTTCCAGTACATTTTCGTCACCCCCAAAAGAAACCTGTACCTCCCAATCCTCCCTTCCACTATCCCCTTGCAACTACTAATATACTTTTTGCCTCTAAGGATTTGTCTATTTTGGACACACTATGTAAATGGAATTATACAACATGTGGCCTTTTATGACTGGCTTCTTTCACTTAACATAATGTTTTCAAGGTTCATCCATATTATAGCATGTATCAATACTTCATTCCTTTTTGTTGTTAAATAATAAAATAGGTTGATGAGCATTGCGTTATTTTTAACTTTTGATTATTATGGATAATGCTGCTATAAACATTCATATACACATTTTTGTGTGTACATATTTTATTTCCCTTAGGGATATATGTAGGAGTGGGCATTGCTGGCTTACATGATAATTCCATGTTTAAAGTTTACTGGAGCTTACAGTTTTCCAATTTTAAAAAATTTTCTAATATGATCATTACAACAACTTGTTTAAGACTGTGTGTCAATTAGTTACTATGCCCATTTTTATACACATGGTTTCTAGAATCTGGAGCCATGGTGTTACTTTCTCAAGTTAGGAGAGCTAATAAGTGGGCAAGCTGGGACTGTGAACCAAGGTTTCTGACCATCCAGTGTAAACTTTAGGATAAGTGCTCTCATTATACCTAGAATGCCTTATTTTCTTTAATGAAAGTTAGATCCATCACCATCTAAGGTAATGTGTACAGAGCTCAAGATTCAAAGGGTCAGTTTTGCCATTAACAAATTACTTCCAAGGCCCTTCCCAGCTCCGTCAGTATCCAAATCTCTGCCAAAACTTGATGACCGGGTAGCATGAGGTACTGAAAAGTGACAGATCTGGGTTTAGATATTAGATCCACTGTTTACTAGCCTCTGTGGGGACACCTGTTTTCTAGTCTCAACTTCACAAATAACTTTCTGTGCAATTTGCCTAAACTCAAACTCTCTGAGGCTCAGAACGCAGTCGTTTATCTTTAAAATAGTCACCATACCTATATCACAATGTTCTTGTAAAAGTCTAATGAAGTAAAGCATGCAGTATGTCTAGCACAGCGCTAAGCACAAAAAGTAGATGAGTAAAACTCTTTATATATGCTCAGAAAGAGATATATAGATCTACATATTCCCACTTCTCATTCCATCTCTTCCTCCAAACCTGGGGATTGTCTACCATATCAATATATCCTTAAAACAATTTTGGAAATGAAATAAATATTGAAATTGGTTAATTTGGCAATTAGCAATGCAGAATGTTTTCAGTAAAGATGAAATGCTCTTTCCCATAAAAAAGGCAAGCTATTTGATAATAACTTGTTTGCTAACTTACATCCCTCTTAGTTTTGTACCAAGTACTTTACCATCTCTTGCCTATATACTTAGGTCTCTCCAATTTACAGCTCAGAAATAACCACTAAATCAAACACCTTCAGCATCTTGAAAGGACCACCTTTTTAAAAGCTCATTTTCTTTGAACATGTGCAATAGCAGCAAAGCTAGTTGGTAATGACAATTTTAGACCTAGTGATCACAACAGGATCTCTATGCAGACTCAAACTGAGGCACTATATCAAGTGTTTTCCAATGATAGCAGATTATGTAGCTTATCTTCTATCACATTTTATACCACTTGCTACATTAAAGATATGTTCATATTGATTCTGGAGCAAGTTGAAAAGCAATCAAATTTTTTTTCTGTGTTTATTATGTGACTTCACCTATACCTTCCAGAAGCGTTTTGCTTATTGGAATGATTTTCAATACATTTGGAGGTATGGATATCCATTTACGCACAAAGTTACTTATGTTTACAAAAACTTGAGAACAATTAAAATACAAAGTTATTATAATAAATACAAATGATATGAATAAGTGCAAGTCCATTTACTGGAGACCTACGTTTGACAGCGAGTGTTCTTAGTTCTATATATACAGTATTGTGCACAGTTTCGTCTCATCTGCATTTTCACTTTCTTCGGCTTCAGGTTCCAGTGGTCAACCGTGGTCCAAAAACAGGCAAGTACAGTACAATAAGATTTTTTGAGACAGTGACCACATTCAAATAACTTTTATTACAGTATACTGCTATAATTGCTCTATTTTATTATTAATTATTAATCTCTTACTACATCTAATTGATAAATTAAATTTTATCATTTATATGCATGTATAGAAAAAAGCGTAGTATATATAGGGTTCAGTACTTTCTAGTTTCAGGCCTCCACTAGTGGTTTTGGAACATATCCCCTATGAATAAAGGAGTCCACTCTCTATATATTTAAAACAGTGCACTGACATTTTGAAATGAGTATTTTCTGGTTTCATTCAAGTTCGAATTTCTGTGTGTTGCTGCAAAGGTTTCACACTGGAATCATGAACTTTTCAGAATTTCAGACCAAATTTAAACATACTTTTTTTTTTTTTTTTTTTTTTTGGAGACCGAGTCTCGCTCTGTCGCCCAGGCTGGAGTGCAGTGGCCGGATCTCAGCTTATTGCAAGCTCCGCCTCCCGGATTTACGCCATTCTCCTGCCTCAGCCTCCCAAGTAGCTGGAACTACAGGCGCCCGCCACCTCGCCGGGCTAGTTTTTTTGTATTTTTTAGTAGAGACGGGGTTTCACCGGGTTAGCCAGGATGGTCTCGATCTCCTGACCTCGTGATCCGCCCGCCACGGCCTCCCAAAGTGCTGGGATTACAGACGTGAGCCACCGCGCCCGGCCCTGAGCATACATTTTTAAAATGAGGTCAGTTAGTTTGCCTATCTTTATTCTTTGACTAAGCTGTTCACATCAGAATACGAAAAGTGAAAGCATTTAAATGCTTCTAACTTCTCTCAGAAATAAATTATTACACAGACTCAACAATCAGCTCCCTATTTCCAAAATGGGTGGAATATTTTATGAAGAAAGGTTATCAAAATGTTTTATGACAATTCTTTGGTTCTGCTGGGTTTATCAATTTGAAACCATAATGTGTTAGGGAAAACGTGCTTTTCTCCTCTTACTCAGATAGGTGTAAAATGTTATCATCATACGACTGCCTGAGGCAGTGGTGATAGGGCACCAGCCAGTAGCTACATTTTAGTGTAAATCACATTTTCTTCTCCATAACCCTGTGGGCTTGATTAGATACACTCCTCAAATGTGGGAAGAATCAAACTCCACAGTTCTCATGAGAGCAAATGATACAATATCCTAATGCTCAACAAAGGAAGCTTTGAAAAATCTCCTCACCCTGTTACAATCTGGCCCCTTTTAGTTTAGTTTCAATAATTCAGAATAACAATCACCAGTACCATTTGTTTTAAAACATCTTCAGCTCTACTGAAATTCCGTAATTTCTATTTGTGCAATATATTGTTAGAAGTGTTCAGAATATTTATGACATTAGAATTTAATGTGTAAATGAAGTAGACAGAGAAATAATTCAGGCTGATTCTCAATTTCTCTTAAGAGTATTAAGTAGAAAAAAATTTTTTACTACTAAATGGCGGAAAAAAACAATGTTTGGAATGAAATTAAATCAGTGAAAGAGGGCAGAATGAGGGTTATTATAATGATATTATTTGATTCTAACTGCACTTTAGTGTTCATAAGCATGGTCTCTGCCTTACACAGCTCGTTTTCCTTCCAGTCTGTTTTCCCAGTGTGTTCACCCACAGCTTTTATACAACAAACCCGTTTTCCCATTAAGTATGTGACTTGAATCGCTGACTCAGGCAATAGTACCAGAAGTAAATCATCTGGAGAAATGTTCAGATTAAATACTAATTTGAGGACTGTCGACTACATGCATGTATAATTCCCTCCCTGAGGACTCAAGTGTTAATTCCCTTTATTATTATTAGTCCTTTGAGTGCTCAGTGGGAAACTAAATTTAATTCCAGATATGCATTAGGCCTCTATTTCTCATTTGTTTTCTTACTTTTATTAAAAATTTATTAGCTTTCACTTTTTCTTAAGTGAAAAAGTCATGTTCATATGACTATTTTTAATCTCAAAAAGAAAAATATTTGTCCACGTCATTGCCATTACTGTTTTGCTTTACTTCCTGAACGAATGAAATTTACTTTAATGTTCTAAAATGTCGTATAAATTCATAGTTCCTTTGGATACTAATGCATAGAATAATTCTGTACCTTTCCTTGAGGACAAATTATTTATTTCTTACTTAAGTAACAGTGATGCAGAGTCAAGAAATCCCCCCTTAGATTAAATTTAACATCTTTTATTATTGATGACTTTAAAATCAGTTGATTTGTGATAATAAATGCTCACCTTAAAGCAAAAATTGACATAAATTTAAGGTACAAATAAAACTAAAATGCCAATGGGTAGTGTGTTGTAGCAGAAAACCAGAATGAGGAAAGCTAAGTGACTTTAGGCAAAGCATTTTACGTTCCTAGATTTCTGTTCCCTAATCTGCAAAATCAAGGATCTGGATTAGATGATGGATTTCTAAGGTGCATCTGGCCATGACATTCTAAGCAATATGACAAAGGTATACTGTGACTATGAGACAACAAAATTGGCTCTTTCCAAAGAATTTGATAATTTTATTATTGTAGCTGTGAGTCTAATATCTTGTTCTTTTAATATGAAGTATGTTAAGGGAAATTAGATTATTTGTTACTGATAAATACGGCTTTTTACGATTTTAAAAGATAGTATTATTCCACTTACTTTCAGCAGTATCAAATCTGTAAAATAGAATTATAAGTGGCTAGAAAATGACCTCCCTACACTTTACTCTTCAGAGGAGAAACCGTGCTCTCATGAACCTACTTTTAAAAAATATTTCGGCTGGGCGCGGTGGCTCAAGCCTGTAATCCCAGCACTTTGGGAGGCCGAGAGGGGCGGATCACGTCAGGAGATCGACACCATCCTGGCTAACACGGTGAAACCCCGTCTCTACTGAAAAAATACAAAAAAAAAAAAAAAAAACCCAAAAAACTAGCCGGGCGAGGTGGTGGGCGTCTGTAGTCCCAGCTACTCGGGAGGCTGAGGCAGGAGAATGGCGTAAACCCGGGAGGCGGAGCTTGCAGTGAGCTGAGATCCGGCCACTGCACTCCAGCCTGGGCAACAGAGCGAGACTCCGTCTCAAAAAAAAAAAAAAAAAAAAATTTCTTCTCTTTATAAATTCCCCTAATTTTTAATTTGAAAAAATCCAAACCTGCAGAAAAGTTGAAAGAATAGAACAATTATTCCACATCATCTCTCTCGCCTAGATTCCCTAATTGCTAACATTTTGCCACATTTCCTTTTTTTCTCTCTTTAAATATAGACAGATACACACACACACACACATACACATCCACAAACACATTCCTCCTACCCAAACACACAAGTTGCTGACATCATGGACCTTTACCCTTTAATACTTCAACATCATGTGTTCCCCAAGAAAAAGAACTATCACTTACATAACCACAAAATCATTAGCATATCCAAGAAATTTAAATGTGCATACAAATATTATCTACTATATCAACCATGTTTAAATGTCCCCAATATTAGTCTAATAATGGTCTTTATAGTTAATTTGAATTGCTTTAAAACATAATAAAAACATCAGTGATTTTAAGAGTTCAAGTCAATTATTTTGTAAAAATAGTACACACTGGATTTGTCTGTTTCCTCATTATTAAATTCAGATTAAATATTTTTAGTAAGATGACTACATAGGTGATATTGTGTATTTGCATAACATCAGGAAACAAATAATGACAATTTGACCCATTATTGGTGATGCTGAATTTGATTGATCACCCAGATAATGTCTATCTCCAAAAAGTACCTTTCTCTCCTGTAAAGGTACCTTCCCCTCAGAAATAAATAAGTGAACTGGGGGATGATAATTTAAGACCGTGTGAATATATTGTTTCCCAACATCCTTTTTCTCAATGGTGAAACTTAAACTAAAACTAGGATGCATTAATGATCCTTGTCTGAATTAGTCATTACATTGTGGTTGCAAAATGGTGATTAATACTATTATTTTGTTAATAGTTATTAGCTAGAATTTTTCTTTAAAAAAACTTCCTTTTAAAAGCTTTCTTATTAAAGAAAATGTCAAAGATACATAAAATAGAAGAATATAATGAATCCCCATGTAGTCATCACCCAGCCTCAAGAGTTATTAACATTTTGCCAGTTTTGTTTCATTGAATTTTTGTGTTGGCATGTTTATTTTTTGGAGTATTTTAAAGCAATTTCCAGAGATCACATATTTTCACCATTACATACTTCAGCCTATTATTTTTTATTATTTTTTATTTTTTGAGATAGAGTCTTGCTCTGTCACCCAGGCTGGAGTGCAGTGGCCGGATCTCAGCTCACTGCAAGCTCTACCTCCCTGGTTCACGCCATTCTCCTGCCTCAGCCTCCCGAGTAGCTGGGACTACAGGCGCCCGCCATTACGCCCAGCTGATTTTTTGTATTTTTAGTAGAGACGGGGTTTCACCGTGTTAGCCAGGATGGTCTCCATCCCCTGACCTCGTGATCCGCCCGTCTCGGCCTCCCAAAGCGCTGGGATTACAGGCTTGAGCCACCGCGCCCGGCGCTTCAGCCTATTTTTATAACACACACAGTATAACTAAACTCTATTATCTGTTTTCCTATTAGATTAAAAGTAAGCAATTTAAAATATAGGGAGATGTTGGTGACAAGCAATATGAGAGCAATAAGTTTAGCAACTCATAGTAAAATAGAACAAACAATGAAAAGGTAGACACACAATATGGTTGTATGCTAGAGTACAATACTGCATGTTTATGATGATGACCCTGATTTATCGAGAAGAAAGTTGTGTTTAGTGTTTAATAACGTTTGTATAAGAAGACAAGTGCAAGTATAATTTATTTTATAAAGCCCTGCAAACAGAAATTTATAAAAATACTTAATAAAAAATTTACAGTTAGTACAGGGTTTTGCACTTGAATGGGTAACCTTTAGTACTTAGGAAATTAACCCATAATGTCCTATAAATGAGACCGTATTGTGCTTTAAAAAGTACAAATATAACATAGATTTATGTTAAGCCCTGATACCTAACATGGAAATAAAATTTTCAAGTAGGGATATAAAACATGTGAATATCTGAATCACAAAACTTGTCATTTAACTGTAAATGCTCCCCAGCTATCAGTAGTCAGAGTTATACTAGATGGATTTAGGGTTGACTGAATCTGTTGGTAGGTCTAGATCACTTAGTACTGTGAAACTCAGAAGCTGACTGTAAGAACATCTAGGTGTTAAGACAGGCCAAACCAAGCCTCAATTGAAGCAGAAGTTAAGCTGATAGGCCAAGTATATGCTTTTAAATAAAATCTTCACATAGAGGTCTTTATAACTCAATCGTTAAAGTAAAATGTCTAGCGTCATACTATTGAAGATGAGCAAAAACTCATCATCCAGCACTTTGCAATAAAATGGGATTGCTTCCTCTAAGACTTTTTCCTGAACTGATGCCCATTTCCAGAAATGAAAACATGCTGACTTTTTGAAAGTGTTATATGTCGCTTCAAAAGTCTTTTTTTTGCTGTTGTTCTGAGTCGGAGTCTTGCTCTGTGGCCCAGGCTAGAGTGCAATGGTGCAATCGGCTCACTGCAACTTCAGCCTCCCGGATTCAAGCAATTCTCCTGCCTCAGCCTCTCAAGCAGCTGAGATTACAGGCACATGTGACCATGCCTGGCTAATTTTTGTATTTTTAGTATTTTAGTAGAAAAGGGGTTCCACCATATTGGTCAGGCTGCTCTCAAACTCCAGACCTTGTGATCTGCCCACCTTGGCCTCCCAAAGTGCTGGGACTACAGGCGTGAGCCACTGCACCTGGCCCAAATGTCCATTTTATAAGTAAGGAAGCAATGTTGGAACCTTGCTCCATTGTAGAATAAAAACTGTGGGATAACACAAAGGTGGCCAACAATTTGATATTTGGAATATTAAACAAAGATGAAAGATCAGAAAGAGCTGGGGAAATCCTATACTGCAGTTTTCTTCTGAATTAAAAAAAAAAAAAGTTAATGAACATTTTGGTCCAGGGTATTTAGATTCCCTCCCCCTTTTAAAAACAAATAAGTTACTTTCAGGAAATTTTCACCAAATGAGAAGCATAATTACAAGAGAAAGATAGCTTCATTTGTCCCAAGTCATTACAACCATTTGCTGGTGAATTGGCGTGATTTTCTGAGAAAAGTGGAAAAAACCACTTAACTGTAGGTTACTCTGAGGATGGAAACTAAGTTGATTTCCTCTTGAGAATGGAAGAGATGTGACAGGAATTTGAAATAAGAGAGGGGCATTTCAAAATTTACAGTTTTGAAAGTGAAGCACTATTCAATTTTGAGCAAAACGATTTTATAGCCATACTATCGTTTGTCTGATTAAAATGGATAAGATCATGAAAGTTGAAGAGACAAGGTATCATCTTTCTGCCTGTTGAAATCTGTGACAGCATAGGTAAGATAAGGAGAAAAGGTTGATGAGACGGTAAGGTCAATGACGTTTATGGTAGAGTATCCTGGAGCCTGATAGATGAATAGAATATAAAATACAGGAAGTGATTTTAAAATATGGCTGAAAGTTCTACAGGGAAGTAGTTTTAAAGTGAGTCCTGAAGACCCGTAGTGTGGAAAGAGTGAAGAACAAGGTTTATGGCAACCAGTATTGGTCAGAAACCATGGCGTCTCCTGAAGGAAGTGTGGAACATGTAGGTTTGGGTAAATATTTTTCTCCTGGTTAATGAATATAAAATTGTAATACTTTCTGGGAACATCCTTACTACCTGTAATATACACAGGTGTGTCTTGCTTGTGTTCAATGCTGCTCTATTAAAATTAATGTTTCATTTACTTAGATTTATACACTACAGGGAAGAGATGCAATACAAACTTAAAATCATTGGCAGAAATCTCTGTGGGTATTAAAATCTGTTGTGCATTTCACCCTGTTTTAAATTTAGTTTTTCCTAATGATAAATGTAATCTACACAGTCACTGTGCAAAATTTTTAAGCATTAAGATGTATGTAGAAACAGAAAAGAAAAAGAAAAGCATATCCCACTCCTCAGAAATATAACACTTTTTTGGTATATTTTCTTCTGGTCTATTTTTTCTTAATTTTGGAAGAAACATATTCCAAACACAGGAAAGTAAAGCAGATGATAGATTGCCTTATACTCAACCGAATTATAACAAATGTTAAGACTGCCACATCAACCTCAGTTTCTTTAAAAAAATAAATAGTCACTTTGGGAGGTGGCGGCAGGATCTCTTGAGGTTAGGGGTTCAAGACCAGTCTGGGCAACAAAGCAAAACACTCTTTCTACAAAATATACAAAAATAAAATAAAAATAAACAACTGGGCATGGTGGCTTGCACCTGTGGTCCCAGCTACTCGGGAGGCTGAGGCGGGAGGATACCTTGGAACTGGAAGTTGGAGGCTGCAGTGAGCTATGATCATTCTACTGCATTCTACTGCTATGATCATTCGCTGCACAGCAGCGTGAGACCACAATTTTTTTTCTTTCTTTTAAAAAGAAAGAAATGACATTTCACCAGGGAAATTAACAGCACTCCTGGAACCATTACCTTCCCTTCCTCTCCACAGTAATTACCATCTTGAAGGTCATTTGTATCTTGTTTTAAGTTTTTTTTTTTTTTTTTTGACGGAGTCTCGCTCTGTCGCCCAGGCTGGAGTGCAGTGGTGCGATCTTGGCTCGCTGCAAGCTCCGCCTCCCGGGTTCACGCCATTCTCCTGCCTCAGCCTCCCGAGTAGCTGGGACTACAGGTGCCTGTGACCATGCCTGGCTAATTTTTGTATTTTTAGTAGAGACGGGGTTTCACCGTGTTAGCCAGGATGGTCTCGATCTCCTGACCTCGTGATCCACCCATCTTGGCCTCCCAAAGTGCTGGGATAACAGGCATAAACCACCACACCCGGCCCCTTTTTGTGTTTTTATACTTTTACTATACACATATATATTTATAAATGATACAAAGTATTGTTTTGTGTGTTTTTAAATTTTGCATGGATTATCTCATACTTTTCAAAAAAAGTGACTTTCAAAACTCACTTTTTCCATTCAATGTTATGTTTTTAAAAGATTGTCCATGTTGATAAATGTAGACCTAGTTGATTCATTTTAACTGCCAAGCAATATTCCATTACATGAATATACCATCATTTATTTATCAATTTTCCTATCAATAGACACTTCAGTTATTTCCATTACAACTTTAAAAAGTGTTTTAGTGTAAACCCTTATCCATATGTCCTCATAAATATAGATGAAGTTTCTCTAGGGTACAGAGCTAGAAGCAGACTTGCCAGGTCATAAGTTATTACATGTTTATTAGATATCACTAAATCATCCTCCAAAGTAGTTATAACAGTTCCTACTCCCATCAACAATATACTGGAGTTCCACTTTCCCTACATAGTCATGAACACTTGTCCTTAATCTTTTATAATTTTGTCAATCTGATGACTGTAAACTGACATATGACTCCATTTATTTTCCTTGATTTCTAATATGGCTGTGCATCTTTTAAGTCATGCATTTGGCAATCTGGTTTCCTTTCTTCTTCATTGTTCTGTTCATTTGTCTATGAGTAGTTTGTCTCTTACGATATGTAATATTTAACATATTATGGACACTATTTTTTGTCAGTTTTATTTGCTGCAGATATATTCTCCTAGCCTATCTCTTCCCATTTATCTTAGCTTATGGTATATTCTGATGCTTTTAGTTTTAATGTACTTGAAGCAGAGATGACGGTGAGCAAAATAACTTTGAAACATTGATAGTTCACATATTTAGTTGCTCATTTGTCAAGTATTTGTTGAGCATCTACTATGTGTCAAGCACTATTACAAGTTCTATGTATACACAAAGAACCAAACTGTCAAAGCCCTTGAACTCCGGGAGGCTGAGATAGGAGAATTGCTTGAACTCGGGAGGCGGAGGTTGCATTGAGCCGAGATCGTGCCATTGCACTCCAGCCTGGGCAACAAGAGTAAAACTCGATGGAAAAAAAAAAAAAAAAAAAGCCCTTGAACTCATGGAAATTAATATTAGTGGGTGAAATGAGCAAAGAAAAAGCAAATACACATTTACATACAATAATGTCACAGTAGTAAATACAAAGAGAAATACAGCTGGTTCAGGGGGTATAGAATGAAAGGGAGTGGTGGACTATTTAAATAAGATGGTTAGGGATTACACTTTTAAGAAGTAATAATAAAACAAAGAACTGAATGAAGAGATGAAGTGAATGACGTCTGACAGTAAACCCTTCCAAGACAATTCTACATGGATAGGCACATGTAGAGGTCTTGAAATTACAGAGTTCTCAGGGTGTTTGAGCAAAATCCAGGAAGCCATTGTGGCTGTAGTGAAGTGAATGAGGGGTAGATAATGTGAGAGAGGTAAAGGTTAGCATGATGGAAACCAAAGATTGAGGGAATATTGATCTCCATTAGACCTTTTTTGTTGTTTTAACTTTTTTCTCATTGCACATTTTTATAGATGAACTGGGTCCATTTAAATCGCTCAGACTAAAATGAACATCTACCATTCTGTGACCCATGTGGTAGTATTACCACTATTTTTTTAGATAAGAAAATAGAAAAGTGAAGCAACTCACCCAAGATAATAGAACAAGGGGATTTGTGCCTAGGCCTTTTCACTATCAAGTCCTAGTTCTAAGGAATAAAGGACAAATGCTAGTGGTTCTTCAACATTAGAGGGCATAATAGTTACCTATGGTATTTGTTTAAACTGCAAATTACTAAGTCCCATCTCAAGAGATTTAGATTCTGTAGATCTGTAGTGGGTTTGAGGAGTCTGCATTTTACTAGGAACCACAATGTCACCTCATGATATATGATGCCAGTGTTCCAGGGACCACATATTGAGAAAAGCTGGCTATGCCAGTAAGTCAGATTTAAATCTAGAAGTTTCATACAGAAGGAATAGTGGTAAGGCAAGATCCAAATTAATGATGAGATGGCAAAGAGGTAAAAGTCAGTTAGATTTAAAAACATAAATGGATGGAGATTAGTCTGGAAGTAAATGTCGGAGACCCCCTAAAGATAGCTGGGCTAACTAAGGACAGTTTCTAAAACATTTATGGAAATCATAATCATTTGGGAAGCTTTAAACATATGTAGATTCCCAGAGTTCATCCTAAATACTTTTTAATAATCTCAGAGAGATGAAAGGGAGTGCTAGAAAGGAACCCAAGTACTCTGGATATCAGCCAAGGAACAAAATCCATTAGGATTAGCAGTCAACCATTGAGAGACTGGGCTGTAGCACATAAAAATCCAGTCATGAGATACAGATACAGCTCAAGAAAGTCTGAATCACAAAGGACAGAGTCAAGCCCAGTAGTGCTGGGCAGGAGTGACCTGAAGCTGTCAGAGATCTTTTGACATAGGAGCTTAAGTGCTGAGGTAGGATTGAGTTGTTATGACAAGAAAAATAAACCCATTTGCTGGGAACGGAAGAGGCTAGGACGGGGAACTGGCAAGCTAACCAAAATGATTCATTTAATTTCTCTTTATGCTTTATGATAAGCTGAAAACATGGTTTTCACTTTTATTCATTCATACTTCTGCAAAAAGAAGATAACATAAAGAAGAGAGATTTTCCTGACTAACGGTTTTATTTGGTTTCATGCAAGTCATTATATTAACATGCTAGTATCTCTTTCAACAATAATCTTTACTCCCTTTGTTTTTATTTGCAGGTTTGGGTGGGGATAAATGGATCAAACTGTGAGTATTACTGTGAGAGTTTTTATTTTGACACAGCCTGCACTGTACCATTCAGCATCCTAAGGATGTGGACTATTTTGTACATCAATATGATGTTGCAGCCTTCCCCTCCTTTCTCTGTACCCCTCTTTCTGGATTCTCCCATATTTATCTCATTCTTTTTATTCCATGGTAACTGTACTGTTTCCTTCAGTTTATTTAAAACTTTTCAATGCATAGATATGTTTGGCATAACGTATAAAAAACTGAATGTACAGAAATGAAAAAGAGTAACACTTATTATAATGTAGCTACATGTTTATGAAATCTAAGAACTAAAAGCTAGTGGGGGTCCAAAGAGCAACAAAGATTATTTGCAGCTGATTTGGGAGGTTATTTTATTGTTGGATTTTCTGTTCTTGTTGTTGTTGCTTTTTTGAATTGTTAGCTGCAAACGCAGTTCCGTTGAAACAGAGCCAGGGTATCATAACCACACAACACTGACATGAGAATAATAACCAACTCTCCCTTGCTTTGAGTTCTATTCTACCCTTATTTCCCTCATTTCCACTCAAGTCTCATTTTAAAATTCATAATCTAAACGTATCTTCAGGATCTTATTTTCAATATAAATAACAATAGATATTAACATAGTCAATCAGATTTTTCACATGATGCCCAAGAGCAAATTTTAATGTTGAAAATGTTTTCTCATTACATTTTAATGAGGAAATCATGCAAGAAAGTTTTGTATACTGGGATTTTACCAAAATAAGTATTGTAGGATCCTGTGCCTAACCAGAATGACAATCTAAATGTAAAAATTCATAGTCTGGTGCTTTCTTCCCAGAGAATGACTCAGCCGTCCCTTGGTACATACGCGGCCAATGCTGCAGTTTCCCTGTTGAATTGCAGGATTATTAAATGGGCATGTGGCCAAGTCAAGGCAAGAAACTCATTTGGCAAAGGTCAGAAGAGAGGCCTCTTCTACTTAATAGAATGCTTGTTTTTTTGTTTTGTGTTGCTTTGTTTTGCTTCTCCTTTCCCAGAGGTAGCTACTACAGCTGTGGATTTTTGACCCATTTGCTACAGTTTCAAAGAACTGTGTCCATAACAAAATCCACCATCTTTCCCTCTGAAGTGGTTCAAGTGGTTCTTCTCTTGCTTCTAATTTTAATGACTGCTACCACACCGTAATTAGGGGTTCCTGCGCAGCTATTTTTGCATGACAGCTATTTTTGTCTCCTAGAAACAATGCATTAAATAATAGTCCTGTCTCCCTGGATTTGATAATTAGAGTCCATAATCCCAAGAGAAGATGTAGAATATTTACTTCTATTACTTTAAATGTCAGCTTTTGGAAGTGTATTTTATATACAATAAAACACAGCCATTTTAAGGGTACAGTTTGATGTGTTTTGACAAATGTATTTACCCATGTAACCACCATCCGCATCATGACTTAGGACATTTTCGTTGACCCTAAAACTTCCCTCAAGACCCTTTGCAGTCCTCTATTTCCTACTCCAGGCAACATTCTATCATTCTAGATTAGTTTGACCTCTTCTTAATTGTAATATAAAAGAGAATCTTATCCATGTATACTCTGGTATCCATCTTCTTTTGCTCAACATAATGATCGTTGGCATTATCCATGCTATAGCATGTGCCAGTAGTGCATTATTTGCTCTTGATGAATAGTAAATCATTACATAATTATATCACATATTATTTTTTCTGTTTTTTTGTTCATGAGCATTTGATTGTTTCCAGAATTTGGCTACTATAAGTTGCTATGAACCTTCACTTACAAGTCTCTCTGTGGACATATGTTTGCATTTCTCTTGGGTAAATATCTAAGAATGGAAATGCCAGATTATAGGGTAAGTGCATGCTTAACTTTATAACAAATGTCAAAATTATTTTTCAAAGTGGTTGTAGCATTTCATACTCCTGCCTGCAATGAATAAGATTTCCAGTTGCTCCACATCTTTATCAACACTTGGTTTCGCCAGTTGTTTTGCTTTATAATTTTTAGTGGCATTTAGTGGTACCTCATTGTGTTTTAAGTTGACATTTCCCTGATGAATAGATTCTTAACATATTTTCACTTATTAATTGGTCATCCATATATTTTCTTAGATGAGGTGTCTGTTAGTTTTTAATTAGGTTGCTTATCTACTTTTTATTAGGTTATATAATTTATATATACTGATACAATTCTTTTGTCAGATATATACTACATATTTTTCCCTCCCCCCTTTCACATACCTTTTCTTTTTCATATTCTTAACAATGTCTTTCAAATAACAAATGTGTAAACAAAAGCTCTCTGAAAAGGAATTTAGAAGAAAGATATTTTATTGCAATGAACACTTTGCAAACCAGCTTTCAATGTAAAATGAAGGTGATTTCCAGAGAACAAGGAGACCCTTTGGGTTTTATTGCAGAAGTTCCTGCCCAGGTTTCCAATAAGGTTCATTTATGCAAATGAGGGATTGAAACTTACTTAGTTATGATTGGTCAGCACAGCTAAGCACTGATTGGTTGCTACAGTTGGATCCTGACTGGCTGGGGTAAGCTCTGATTGACTGGTTTCCAAGTCCCAAATTGGATGTCTCTGTCAGATGCTTGTTTAAATAATCCAGTTGTGGGGGATGTTCTGGCAGCAGTCTTATCTTGGCACTAACAAACAACATAAACTGCTTCAGATTAATTGTAGAAAGGGAGGTCCTGTGATACTTTCACAACATCTTTCTGAGAACACAGAGTATGTGACCGATATCTCACCCAGCCAAGGCTCTCTAGTTCTCTTTAAATTTTGAGCACCTCAGCCATGTGGAGTTCATTTTGTCTGCCCCTGGAGTTTCGTGGTATCTTATTGTAGTATTAAGCAGATATTCCCCTAAGGAATAGCTTCTCAATATATTTTCACTTACTAATTGGTCATCCGTATGTTTTCTTATATAAAGTGTCTGTTATATTTTAATTGGGTTTCTTGTCTACTTTTCATTAAATTGTATAATTTGTTTATATATAATTATACAAGTGTTTTGTCAGATATATACCACACATATTTACATGCCCCCATATACCTTGTCTTTTTTATTTTCTTAATGTCTTTCAAATAACTGATATCTTAAAATTTTGATTAAGTCCAGCTTATTTTTTTTATAAATAGTACTTTATAAATCCTTTATATATCCAATAAAATTTGCCTATTCCAAAGCTGTGAATATTTTTTCTATATTTACTTCTAGCTAGATTTTATTGCCTGTGAATCCTTTTTGAATTTATTTTTTATGTATCATGTAAGGGTTGAAATTTTTTTCCAAACTGACTTTGATATATTTTTTAAAACATGCAATTTTTTTCAAATATAAAATATGTTTAATGAAGATAATTTGGAAAATAAAGAAAATCATAAAGGGAAATTAATGCCTATAATTTCATAGTCCTAAAAAACAACTGTTCATAATTATCTGTTTTTCTTTAATCATTTTTCTTCTGCTTATGTATCTGTACTTTTTTTCCATTAAGGGAAGCATCAGATTCTTTGTGTTATTCTGCAGCCTAAATTTTGCAATAGGAAATATATTGTTTTTCTATATTAATAATGGTTCTTCTATGGCATGCTTCTTAATGTCTGGATTGTATTTCATCATATGGATATTCTAGCATTTATTCTACCACTTCTTGATTTTTATGCATTTGGGTTATTTCATTTGTCTGTGATTTACTTTTGCCATTTTAAATAATAATGTGATTAACTTTGAATTTTTAAAATAAATTTTACTTCTATAACAGAAAAATTGCAAATATATTACATACACCCACAGATTTCCCTATTATTATCATTCTACAATAGAATGAAACATGTTGCAATTAATGAACAAAGTATGGATTTTTATTAACTAAAATTCCTACTTTATTCAGATTTATCTATTTATTTTTTCCTAATGTTCTTTTTTTGTTCCAGGATGTCATCCAGAGCACCATGTTACATTTAGTCATCAGTTTCTAGTTAGGCTTCTTTCGGGTGTGATAGGTTCTCAGAATTTTCCTGTTTTTGATGGCCTTGACAGTTTCCATCTATTGGGATGTCTGATATCTTTGTCATGATCAGACTGGGATGTGCTTTCTTGGGAGGAAGATAACCAAGGTAAAGTGCCATTCTTATTATATCATGCTGAGAGTACATATTATCAACATGATTTATGACTGCTAATGTTGACCTTGATAGACTGGCTGAACTGTAAGCTTTCTCCATTGTAAAATTCTTCTTCTTTTCCCAGTTCTATGTAAAATTATTCTTCTTTTCCCTGTTCTATACTCTATTTATTTGAAAAAAAAAAAAAAGCCAGTCTTTACATCCCACACTTAAGAGACAGAGAATATGATTTGTTTTTAATATACACTTTTGCCCTTTTTTTTTTTTTTCTTAAAATTAGTTTCTAGAAATAAAATTGCTTGGTTTAAGGTTTGGGCACTTTCATGATACTATTAATTATTTCATTAAAAGTGATATAAGATCTGAGAAAAGAGAGAACACCACAAAATGTGGAATTTAAGAGAAAAAGATCCATTTTCTCTTCTTTCATTCCCAACACTTTGGTGTATAGCCTTCCAAATTCTATATACTCATGTCAAGTGTACACACGTCTAAACCATCTAAACCCACATGCACACAGATGACTTCGCACACCGTACACACTCCACATATACCCTCCACATCCTGCAAACTTTGCACATTGCTCACATTCACACATGGTTTTTGAAAACATATTGTATTGCAATTACTTTTTTTATTTGCTACTAAAGCAGTATTTTAAAATGTAGGCTATGGAGCCAGACCATCTGGGTTTTAATCCAGGTTTTGCCTTTTGCTACCTGTGTGACCTTGGGCAATTTACTTAACTTCCCTGTGTCTGAAATTTACCATAAAGCAGTTAGGAGATGATTAAATGAGAGCATACATAGAGAATTTAGAACAGTGCCAGAAGTAAAGCACGCTCTCAATGAGTGTTGTAGCTATTTTTATTATTGTCATCTTTTCATGTAATTACATAGGATCTTACCTTATTCTTTCCGGTGACAGCAAATTATACAATTAGAAAAACAGGCTAATTTATATAACAAATCCTCTATGGATTTGGATGCCTTTGTTTTTTTGTTTTAAAGTAGGTTTTTAAATTAAAATAATATCAGCACATTATTAAAATAAACAGTAACTCAAATCATCTGAGTAATCTAAAATTTAAAGTAAACTCATTATAATTTTTTTACTCCCCAGAGGTAAACACTTTTAAAGAGTTTCTGTATTTTAGTCTTACTAGTGGTAATCATTATGAATTTAAATAAGCCTTTATTTTTCTTTCTCAATATATAAGTTTTAAACACTCAATGTTGACTATCCACTGTGAAAGGTTACAATTTACTGAGCTTACACAAACTCTCCACTTCCATGGTGACACCATGGAGAAGGAAGTGTACTCTTCTGTCACACAACAATGTCACAAGCATGGAAAAGGGCTGTGGATATTATTTATTAATTTATTTCCACATATATTTACTTATTCTAGGTCATACGAAGAAGACGGTGGTTTTTACATCTTTATTATTTATAATATATATTATCAAACCTACCTGGAGAAAGAGTGTACCAGTTTGTCTTCCAATCAGCAGTTTACAAGAGTGCCTATTTCCCTGCCTTCTTGCCAATAGTTATATATTATAATTTTTTTAAAAAATGCCTATTTGGTAGATGACTGATGATACCGTATTTTTGTGCTTATTTGACTACTAGTGAAGTTGAACAGAATTTTATTCTTTAACTGGAAATGCAATATACCATAGTGATTAAAAGCCAGCTCAGGAATAAGAGACCTGGACTCAACTACCAACACTCTGATCTAAGGCAAGTGAGTTCACCCTTCTGAGGCTCGGTTTACTCATATGTCAAATGTGGATGATGATACAATACTCATGATAGGTTTATTGTGAGGACCAAATGAGAAAATTCTTATAAAGTTCTGAGCACAATGTTTGGCATATCATAAGGTTAAACAGACATTCATTCTTGTTAGTTTGTGTGTATTGTTTTATTCCATCACTTTTTCATATCCTTTATTGACTTTTCATGTTTTATTAATTTGAAATAGCTCTTAAAATACTTAAGTGATTAAACCTTTGTCACAAATGTTGCACCCTTTTTTTCCTGGTTTGTAGTTTGCCATTTATTTTTGTTCATAATGCCTTGACATCAAAATATTTAAAGATGATATAATCATAGCTATTGTGTTCCTTTATGGATTCTGCCTTTAATGTTCTGCCAAGAATTACCTTTCCCATTCTAGGTTTTACACACGTATGTAAATGATCTTATATTTTAGTTTAATGTATATGTATATGATCTTATATTTTAGCTTAATTTTTTAACATATAAATATTTAATTCACCTGGAATTCGTGATTTAGAGAGGTTAATGGTACCTTCTTTTGCAATGGACCGCTAGTTTTTCTAACACTATTGATTGAATAATTGACCCTCATCTCAATGATGTGAAATACCAATTTTATTATATAAAAATTTATAATAAATATTTAGATCCTATCTTGACTTTTTTACTCAATTCAATTGCTGTCTGCTCCTTGCCATATCCAGTCGTTTCCATTTAGCATATCTCATAAAGCAAGTGGACCTTCAGCACTACTCTTTCTAATATTAACCTGGTTAACATGACATGCTTATTTTTCCATACGCATTTTAAAGCCATTTGTTGAATTAAAAAACATGTCACAGGGTTTTGATTAAATGTATACATAAATCTAGGAATAATTTTTATCTTTATAAAATTGAGTCTTCTCTATGTCTCTTTCTCTTTGTTCCATTTTATTGTTCCTTCATCTGAATCTAAATGAAAACTCAAACTCTACACACCAACTGTCAAACCCTTCCAGACTCAATAGCAAACACTTCTGGGCCCATTTCAGGTACTATTCTCTTAATGAAGCTTTCCCCAACTTCTCTGGTTAAACAAGATAGTGAATTTCATGAAATACTAAATTTGTTTAGAATTAGAGACTGTGTTGTTTATTTAGCAGATGCCTGATAAATTTTAGGTGGGTCTGAACTACAATATACCCTGTACTACACAAATTACTCTAAATGGAATGATTTCTCTTGGAGACTTGTATAAATGCTATCTTATATATATTTAAGAGGAAAATCGAGTCCAGAAACTGCATTCAAGTTGTGCTGCCTCTATGTAATCTTGACAAGCTATATAATGTTTCTGACCTTCGTATATTCATCTATGGGAAATAAGAGGAAATATTTTAAAAATACCTACCTCACTGGATTAAAATATGATGTCCTATAGAAATATAAGTTTTTTGTCTTTATTATTCTTCATTTTTTATGAAAAACTTTTGATCTCTAAGCATTTTGCAAAATTTGTAAAAATAGTGAACATATCTGGGTTTTTCTTGTATAGTACCGCAGCCACCATATGCATGGAGTTCCCACAGTCTACTCATCTGCTGGATTTTCTACGGGTACTCTGGTTTCCTCCCACATCCCAAATATATACTTTTTAGGGTAACTGGCATGTCTGACATGGTCCCAGGGTGTGTGAGTGTGGGTGTGTGTGAATGTGCCCTATGACAGAATGATGTCCTGACCAGGGGTGGTTCCCTAATGACTTCCTGAGCTGACAGATAGGTCGCTTGTGATCCTAAAGTGGAAAAAGCAGGTAAATAATGATCTGACTGATTTTTATTCATTGTTCTTAAATGTAGGTATACCGCACATTTATTTCAATAATTGTGACAAGCACAATTAGAACTAAATAGTCAAACATATAATATCAGTTATATAACAGAATAAGAACATTTTCCAGATAAAACACTGTTACAATATATACAAATCTCAGGTTTGTACTCTTTAGATTCAAAAAATTATTTTCAAAGTAAATATTTGTTTTGCTTTTGGCAAAAAATGAGTTTTCATTGTAGCAAGTCATGTGCCTTGTGGATTAGTTAAGCAGGTGAAATATGTTTAAAGTGAATTGCTGGTCATTAATTTTTCTCTGGTCTTGTATTTTAGTTATCCAACAATCTTTCTGAAACTTCAAGAATAAAATGACTTTGTAGTAGCCGAAATGATAATATTCAAACATTCGAGATGTATTTTATTTTACTATTTAAAAATGGAATCTAATTGCTTCACAGACTATATAAAAATTAAAAATAAAATTTAAATGGAAATAATGCATAATGTTGCCACTGTAATCCAATTATGACTTTTCTATACTAATTACTCATTTTTGTGCATATTAGAGTTAATGAAATGGCAAATGTACTATTATGTTTGTTAATTATCTCTTTAATGTGAATGTTTGAAGCCTTCAAATAATATTGACTTAATACCTGATATTAGGTAGAGCCACTTTGGAAAAATTTTCAGTCAAAACAAGGAGTTAAAGATGGACTTTTTGTCTGGCATCACTACAGTAATTAAAAAAAAAAAAATTCCTTGTATTGTTTTGATTGTGTAGAATTAGCTTGTGAAACTTAGATGCTAAATTGATATCTATATGACCACAGATAAACTGTATTGATTATTTTGAAACTTTTAAAATGCTGAACCAATTTGCTAAGGTTTGTCGTAAAGCTCTGTCCTACAAGATTTACCCTGCTGGGCAAGCTACAAAATATTGAACCAATTGGCCTTTTCAGCTGGGCTTTCTATCTTTTCTATTGTACTGCTCTTGCATTAAATAAAGAAATAGGGACTATAAAACACAGGAGGAGGAGGTGCAAGTACAGATATAAATCAGGAAACAAGCATAAGGGAACCAAATAGTGTGGGAAATTTTAAAAATACAGAAAATGAAAAGAAGGCTAAAATGAGACTCACAGTAAAAAGAGAGGAAGCAAATAAGAACAAATAATAAAATATAATAAAATAGGAAAAGGAAGACATAAAACAACGAATAACATTGTTATTCAGGTAGCTCATTATTGCCAAGTTATTTTTGCAAGTAATTTTTCATCAACAATGAATTTTCAAAAAAATTTTATTTGGTTCGTGATGGTTCGTGGTAATCAATATCATAAATATTCAAAGTTGCTTCTCAGAACAATGAATTTGAGGTTTTGAAAGACTACTGTGAACTATATTCTGCCTAGTCTTTTTTTTAATTCATGAAGCTACATTTTAAGTAGTATTTTTTCACTTACAACTTTATAATGTGTACATCTGTTCACTGAAATAAAAAAGCTTTTCTTTTAAAAAGTATTTTTTACTTCAAAACAATGTTTTTAAATAAATTTCAGAATTTATTTTTTCCCTAAAATATAAGCTGTCTTGTTTCAAGCTGTTTCATATTTTATATTCAGTGAATCAACTCATTATGAATGAAAATGCTTTGCTACGTTTAACTACGTTAAACTTGAGGCCTCCCTTTAATTAGGTGGATCTCTGTTCATCATTTCTATAGAGTTAGTGGACTAACATTGCACTAGACCAAAAAATATAGCAACTCATAATAGAAAAATATATGGCTCAGGAAAGAAAAATAGGATGAGTCTTCTATCAATGCCTGTTAGTAAGGTTGAGCAATTAAAGGATTACATTATTATTCATTACTCAGGCTACTGAGTTCCTGCACTCTCACCTCCAAGTGGGAAGAAGCAGTGGCCCTTTGTGGGCCCTCATTTCATTTTTACTTTGTTTTGTTTGTTTTTCTTTGCTATAAAGAAGCCAAAGATCCCTGCAGGCCAGTTGGTGAGTTTACCTTTTACTCTCAAATAACAAAGGATTCCGGTTTCCTTCTGTCCCTGCTACCTCCTCTCCATTAACCCCAATTCTTTCAAAATGACACATTCATCTTTTCATCTAGGGTCATGGGTATGTCTTTGATTATTCAACAAAACATCACTCTTCTCTTTTTATTTTTGTTATATTTCCACAGTTCTTTTATTCTATTTTATTTAACCCTTAGTGCAATTGTAGAGTGCATAGTCTGCCAGGCTCTATTTCTATCACTTTACAAATATTAACTCTTTTGCCTTATTTTGAAGGCCCCTGCTTGACTTGGTATTTCATTCTCGTGCTGGTATTTATACTTCCTTGTTTCAGTAATAGCTTCTGTGATAAAAAGTGGATTCTTGACTGCTTTACTAAGGAAATTATCAGACAGAAGAGAATGAGAGACATAATCGAAAACGGAAGATAACAGAGTTATTTTCTATCGTTTCAGTGACTAATACCTACTTTCATTTTTCCCGTGATGTAGATATATGGTACTGCAGATACTGATAGATAATATTGATGGTTATGATTTATATAGTGCTTTATGTTTTAAGCACTTTACAAATATGGTATTCAATTCTGACCACAACCATTCGACTCAATTTAGCTGTTATCAATCTCCAGTTATAAATGGGACAACTGAGGCTCAAGGTTAAGCAACTAGAGCTGGGATTTTAATGCCGTTCTCCAAATACCAAAGCCCATGTTCCTTCCATTTATACTAAAGTGCTTTTAACAGATGTGAAAACTGGGGTACAAAGAGAAACGAACATTTACTGAGTGCTAACCCCAAGCATACATTTTCTCAATTAACCCTCTTAGCTTTATGTGTTAAGCATTGGTGACTTGCCAAAAGCAAAAAATAAGGGACAAAGTCAGTTTTCTGAATCATACTTGTTCATTTTCAAACCTGGATAGTGTTTTGACTATGCCAGAGCCTCAGAAAAGGAAGTGGGCACATAAAATGAGTGTAGGGGTTTGATGGGTTTTCTTTTATTTTAAAAATTATGTATTTGTTTTAAAATATATTGCAAAGATACAGCTAGCATATCACTTTTGATATTTTGTTGATATCATTTCATAGGACAAGCTTGAAGTTTTCGAAGTTAGGTTTTTTAAAAGAAAAAGCATGAAGATAATAGTTCACATAGTGTAGAGATAAGGCAGAAATTGTGAAGATGCTGTTCACATGACCGAAGTCTGGGAAACACTGGATTATATTAGGACACGTTTTACAAATGAATAAATACGTGGAAAGGTTAATGATTTGCCCAAAGTTACGAAACTGATTTACAAAGAGACTAAGGAGAGGTTTACCCTTAGGTGGATCTTGAAATAAATGGACATAGAGGAAAAAGATTGGTATGGCTATGTCCAGAGCTATTCTCAAAGTACAGAAGATGGGGTCCCTTCTCTCTAGTGCCTGAATTGGATGTGGTGGTATGAGGGTGAACCTGTATTGCCTCAGTAACTGGCAGCAAAGACTTTTTTCTTCCATAAAGAGGCAATGGCAGATAAGAAAGTCGTAATTCCTCCCATCCCTCCCTTTCTCTTTCTATTTCCCCTTTCTTCTCTTCCCCTGAAGCTGGCATTCTTGTCTCCTTTATGATGTTCTTGATATTCAGAGTGACTTGATTTTATTCGTCTAAAAATGTTGGCTAGGATCAGGAGGGAGGATGAGGCAGCGTTACTTGTCATGGGGGGCTTTATACATTCCATTTCTTCTTCCCCTTGGCCATCTCTGACAATGCCATCTGGACAATGATAATGCCTGTATTATGGCAGAAAACCAAGGCAGTTTTAGTGTGTTTGTGCTGAGGAAAGAATAGGGTAACAGAACTTAAAGAGGGATAGGTTATATGTCCAAAAAACATTCAAAGGAAGAGGGTTTGTGACCAGATTGATTGCAATTAAGAGCAAATAAATCAGAATTAAAACTGAAAACAGCTATGCAAGTTAACAACACTTCTGAGCAGTTTCGTGGCAGATAATAAACTGTCTGAGTGACTGTTGCAACAGAGAAAGGATAATCTTTATTTAAGGATGAACCATTCGCAACCAAGTTCTCAGTCAGTTTTGTCTAAACTTTGCAGCAGTATCAAGCATGGGTTTGTAAATCTATGTTTTCTTCGGCGCATCTGGAAATAACAACCTAGAAAATTCACAGGATTATTTTTTCATGTGAAAACAACAGTATGTGTTAGGGCCAGTTTCAGCCCATGGCAAAATTGTGAAGCAGCGAAGTTTAACTTTAGAGATTGACCTCCCACTAGCTATCCAGGAGCCTCATTCGACAAAGCCTTTTTCAGTCTGAAAGAACAGAATCTGACATGGTCAGTCACATTTAAACTGTAAATCACTAAACGTGTTAATTACCCTTGAGGAATTTGCATTTTAATAGAACACCTACCAAAAAGAACAATGCTTAACACAAAACGTTGAATTTGTGGTAAGTTGATCAGAACCAGTATAGGGGAAAGTGTGTGTGTGTGTGTGTATGTGTAGGTGTGTGATTGTTACTGCAGAAGAGGTTTACTCCCTACTGGTTATTGAGGATAAGCAATGTTGAATGATTGGGTTTAATTTACAGAATGTCCACTCTATTCAAGACCCACTTCAGAAACACACCAGACAGAAACAATGTCACAAGCTTTAAACAATGTTAGTACTAATAGTTAATATTTGTTAAGGACTTACTGTGCCAGGCATTGTCCTAATAAATCTATTAACTCATTTAATCTTCACATAGGAAATAGGAGCTATCATTTCCCTACATGGAAATGGTGGACCTGAAAGGCTAAGTAACTTACCCTAGGTAATGCAGTCAGTAATTGGTGGAGCTAGCAAATGTTGCATTTATACTTTTAGAAGTATACAGTACTTTATATATCATTTAAGTAGAAGAGAACTGATACATTCCAGACAGAACAAGTAACTTGTTTAGGAGCACCATGTAAGTTGGTGGAAAAGCTAGAATTATAATGAACCTTGGTTTCCTGATTTTCAGTGTATCCCACATTCTCTCTTGCTTATGAATTTGGTATTTCCTCCTTCTGTTCCTCTTGTTTCTATGTTTCTCTTGTTTCAGAATGCAAAATTTTGTTTGTAAAGGTAGAAAATAAAGAATTCAGATGTTGCAACTGCTGCGAGTCCAAGAGTAACTCTAATTATAAGAGTAACTAGCCAGAAAGTAATAGGAAGTGCCATGACGAAGGTGTACTTTGTACGGGAATTCTGAGTTTACATGAAGATGGAGGATCCAGAAAGCTTCCGTGAAGTAGAACTGGATGGTATTTGAGCCAGAGTACTGCATAACCAGATCTCCCTTCACTTTAGGAATCCTAACTGTAAAGTAGCGTGTAGGATACACTAGAGCTGCTACAGAAGCAGAAGGTAAAGAGAACGGTTCTGAAGCTATTGGGGTAGCAAAGGTAGGAGCTGGTGACCAGAAGAAAAGATGAAGTCGACAGCAGAGATTTTGGAGACCACTACATGGAGAACCATGGAGAACCCAAGGTGAGGGTTGGGGCCAGGCTTAGGTGAGCAGCAAGAGAGAGAGAGAGAGCGCAAGAACATAATTGAATCTAGGAAAACAAGATACTCTACTATTTTTTATAACAAACTTAGTAAGTTTCTAATGCTTTGCACTTTCATATGCATGATCCATGTATTCCTAGAACTTTTCTTCAATACAGCTTGCCTGAATTTTACAGGTGCAGCTAATAAGGGTCTCTGTGACACCAAAGCCCCTCTTTACTCATTTCACTACTCAACACTACCAACTAACTACTTTTTATATTGCAGCAACCTTTTTAAAACTTTTTCCTTAAATCTGACTCTCAGAGACTACAATTTAACACAAAAACCCTTCAATATAGATCTTTGAGTGAGGGTATTAACCCAAGACAGAACAACTATGTATTATTCTCAACCTAATCACAATTAAGAGACAAAGCTTGGATTCGAACAAAAGCGATATAGGCTTTTTTGTTTTACTTATAGATTTTAATGTAATACAGAATTATTATCTCAGAGTTAAGCATTTGAAGTTGGATTAGTCACACCTTCTCTGTCTCATCAAGATAAGCGGGCCCAATGCCTATGGTAGCTCTACTAAGAAGCAAGCACTTGGCATTTTACACAGTAGAATCAGAGCCAGCCTTCCATAAAAAAAATTTTAAAATATTATTGACTGCACAGCGCCCTCCCCTTTTTTTTTGATAGACTTCCTTTTAACCTTTCTTCTTAGTCTTTGTCTGCTTAGTGCTTACTGTTGCAATCCTTAGAAGTGTTGAATCAGGGATTCCCAGGCAAGATGGCTGAATAGGAACAGCTCTGGTCTGCAGCTCCCAGCGAGACCAATGCAGAAAGTGGGTGATTTCTGCATTTCTAACTGAGGTACCAGGTTCATCTCATTGGGACTGGTTAGAAAGTGGGTTCAGCCCACAGAGGGTGGGAACTCCCTCGCCTAGCCAAGGGAAGTCGTGAGGGACTGTGCCGTGAGGAATGGTGCTGTCCGGTCCAGATACTACACTTTTCCCACGTTCTTCACAACCCAGATACCAGGAGATTCCCTCAGGTGCCTATACAACCAGGGCCCTGGGTTTCAAGCACAAAACTGGGTGGCCATTTGGGCAGACACTGAGCTAGCTGTAGAGTTTTTTTTTTTTTTTTTTTTCTCATACCTCAGTGGCACCTGGAACACCAGCGAGATAGAATCATTCACTCCCCTGGAATGGGGGCTGAAGCCAGGAAGCCAAGCCAAGTGGTCTTGCCCAGTTGGTCCCACCCCCACGGAGCCCAGCAAGCTAAGGAAGATCCACTGACTTGAAATTCTTGCTGCCAGTACAGCAGTCTGAACTCAACCTGGAATGCTCAAGCTTGGTGGCAGGAGGGGCATCTACCATTACTAAAGCTTGAGTTGTCATTTTCCTTTCACAGTGTAAACAAAGCCTCCAGGAAATTTGGACTGGGCGGGGCCCACTGCAGTGCTGCAAAGCTGCTGTAGCCAGACTGCCACTCTAGATTCCTCCTCTCTGGACAGGGCATCTCTGAAAGAAAGGCAGCAGCTCCCGTCAGGGGCTTATACATAAAACTCCCATCTCCCTGGGACAGAGCACCTGAGGGAAGGGGTGGCTGTGGGCACAGCTTCAGCAGACTTAAACGTTCCTGCCTGCCAGCTCTGGAGACAGCAGCAGATCTCCCAGCACAGTGCTCAAGCTCTGCTAAGGGACAGAATGTCTCATCAAGTGGGTCACTGACTCCCATGCCTCCTGCCAGGGAGACACCTCCCAGCAGGGGTCAACAGACACCTCATACAGGAGCGCTCCTGCTGGCATCTGGCTGGTACCCCTCTGGGAGGAAGCTTCCAGAAGAAGGAGCAGGCAGCAGTCTTTGCTGTTCTGCAGCCTCCACTGGTGATACCCAGGCAAACAGGGTCTGGAGTGGATCCCCAGCAAACTCCAGCAGTCTTGCAGAAGAGGAGCCTGACTGACTGTTAGAAGGGAAACTAACAAACAGAAAGCAATAGCATCAACCTCAATAAAAAGGATGACCACACAAAAACTCCATCTGCAGGTCACCAACAGCAAAGACCAAAGGTAGATAAATCCATGAAGATGAGGAAAAACCAGCATAAAAAGCTGAAAATTCCAAAACCAGAATGCCTCTTCACCTCCAAAGGATCACAACTCTTTGCCAGCAAAGGAACAAAACTGAATGGAGAATGAGTTTGACAAACTGACAGAAGTAGGATTCAGAAGGTGGATAATAGCAAACTCTTCTGAGCTAAAGGAGCATGTTCTAATGCAATGCAAGGAAGCTAAGAACTTTGATAAAAGGTTAAAGGAATAGTTAACTAGAATAACCAATTTAGAATCAAGTGGAAATTGCAGAGTTGAAAAATGCAATTGACATACTGAAGAATGCATCAGAGTCTCTTAATAGTGTAGTTGATCAAGCAGAAGAAAGAATTGGTGATCATGAACAGGCTATTTTAAAATACACAATAAGATGAGAAAAAAGAAGAAAGAATAAAAAACAATTAAGCATGCCTACCAGATCTAGAAAATAGCCTCAAATGGGAAAATGTAAGAGTTATTGGCCTTAAAATGGATGTAGGGAAAGAGATGAGGAAGAAAGATTTTTTCGAAGGCATAATATCAGAGAATTTCTCAAATGTAAAGAAAGATACCAACATTCACGTTCCAGAAGGTTATTATAATACCAAACAGGTTTCACTCAAAAGATGACTATGTCAAGGCATTTAGTAATCAGACTCCCAAAGGTCAAGGATAAAGAAAGATTCCTAGAAGCAGCAAAAGGAAATAAATGAATAATATACAATGGAGCTCCAATATATCTGGCAGCAAAATTCTCAGTGGATGCTTTACAGGTCAGCAGAGGGTGGCATGGTATATTTAAAGTGTTGATGAAAAAATACTTTTACCCTAGAATAGTATATCAAGCAAAAATATCTTTTAAGCATGATAGAGAAATAAAGACCTTCTCAGACTAATAAAATCTGAGGGATTTTATCAACACCAGATGTGTCCTACAAGAAATGCTAAAGGGAGTTTTTCAACCTAAAAGAAAAGGATGTTAATGAGAAATATGAAATCATCTGAAGGTACAAAACTCAGTTGTAATAGTAAGCACATGGAAAAACACAGAATAGGTTAACACTGTAACTGTGGTGTGTGAGTTACTCTTGACTTAAGTAGAAAGACTAAATGATGAACCTACAAAAATAATAAATACAATAACTTTTTAAGACAAAAACATTACAGTAAAACATAAATAGGAATAAAAAGTTTAAAAGTGGAGTGGAGTGGGGGCAAAATTAATGTGTAGAGTTTTAATTAGATTTTTGGGTATGTGTTTGTTTATGCAATCAGTATTAAGTTGTCATCAGTTTACAATAATGGATTATATATAGTATTTCTAAGCATCATGTTTACATCCAATCAAGAAACATACAATTGGATGCAGAAAAAATAAAAATCAAGAAATTCAATTATACCACCAGATAAAACCACCTTCACTGAAAAGAAGGCAGCAAGGAAGGAAAGAAGGAAGAGAAGACCACAAAACAGTAAGAAAGCCAATAACAACCTGGCAGGAGTAAGTCCTGACTTATCAACAGTAACATTGAGTGTAAATGGGCTAAACTCTCCAGTGAAAACACATACAGAGGCTGAATGGATGAAAAAACAAGATCCATCGACCTGTTGCTTACAGGAAAAACACTTCACCTATAAAGATACACATTGGCTGAAAATAAAGGGATGGAAAATTATATTTCATGCCAATGGAAATGAAAAAAGAGCAGCAGTAGCTATACTTAGACAAAGTAGATTTCAAGACAAAAACTGTAAGAGACAAAAAAATATATAATGATACAGTGGTCAATTCAGTTAGAGGATATGACAATACAAATGCATTCAATACTGGAGCACCAGATATATAAAGCAAATATAATATGAGCTAAAGGGGAAGAACCCAATAACAATAATAGCTAGAAACTTTAACATCCCACTTTCAGCACTGGACAAGTTTTCCAGACAGAAAATTAAAAAGGAAACATCAGAATTAATCTGCACTATAGAATAAATGGACCTAATAGATATTTACAGATCATTTCATCCAATGACTGCAGAATACACATTTTTCTCCTCAGTGCATGAATCTTTCCTAAGGATAGACCATATGTTAGGTCACAAAACAAGTCTTAAAATATTTTTTAAAAATGGAAATTTTATCAAACATCTCCTCTGACTGTAATGAAATAAAACTTGAAATTGTTAGCAAGAGCAATTTCGGAAATGATACAAACACCTAAAAATTAAACAGTGTGCTTTGAATGACCAGGGGTTTAATGAATAAATAAGAAGGAAATTGAAAAATGTTTAGAAACAAATAGTAATGAAAACACAACATACGAACACCAATGGAATACAGGAAAAGCAGTGCTAAGAGGGAACTTTATAACTATAAGCGTCTATATCAGAAAAGAAGAAAAACTTCAAATAAATAACCTAATAATGCATCTTAAAAAACTAGAAAAGCAAGAACAAACCAAACCAAAAATTATTTCAAGAAAATAAATAATAATGATCATAGCATAAATAAAATTAATTTGAAACGAAAAAGCAATAAA
>NW_012108352.1:1066498-1115937 GCF_000951045.1 Mandrillus leucophaeus | reverse complement strand
CTGCAAGCTCCACCTCCTGGGTTCACGCCATTCTCCTGCCTCAGCCTCCCAAGTAGCTCGGACTACAGGCATCTGGCACCATGCCTGGCTGATTTTTTGCATTTTTAGTAGACACGGGGTTTCACCATGTTAGTCAGGATGGTCTCGATCTCCTGACCTCGTGATTCGCCCACCTCAGACTCCCAAAGTGCTGGGATTACAGGCATGAGCCACTGCGCTCAGCCAAAAAGTGGCTTTTTTGTTTTATTTATTTATTTATTTATTTATTTATTTATTTATTTATTTTCTTTTTTTGAGACAGAGTTTTGCTCTGTTGCCCAGGATGGAGTGCAGTGGTGGGATCTCGGCTCACTGTAAGCTCCACTTCCTGGGTTGATGCCATTCTTCTGCTTCAGCCTCCCAAGTAGCTGGGACTACAGATGCCTGCCACCAAGCCCAGTTAATTTTTTGTATTTTTGATAGAGACAGGTTTTCACTGTGTTAGCCAGGATGGTCTCAATCTCCTGACCTCATGATCCACCCGCCTTGGCCTCCCAAAGTGCTGGGATTACAGGTGTGAGTCACTGTGCCTGGCCGAAAAGTTGGCTTTTTTAAAGAGCCAAATTGACAAAATTTTAACTAGATTAAAAAAACTAAATCTATGAGATAAGACTCAAATAAAATCAGAGATGAAAAGGGAGGCATTACAAATGGTACTGAACAAGTTCAAAAGATCATTAGTGAATACTATGAGCAAGTATATGTGGTGGAGGGATGGTTTCATGATGAAACTGTTCCACCTCAGATCATCGGGCATTAGATTCTCATAAGGCGCATGCAACCTAGATTCATCACACAGCACAGTTCACAATAGGGATTGCACTCCTGTGAGAATCTAATACTGTTGCTG
The DNA here is from genome assembly GCF_000951045.1 of Mandrillus leucophaeus. Taxonomy (NCBI): domain Eukaryota; kingdom Metazoa; phylum Chordata; class Mammalia; order Primates; family Cercopithecidae; genus Mandrillus; species Mandrillus leucophaeus. The sequence goes on along the minus strand of NW_012108352.1, from coordinate 1,115,048 downwards.
ATCTGACAGGAGGTGGAGCTCAAGCAATAATGTTCACTTGCCTACTGCTTACCTTCTGCTGTGTTGTCTGGTTCCTATCAGGCCACAGACTGATACCAATCCATGGCCCAGGGTTTGGGGACCCCTGAGCTTGATGAAACAGATACATTCCTAGAAATGTACAACCCAAAAGATTGAACCATGAACAAATTCAAAACCTGAATAGGTCAATAACAAGGAACAAGATCAAAGCTGTAATAAAAATACCTCAGTAAAGAAAAACCTGAGAACCGATGACTTCTCTGCTGAACTCAACCAAACATTCAAGGAAGAATTAGTATCAATACTATGAAAACTGTTCCAAAAAATAAAGAATGGAATACTTCCAAACTCATTCTATGAAGCCAGTATTACCATGTTACCAAAATGAGACAAAGACACATCAAAAAAAAAAAAAAAAAAGAAAAGAAAAAGAAAAACTACAGACAAATATCTCTGAATAATATTGATGTAAAAATTTTCAACAAAATTCTAGCAAAACAAATTCAACAATACATTAGAAAGATCATTTATCATGACCAAGCGGGATTTATCCCTTGGATGCAAGGATAATTCAACATATGCAAGTCAATCAATGTGATACATCCTATCAGGAAAATGAAATACAATAACTATATCATCATTTTAATTGATGTTAAAAAGGCATTTAATAAAGTTTAATATATCATGATAAAAACCCCAAAATAACTACAGATGGAAGGAACAGACCTCAACATAATAAAAGCCATATATGACAGACTGACAGCTAGTATCATATTGAATGGGAAAAGATGGAAGGCCTTTCTTCCTATATATGGAACATGGCAAGGATGCTCACTTTCTCTACTGTTACTCAACATAGTACTAAATGTCCTAGCTAGATAAATTAGACAAGAGAAAGATACAGAGATTCAAATGGTAAAGGAAGTCAAATTATTCTTGTTTGCAGATGATATCATATTTTTTGTTTTTAACATCCCAAAGACTCCATCAAAAAACTCTAGGAATAGACATATTCAGTAAAGTTGCACGATACATAATCAACATACAAAAAAAATCTGTAGCATTTCTATATGTCAACAGTGAACAATCTGAAAATAAAATTTAAAAATTAATCCCATTTACAATAGCCACAAATAAATTTCAATACCTAAGAGTTAACTTAACCAAAGATGTTAAATATCTCAAACAATGAAGACTCTGAAATGCTGATGAAAGAAATTGAAGAGGATGCAAAAAGATGGAAAGATATTTCATGTTCATGTATTGGAAGAATCAATAATGTTAAAATGTCCATACTAGCCAAAGTAATCTATAAATTCAAAGCAATTCCTATCAAAATACCAATAACATTCTTCACATAACTATAAAAAGCAATCCTGTAACTTATATGAAATCACAAAAGACCCAGAAGAGACAATGTTATTCTGAGTAAAAAGAACACAATTGGAGGAATTACATTACCTAACTTAAAATTAAACTACAGAATGATAGTAATCAAAACAGCATGGTACTGGCATAAAAACCAGACACATAGACCAATAAAACAGAATAGAGAACCCAGAAACAAATGTACACACCTAGAGTGAACTCATTTTCAGCAAAGTTGCCAAGAACATACTTTGGAGAAAAGACAATCTCTTCAATAGATGATTCCAGGAAAACTGGATATTCATATTCAGAATAATGAAATTTGACCACTATGTCTTGCCTTACACAAAAATCAAATCAAAATGGAATAAATGCTCCAAACTAAATTGAATTCATCAAACTATAAAACTACTAAAATAAAACATCAGGGAAAATCTCCAGGATATTGGTGTGGCCAAAAATTTATTGAGTAATACCACACAAGCACAGGCAACCAAAGAACAAGTAGACAAATCTGATCACATCAAGTAAAAAAGCTTCTTCACAGCAAAGGAAACAATCAACAAAGTGAAGAGACAACCCACAGAATGGGAGGAAATATTTCTAAACTTCCAATCTGACAAGGGATTAATAACCATAATATATAAAGAGCACAAATAACTCTGTAGGAAGGAAATCTAATAATCTGATGGAAAAATGTGCTAAATATTTGAATAAACTCTTCTCAAAAGAAGACATACAAATATCAAACAGTCACATGAAAAGGTGCTTAACATCATTGATCATCAGATGAATACACATTGAAACCAAAATGAGATGTCATCTTACCACAGTTAAAATAGCTTTTGTGCAAATGTCAGGCAATAAATGCTGGCGATGATGTGGAGAAAAGTACTCCTTGTACACTGCTGTTGGGAATGTAAATTAGTACAATCACCATGGAGAAAAGTTTGGAGATGTCTCAAAACACTAAAAATAAAGCTACCACATGATCCTACAATCCTATTGCTGGGTATATTCCCAAAAGAAAAGAAATCAGTACATGAGAGAGATATCTGTACTCCCATGTTTATTCTAGCACTGTTCACAATAACCAAGATTTGAAAGCAACCTAAGTGTCCATCAACAGATAAATTGATACAAAAATTTTTAGTAAATGTACACAATGGAGTCCTATTCAGCAATAAAAAGGAATGAGATACAGTGATTTGCAATAACATGAACTGGAAATTATTATGTTAACTGAAATAAGCCAGAAAGACAAATATCACATGTTCTTACTCATTTGTGTGATCTAAAAATCAAAATAGTTGAACTAAAATATAGAGAGCAAAATAATAGTTACCATAGTCTGGAAAGGGTAGTGTGGGGTTGGGGGCAGAGGGGGATGGTTAATGGGTACAAAAATACTTAGAAAGAAGGAATAAGACCTAGCATTTGACATCACAACAGTAGGACTATAGTCAATAACACTTTAATTGTACATTTAAAAATAATTAAAAGAGTATATTTGGATTGTTTGTAACACAAAGGATAAAAGGTTGAGGTGATGGAGGTAAAACTTTCCATGATGTTATTGTTACTCTTTGCATGCCTCTGCCAAAGTGTCTCATGTGCTTCATAAATATATACACCTTATGTTTACCAAAAATAATTAAAAATAAAAAAGAACACTGAGTTGTTCTTATGCACCACAACCAGCGTCAGGCTAAGGTCACCTTGATGTATTAAATATGAGTTAGCTGTCCTTCCAGTGCCTTCTAGTATTCATTTGAGGTTGGATGTGTCATGGGGGACAAAAGGAAGGTAACAAATAGTTTCACACCAGGGTCAATTAGAGCATTAATGAGATGACTGTACTCTGCATTTATTACATGTGAATATATTTGCTAAACTCTTGCCTCTGTCCTCAACAGCAATGACTACTGGGAAAACTTTTACATTCTTTCAGTAGGTGACTGTGGTGATTAATCAGTGTTGCTAATGCAATTCTAAAACCTTCTTTGAAAGACTTGTAATTTTTTTTCCATGCAGCCAGTATCTAATCAATCAGTGAGTCCACGATGAGTCATGAAACGCATTTGTTGACTAATAAAGTCTTGTGTTCTGTGCCAATGAATTTAGCTATGCCACCACTGTTTCAATAGCCAGCCATGAGATATTACTCTGAAATGTGGAATTTATTATTGGAAAGAGACAATATCAATCTAATTATCCTGCTGCCTTTCAGCAGGTGCATCTTGCTATTCAGCAAGCATATCCAACTATATTGATTCCAAGAATATATCCATGTTAGCCTTAAACTCATTTACACTGCCTGCTCTGAATACAGTATGTACTGTGATGTTCCCAACACCAATATCTTTCCTGGAGATGGCACATTTCTTAAACTTAAGTGCAGTCTGCAATTTTCCTTGCATGACATCCAGACCTGTCCTTTCCATATTGTCTAAAAAATGAATAATCACTCTTTCAGGTAGTAGATATTTTTGTTAATTTAATATTTGTAAAGGAGGGGATTTTAACTCAAAGCAAGCAAGCATTGAATGTTCTGACAGAAAACTATAAATGAAAGAGCTATTTGAATTCAGGGCTTTGATGACAATAATTAAATTTAGGAAGAACTAATCACTTTCAGATTTTCAACAAACCAAATGGATGCTTTCCAAAAATAGCTGATTGCTTATAAAAGTATAAATATTTTCCCCGTATATGAGAAGACCAATTGTGGGTTTTGCCTCCTTTATAAATTGGTTAAATTAACAGCCTTACTTACATCAGGAGAAAGTAGATGAGTGGTTTAACCTCCATCACCAAGAAGATTTAGTTGCAATTTAAAGTGATAGAATGTTATTACATCTGGCATTCATAAATTTAACTTTTAAAAATGGGATTTTAAAGGAATGTACAGAAGCAAAATTACGCTAATCATAATCTCATCTCCTTTTAGAATCTGCAGAGGTCATGTAATATCTTACAGTGACTCTGGAGCATCATTTTGCACTCCAGTGATTATTGTGGTGGGTAATTGAGAGCTTTTTAAAGAATCTTTTTTGCCTCTGCTAGGCAGTTAATTTCACTGTTTTTTGCTGACACTATATTTAGCAAACCAGTTCAGCATTAGACTAATGTGAAAAACTTGATGGGTTAGTTATCTTGAAACTGCAAAAGGACAGACAGTACTTTTCATGTTATTTGCCTGTCTTAGAGTTGTCGTAGATTAATCACAGAGAAACAGGTTTTCCACAAACACTTAGCAATTGACAAGCAATGTTATTTTCTATCACAAAATTTGCTTTGAGCGTTTTACATCTAGGGATTATACTGGAAGATTAATTTAAGGGCCCCATTGGTATGGTGCCTAGAAGCCATGAGTTCAACAAGTATCAGTGAAATTATTTAGTGAATTGAAATGTCTGGTAAGACACACAAAGAGACATGATGAGCTATTTCTGTGTGACTGTATTTACACAGCTTCCAAATCCAGCCCTAATTGTCCACCTGTGCTTCTTTCCTGTATTTGCATTTTCTAGCAGTATTTTGTCATGCAGATTTCCTACCATCACTTCAAATAAAGAACAGGGAAGGAGCCCATTATTGTTCTCCAAAATCAGCAACTATCAAGTGTGCTGTCCTCTTGATTGCACAGATTTCTTGTTTTTTATAGGTTGAAAATCTTGGAGTCGTCATTTAACATTAGACTTTATTATCCATTTTGATTCTTTTGAACCACCTCCATGCCTCAACATTTATCGTTTTCTATCCTAATTTGCCAGCTGAATCCCTATTCATTTATTCATGACTCAGTTCATACTTCACCTCTTTTGAGAGTCTTTTCTTGTCTTCCCAATGCTCATTATCAGTCATATGTCTCCTCTTTATTCTCCCATAGATTTGAGCATATCCAGATTACAGTTTTGTGATCGTTGTAGTATCCCAGCAGTGATTCTGTTATATAGTAGTTGCTCAATAAATACTTGTTAAATAATGAAATGTGTTAGCCTTTTCTCTTTAACTACATTATAAGACCAGAAAAGCCTTATTCTCTTTCGTATTTCCCACAGCACTGGGTACACAATAGATGGTTACTAAATATGTAAGATGATTTTTAAGGCCCTAATTGTAATGCTGCCTTTGACTAGAATCAAGACCCCTGTATAATATATAAAATGGTGTGTCTTAAAATATTACTCAGTGAAGATATTAATCTTAGTAGGAGAATAGATGTTTGGTGGCTATTGTTTCTCTTTATATTGTCAAGAATGTATAGTGAGTAGGTTATAGTGGAAAATTGAAACCACCATTTAAGTAACTGTCATTATTGTGAGACATAAGTCATATCCCCTGCTTTCTGTGGAGAAGAGCTGAAATGTTGAATGGCTGGATCTACAAAAATGATTGTGTTAACATTTGTAACAGGTAATATATAAAATGCCAGAAAGGCAATTCATCCTGCATACTTTTAGAACATCTTGCATTGTGTACATCTACCAAATCACTATTAAGAATACTGTGCATGACAGTTGCCTTCTGTTACCTCATTATCTACTGCAGAAAAGAAGACTGAAGAATGCAACCACACCTGGATGGACTTTTCCACAGGATAAAGCTGTCCTCTTGGTCTCATTCAGATTCCAAAGAGAATCATTTACAAGTTAATTTCTGTCTCCCTGGTCCATTCCTTCTCCCTAATAATCATTTACTGTTTCTCAAAGAATTGTCTACATTACCCATCTCCTCTTTTGCCTCTGAGAAAGGGTGTATAATCTTCAGTAACCCACTGAGGGGTTGGAGTAATCATTCTATGGTCCCCAGCACTGTACATTAATAAATTTGTATGCCTTTTCTCTTAAACAAAAAAAGTAAAGACAAACATTAAATAAATATGCGCGCACACACACACACACACGCACACACAAAAGAGAATACTGTGCATGAAAACTGTTACAGTTCATTACCAGCATTATTGCTTGGGACAACAAATATATACACATTTTCATCATTCAGTCAGTTCCAATAAGCATCTCAGACATTTTCAATCTTAGAACGATTTTGCTCGGTGTTGTCCAATACAGGATGTTTCTATATGACATTTTGTTCCAATTGTTCATGAAGAAAGTAACTCTTTATGCTATGATTATTGAACTGACATTGTTGGTATCTAGTTTTCTAAGACATAAACCATGATAAAAGTAATCTGGGATTTATTAAGGTGATTGAAAATCACCTTAGAGGTTGAATGTTAAATAAATACATATTATATAACCAGGTCAATCCAATGATGTATGTGGCATTCTTTTATGTGAAAACAAAGTATTAAGTATAAAGTGATGAAAAGAAGTTATATTCAGTATTCTTCTATGAAAATTAGTGAACTTCATAAAAAAATAGATCAGCAATTGACCATGAGATGAAGTATTTCTCTACCTGTTATACTGCGAGGGAAATAGTCCTTTTTATCAAAAGGCAAATGAAGACAATTTAGGAAAAAGCTCCCTCTGACTCCCAGAGTTGTACCATTCATTTTTATAACATAGAATTAGCTCATGTTCATACATTTTCTGATGGGCAGAATACATAAATAAACTATAAATATTTCTTGAGCTTCAATGTAAAGGGCAAGACAGTGTTATAGCCCTAATAGTAGCACCACGTATTTGAATAATTACCCGTGTGTGTGTGCTTAAATAAAAAATCTATTTGAATGATTTTTATGTGTATGTTTTGAAATTTTCTAATCTTAAATGACAGTTTTTAAAATAATTGAAAAAAATCTTTTGGGACTTTAACTTTTTTCATTCCATTTTAGCTCTGTTTCTAAAGCCATGATTTTTAAAGCCTGTATTTTTGTGTACTCTCATATTAGGCTGATGCCACTGCCACTGTAGATAAATGAGTTGACCTTGTTGATGCTCCTGCCTGTCTCAGGGTATTGAAAGCCCAGCTGAGTGCAATTACAAGCAATATTACTACCTTGGCAGGAGCCGTCAGAACTCACACTGGTGGTTGGATGCTGGATATGTGTATGCTGAATGACATTCGCAGAAACAGAGGACATTGCCAATCATCTTTAAAGAAGGGAGAGTCATACACATCTAATAGCCTTTGTTTCCATGAAATGTACAGACAGTTCAAACAAAGCGTATTTTATATAGTCTATATGTATGTGTGTATGCTTCAAATAAAGTATGTTTTATATATGTACACATATATGTGTGTGTGTGTTTGTGTATGTGTATATATATACCTACACATAATCATGTGCCATATGATCACGTTTTGGTCAATGACAGACCACATATATGACAGTGGTCCTATTGATTATCATGGAGCTGAAACATTCCTATTGCTTAGTGACATAGCCCTTATAACATTATAGCACAACACATTACTAATATGTTTATGGTGATTCTGGTGTAAACAAACCAGCACTGTCAGTTATGTAAAAGTATAGCACAAACAATTATGTACTGTATATAATACTTGATAGTGATAATAAATAAATATGTTATTGGTTTATATATTTACTATGCTATACTTGTAATGTTATTTTAAAGTATGCTTCTTATTGAAAAATTAAAAGTTAACTGTAAGTCAGCTTCAGGCAGGTCCTTCAGGAGGTATTCCAGAAGGCATTGTTATCATAGGAGGCGACAGTTCCCTTTGTGTTTTGCCCCTGAAGAACTTTCAGTGGAACAAGATTTGGAGAGGAAAGATAGTAATATTGATGATCCTGTCCCTGTGTAGGCCTAGGCTCATATGTATGTTTGTGTCTCAGTTTTAAACAAAAAAGGCTTAAAAAGTAAAAAGCAAAATTTTAAAAGTACAAAAAAAGCGTATAGAATAAGGATACAGAAATATAAAATATTTTGTACAGCTGTGCAATATGTGTGTTTTAAGTGTTAGTGCAAAAGAGTAAAAAACTTAAAAAACAAATTATAGTAAGCAAAGATTAATTTGTTATGGAAGAAAGAATTTTTAAAATAAATTTAGTATAGCCTAAGTCTAAGGTTTCATAAAGTCTGCAGGAGTGTGCATTAATGTCCTAGGCCTCTACACATTTGTTAATTCCAAAAGAAATATATGTGCTTGATTTCACTCACTTCTCACTCACTGACTCACCCAGAGCAACTTCCAGTCTTGCCAGATCCATTCATGGTAACTGCCCTATACAGATGTACCATTTTTAATGTACCTTTTCTATGATTATATACGTAAATACCATTGTGTTACAATTGCCTATAGTATTCAGTATAGTCACATACTGTACAGGTTTGTAGCCTGTGAGAATAAGCTATACCATATAGACTAGGTATGTGGTCGGCTATACCATTAGGCTTCTGTAAGTACACTCTATAATGTTCGTACAGTGAAATTTCCTAAGGATGCATTTTCTCAGAATGTATTCACACCATTAAATGACACACACACATACATATATGTATAGATATATATGTATATATATACACACACACATAGAGTCTCTATCTCTTCACACACACACACACACACACACACACATCCTTGAATTCCTAAACAGTATTCCCTTCAAATTGCAAAAGAATGTAATAGATTCATGCATTCTAAATCCAATATAGTAAAATTCCATTTACCCAGAGCCCAAGATACCAGAAGGGTTAAACAACTTAAATTTAGTTTACAAGCATATAGTACAGTTGTTCTGTTCTAAATGATAACCTTTAAGGTATTCAGTTATATTCTAAAATTTAAAAAAAAAAAAAGTCTATTCTAATTTTTGAGATAATTTGTGATATTAAATTTTTTACATTAACATATTACTGTCCATTAACAATATTTAAAGAAACATAATAGTCAACTAATTATAGTACTCCATTACTCATTATTTTCAATAAACCCCATTTGCTAATTCCAAAAGAAATATATTTGCTTGATTTCTTTGAAATTGGCTTGTCTAACAAGTCTCTAGAGCAAAAAGTGAAGTTCAGGCAATTGTCTGGTTAATTAGGATTTTCCAGTGAATGAACACAAAAGACCAGGGTAACTTAGGCAAAATGAGTGTTTTCTTTCATGTTTATATATTTACATCATAGATTTTAGATTCCGATTTCTCACCAAATATAGGACATCAGTACCTGAGAGGTTAGTATCTGAGGCTGAATGGTAACTTGGATCAGCAAGGCAATTTATTGGTAGTTTCAGATAGACAAGTCAATCTAAAAGTATAAATGAGTTGAGCCCTTATTTCTAATTAGGGAGTGGGGACATGTAACTCTTTCCAAAGATGCTGTTGAGCCATTCCCTGGTGGGGTTTTCTTGTGAAGAAACTATACTGCATGATCATAGCACAGCTTCCACACATATCATGTGTTCATCATGATGTGGAAGAATACATAGCAACCTCATCCACTTTGGGAAATATATAAGTAGGAGTATGTACAAATTCTTTTTACCTAGAGTCACATTGCATAAATATGAAACAAAAATGATAACATGAAAATGGTTCTTCTAGAGTCATTTTTTAGTTAACTGCTTCAGAGATATTTGTATTATTTTCACTATAAAAGATACTCCTCATTTTTTTCAAATGTTGATAAACATCATACTACTTGCTAAACATAGTCTTCTTTTACATATGGTAAATAATCTAAATTTCATTTGCCAATCATGTGGTTTCCTTGTATTCAAACATCCATTAGGATTTCTTCTGGAATTGTTAAATGCACATGTATTAAATATATAATTTGACTTTCTTGACATATAGTCAGTGATGAAAGCACCAGCAAAATCAACATAATGAATACATCTAACCACCAAAAAAAGTTTACATTTAGTAACCCTTTGTCATCCTTCTACCCTAATTTTCACAGGTAACCACTGACCTGCTTTCTGTCATTACAGAATAGTTTGCATTTTCTAGAGTTTAAAATGAATGGAATCATGAATTATTTACTCCTTGTATCTTTCTTCTTTCAGTAAGCATAATCATTTGAAATTCAGTCATGTTGTAACCTGCATCTACAGTTCATTCATTTTTATTGCTGAGTTATTCCATATATTGTACAGTATTCCAACCTGTACTTCTTTTTATATATTCTCAGGAAATTTGAGATGTTTTTAGTTTTTGGATTCCAAAAAAAAAAAAAAAAAGCTATGTGAATATTCGTGTACAATCTTTATTGATTTTGGATAAAAATCTAAGAGTGAAATGGCCCTATTTTTATTACATTATTTAATTTTATTTTAGGAGACAGGGTTTTGCTCTGTTGTCCAGACTGGGGTGCAGTGGCGCAATCATAGCTCATTGCAACCTTGACCTCCCAGGCTCAAAGGATACTCCCACCTCAGCCTCCTGAGTAGCTGGGACAATAGACATGCACCACCATGCCAGTTTTTCTATTTTGTTTTTGTTTTTTTGGAGACATGGAGAGGTCTCACTATGTTGCCCAGGCTAGTCTCAAACACTAGGCTCAATCGATCCTCCCACGTAGGCCTCCCAAAATCCTGGGATTCCAGGCGTGAGCAACCTTTCCTGGCTACTTTTCAAAGATATGTAAAGCCACTTGATCTTGTATCATTACTGAAAAGACTATCTTTTCTCCACTGAAAGGGCTCTGCAGTGTCAAAATTAAGTTGCTCACATATGTGGAGGTCTATATCTTTACTATTCTGCTCTAGTTTTATATCAATGGAACAATGTCTTGATTATAGTAGCTTTATAACTCTTGAAATAAGATTGTGTTTGCTCCAATTTTGTTGTTTTTCAAAGTTGTTTTAGGTATTATGGGTTCTTTGTACTTCCATATGAATTTCAAAATCAGTTTGTCATTTTCTACAAAAATCCAACTGGGATTTTAACTGGAATTTTGTTGAATCTGTGGTACCATTCAGGAATAATATTAACAATATTATCATCAAGTATTGTTAACAGTATATGATTAAGTAATTTAACAGTCTTAATAATACTGAGTCGTTCAACCCACAAACACAGTATACTTCTCTGTTTATGAAGAATTTGTTCTTTTTTTAAAAAATATATCAAAGCATGTTTATTAAAGTACTAATGAGACCAAAGTCATACTAACTAAAATCAATTTTTCATTTAAACCTTTCTTTGTACAAATTTATGGAGTACACGTAAAATTTTGCTACCTGTATACAATGCATAGTGATCCAGTCAGAATATTTATGGTGTCCGTCAACCAAGTGAAACACATTTTTGTTAATTATTGTCATCCTATTCTACTATCAAACATTGAATTTATTCATTCTATCTAACCATATGTTTGTATCCTTTAATCCACTTCTCTTCATTCTCCCTTCTCCCCAAAACTCACCCTTTCCAGTCTGTTATCTATCTTTCCACTTTCTATCTCCATGTGATCAAATATTTTAACTCCCACATATAAGTAACAACATGTGATATTTGTCTTTTTGTGCCTGGCTTATTTCACCTAAGATAATGGCCTCCAGGTTCCATCCATATTGGTGAAAATTACATGGTTTCAGATATGTGTTGACGTTTTCAGCATACCAGATTTTCATGCCTATTGTTTTATTGTTTTCTATTTCATTAATTTCCAAGCTGATCTTAAGTTGTTTTTCTTATATTTACTTTAGAATTAATTCATTCTACTTATTCTACTAGTATCTTGAGGTAGAACTGAGGTCCTTGATTGGAAAACTTCCTTCTTTTCTAATATAGGCAATTGGTGTTATAATCCTCCCCTCTAAGTACTGACTTAGTGGCGTCCCACAGATATTGGTATGTTGTATTCATTTTAATTTATTCCACAATGCTCCTTAGTGTAAATATAATTTCAACCTTCACTCGTGGGTTATTTAGAAGCATAGTACATTGTGATACTTGAATTCAGGATTTCCAGAAAATTTTTTAATTGATTTCTAACTTAATTTCACTGTCGTCAGAGAGCACAATTTATATGACTTAAATCCATTCAAATTCATTGAGACTTGTTTTACCACTCAGAATATGGTATATCTTGGTCACTGTCCATGTGGATTTGAAAATAATGTGTATTCAGCTATTTTTGGCTGAAGTACTCTATAAATGTCAACAGCGTCAAATTGATTTATTGTGTTGTTCATCTACTATATCCTTGCTGATTTTCTGTCTACTTTTTCTACCAATTATAAAGAGATAAGTATTGAAATATCTGACTGTAGTCATGGACTTGTCTATTTCTCTTTGGTTTTCTATCAGTTTTTGTTTTATCCATTTTGGTACTTGTTATTAGGCACATACAAGTTTAGTTTGTTATTACTCTTTGATGGATTGATGACTTTAATATTATGAGGTAACCTTCCTTATCCTTGGTAATATCCTTTGCTCTGAAATCTGTGGCTGATACTAATATAGCCACTTCAGTTTTCTTTAGTGAGTGTTAATATGATGTAACTTTTTCTTAAATCACTTATAGATTGAACTGTGTCTCCACAAAAAGGTAGGTTGAATTCCCAACCCCCAAAACCTCAGAGTTTGACCTTATTTGAAAATAGGGGCCAGGCATGGTGGCTTATGCCTGTAATCTCAGCAATTTGGGAAGCCAAAGCGTGAGGATTGCTTAAAACCAGAAGCTTGAGACCAGACTGGAAAACATAGCAAGACCCCATCTCTAAAACAAAATAGCTGGGCAGAGTGGTGCATGCCTGTAATCCTAGTTACTTGGAAGGCAGAGATAGGAGTATGGCTTGAGCCCAGGAGTTCAGTGTTATGGTGAGCTATGATCATGCCACTGCACTTGAGCCTGGGTGACAGAGCAAGACCCCATATCTAAAAATAAAAGAAGAAAAAAAGAAAACAGGATCTTTATAGTGTTAAAGTGAGGTCATTATGGTGGGCACTGATCCAATATAACTGGTGGCAAAAATCACAATTACTTTTGCACCAACCTAATATAATTACATGGCCCTTTAAAATGCCATTTAGGGGACAAATCATATAATTGAATTCAGTCTTCCACATTTTAATAAACACATGTATTCAGCTTGGTGGGACTGCCTGGGAGCAAATGTCCTATATTTCAGAAAGATCAGTCTGTCCTTGAACCTGCCCTTGGCAGAACTGAAAAAGTAAAATTATGTTTTCCTGTCTGGTCATTGTCACTGTAGCAATCTCTCCATCCTTTATTCTTCCCACTGTAATGTGTGAAAGGAGGTAGTTCTTTATCTATAGACAAAATTTCAAAAGCAATTGGAAGTCCTAAATAGGGGTAGGTGTAGTCGGGAAGCCATGGACAGTTGGTCGATGAGGGAGAATTCAAAAATAAAGAGAAGGGAATGGGGCAGAAGGTAAATTTGATTTGATTTTAAAGTTAACTAGAAGGTACTCTTTTGCCCATTCTATCATATGATTTAGAAACTTGTTACCATTGAACTAATCGCAGACTTGAGTTGCTAAATCATAGAATTAAATAAGTGCAAACTGCTTTTTATCTTTAAAAAGTTTGCATTATTTAAACTTTTCTGAGTCTGAATATTAAAAGATTGAACCAGCTATCTTTTTGTTTTTCATTTTTATGGTTGGTTGCAATGGCTAGATTCAAAGCAAAATTCTAAGACATTTGAGAAACACTCTCCTTGCAGGGCCTCTAGAATGGGATAAACTATCAGCTGTTAGAATCTGGTTGGATATGAGGGACAAAACCAGAATCTTCTGTATGATTTCCAGGCTCATCTAAAGACTTCACATTTTTTTCCAAAATGGTGGGCAACATTTAGCTTTTCATAATACAAGTCATTATTTTATGACCCTTCAAAACAGTACTATTTTTTAAGGTTTATTCTGGCACTAAAAATATATAACAAAGCGGTTAATGAGTGCCAACAATATAAAACCTTGAAACCTAGAAGAGCAGTAAAACTAAGTTTTGAGTTTTCAACTGTCAAGAATATATAATGTCTGAAGCAAAAATATTGATAGTTATCTTGGCAGCAATCTGTCACATGTATATATAAACATTAGTCTTCTCTTTCAAAATTCAAAAATTCAATTTTTGTGCAGCACTGAAGGAAATCACTAATTGTATGCACACATACTTATACACTCACTCACATACACATAGGGATCTCTTTTAATCAGTTATTTTGAGTTTGTTGTTTCATTTCATATGTATTTTTGTAATCTGGAAGAGTTTATAGATAACAGTATATTATTTTAAATTATGATGTTAGTGATAAACTTTAGCAACTCTTAAATAAGCCTGTATTACTTCCATTGCTAAAGCATAAAGACAAGCTCATGGAGAAGTTAGAAAATACATAAGGGTAAGTGAAATTAAAGTCAGAAAATAAATGCATCTTAAAAAAAAGAGCTATCTGATGGAATTTGCAGGATGTGTTATTTAGGACAAGATTTGACAAGGGACAACAGGTTTTCACCGAACTTAAAACATTTCTTTTTGAGTAGGTCACTGGTTGGTGTAATGCTCTTTTTATGTAGGGGCTATTGAGCTACATTCTCATATTTCCTGAGGCAAAAAGGAGCCATTTAGTGCACTGAAGTATGGATATATCATTCCAATGGCCAGAAAGATTCCTTCTTCTTGAAACTAAACTTCTTGAAAACAGTTGAGTCTGTGAAACTACCCACACTATTAACACCCACAGTATTAATACAATAATACAATACTGTGCTACATGTTTTGTAGATACTATTTTCTTTAATCCTAGTGAAAACTTCTAGAAGTACAATGGATTCTCATTATTCAGAGTAATTGTGTTCTGTAAAGTTAATACAAACACTGAAATTAGTGAATACAGAACTATTGTTCCTATGCAGAATACAGGGTCAGATTCCTGCAAGCCCCTGGTCAAAACATTTTCATCAGCTGATCAATACATAACATTATTTACTTCTGTTTTTGTTAAAAGATGCTTTATTTCATACATATTGTTAATTCATTAACATTGAACTCATGGCCAATAGCACTGTAACGCCGGCCTGAATGAAGCTTTTTAACAGAGATATTTTCTCTCTAAGACACATTACAGCCTTCTTTTGCTTAGGGACACTAGACATCACTTCATTGCTAAGCTTGTGGGACATTTTAAAGGAGTGAAATAACCAACAGAAAACACAAAATGTGGAACATGTGGCAGTAAATAGACTACAAAAAGGACACCTGTTTACATGATGACAGCTAATACAAGAAGGCAGACTGTTACCTCATTGGACCGTAGCTTAGGACATGTTGGCAGTTGAGTCAAATTTTCTTCCACTCTGCATATGTTGAAAAATGACTGTGAAAGCACCGTGAGTATTGATTTTGTGGTTGCAAATATATTTTAGTGAGGTGTGCACATACTGAATGTGTGAATAATGAGGATCAACTGTAGATATAAATGATTTCCATGGAAATGCAAAGACAGAAAGGATGAATAACGCAGTTCCATCACAATGTAGAGCAAGACATAAATTTAGCATTTTAGATTTTAATGACAAGGAAGAAATCAACTTAAAGTGTTTGGCAGTGCCACAGAACTATGCATGGTATTATATATAAATTCCACAAACTCCCATACCACCTTTAAGTTTCTTTTGAATAGCTCAGTGTTTAAATAATTTACTCCCTGAGCATGATCTGTCATTGTGAAAAGAATGACTAATCTTTACTCAAAGGGTAGTACAATTTTAATTCTTTGATATGAGATTAAGCACTAAGGGTTTGGTGAAAATTTTACATTTCAAATTTATAAAGGACATATTATTTTTGATACATTAATATTATATTGGATAATTTCACTGCTCTTGTGTACTTACAAGATTACCTTTATAATATTTTCTTCTTTATTTTTTTTTTTAATTTTTGATACAGGGTCTATCCCTGTCACCCAGGCTAGTGTGCAGTGGAATGATCATAGCTCACTCTAACTTCAAACTTCTGGACTCACACCATCTTCTTGCCTCAGTCTCTCGAGTAGCTTGGAGTACAGACATACCAAACCCAGCTAATTAAAAAAAAAGTTGTAGAGATGGGCTGTTGCTATGTTGCCTGGGTTAGTCTCAAACTCCTGACAGCAAGCGATACTTCCACTCCCGCCTCCCAAATTGCTGAGATTACAGGAATGATCCACTGTGCCTGATGGTTTATACTATTTTCCTAATAAATTAAATGTCTGTATCACACTCAATGAAAAAAAAGCTTTCTTCCTTTATCTTAATCTAATATTATATCTGTCAAAGGCACCATTCTATGTGGTTTGACCCTTAGCAAATGTGATGTTGCTAACATAATGCCTATATATTTGTATTTTCTGTAGAAATAGGTTTGTTTTTACTATTTACTTATCATAAGTAAATGCAGTAAAAATATAGTTATTCCTATTAAACATAGTACATGTAAGGTTTTTAAATTTCCGTAAGGGGGGATTTATGAAAATCCTCAAACACTGCCCTAGCTGTCGTTTTAGATTAATCTTTTGTAAAGAAATGTTAATAAGTCATAAAATAGATGAAACTGCATTTTAACAATTTTTGTGCCCCATCTTGACCTATCGTGGATGGAACAATGAGAGAAATACTCAGAAGTGGGAAACCAGGTAGAAGATTATTAAGGCTTTATAATTATTAATCTGAATAAACCTATCTTGAATAATTTAGGAATGTACTAAGCTTAAATTGAACTGCATTTTTCTACTTAGAGTACCATTATCAGTGACAATTTATATTAGAGTTTGCACTTCAGTGCTTTTAAAATCATTTTCAGTCTACCCAAATATCATTTCCCTGAACTAACCATGAATGCTGTCACAGTAAATTTGAAAACATTTCTTAAAAGACTGGCTTTTTTTGCTGTTGTGTTATGTATAATTTGCATTTGGCAATCACTACCTGCTCATCGTTAATATATTATATCAAAAAAATGACTGTACCTTACCCTATTTTTTTCTGTATGTTTCAAATCTCATTTGTTTTATGAAACATTGTATTATCAGAATCAGAAACTATGGGGTCTGGGAGGGCGCTTTTTACGTAAATTAATCATCTTGAGCCAAATCCGCAGCTGCATTAATGTAGGACTTGTTTAAGAGGGGGCTGGCTCATTAATAAACCACCCAAACGACTGATGCCTATAACTTTCTTCTTCAACTTTGAGCAAACAGAATAAACCTATGACAACACTACTTGGAGAATGGCCCTCCGTAAAATAAATAATTCAATAAATGACTTTGACATTGACATTGCACTACAGAATTTTTTTAGCACTTTCCCGAGTTTTTCTGGTATCTTATTATTTCCCTACCTTTGGGAATTTATGACAGTCAATTCCATAATCTTCTCCAAAGATTCAGAAATTCTATGTGACTACAAACAGACAAATTAATTCAATATAATGATGCAGAGAAAGATGTGGATGAGGATAGGCGAGATTATTCATTCAAGACCTTATGTTTCTGAAATCTCCTCATTCCACTCTTTTTCCTCACTCCTTGCCCACCTGAGTGCAATCATAAAGATACGCATACTAAACAGAACTACCCAATTTCACAGTCTAATATAAAAGGAAATACTCACATAGACATGGTCAGATTCTTATTCCTTGTACCATAAACTGAATTTTCCATCTTATAGTGCAGTGTTTCTCAACCCTTTTATTCATTATCTCCTCCCTGAAAAGGCTATTTACATACTTTTTGTAATTGTTTCTCCGTGCACCATGAATTTTAAACACCACAGATGTACTATATATCTTTTTTATAATATGTACTGTGGGCATTTAGAGGGTCACAAACCATTGTATTATCAAATATTTTTGCCCCTCAATAATCAATTATTGCCCCCTTTGAGGAGATAGTGTCCCTGTTGAAAATGTATGTTATAGTGTTTTTCATGCCTTAATCAGTGTGATAAAGCCTTGTACTTTGTAGTTACAGACTCCCTGATACCAGTTTAAGATTTCTGTAACAAATCTTGGTTCTTATTCTGCTCTTATTAAGTATCATTAACCCTCTCTTACCAATTTGAAGCATTACCCAAACCACCATGAATATGCCCAACTCTAGGGTACATGTACTTGCCATGAGTGCACATTCAAACATTTTGATGACTTACCATTGTTTATATTGGAAGCAGAAGATACTGCAAAATAAATATATTTGCTGGAAAATGTTGATAAACAGCTGGATGCTTTTTGAAGTTCTAATTTATGTTCTCATATAGCCATGGTTATCACATGAGCTCATTATGAGTATGAACTATTGTCTTTGTGCCCCCATTAAATTATTTTTAGAAAACTACCAAGCAAAATAATCTGATTGGTATAATAACCAATCAGATTTCATGTTTGTTTTCTATTACAAACAGTAGAATGTTTCTCTCTCTGTTGAGATAAAGTAGCTTAGAAGGTTAGAAAATGACATTCACATTGAATATTCATTATGTTAGTTCAAATATAATATCAGAAAGCAATACTTGAAACCAAGTAGAATCCAAGCTTTGTAATTGCTCCCAGGAAAGCAATGCCTTTGTAAATAGACGGCTGAGAATATTAATACTAAAGAATGAAAGCCAGAAATGACAGTTTGTGGAATTCTAATTAAATCTCATGTAAATGTATCTGGATCCATGTTTTACATTGTTTAGATGTATATGTGAAGGGGAAATGATGTGCTAGATACTACATTTTCATTTAGACTAGTAACTCATAATATAATTCAAAGCGGGACAGATGAGTATAAATTTGTACGTGGGCTATAGCAAGTTTTTTGTTTGATTTATTTTATTCTAACAAATTCTGAGTTCTTGTGAAAGGTGTTTTAAAGAATTAATCTAAAATATTTTTATCTAGTAAAACAGTCAATACACAGCTATCAAGTGTTGTTTTGAAGAATAACTATTTCATTAACTTACCTGGAGTTTTAAGATGAAATAACATAAAATCGCATTTTCTCTTTGGGTGAATTATTCAAATCTGTCACATCATGAGAATAATTTTTACTTTTTAAAAACCCTTAGTACATCGTTGAAACATCCAACATTTAGGCAATTACTCATCATATTTAAAACTTAATGTTATATTGACATGGTTTTGTCATTTGATTAGTTAATGACAAAATCAAGAAATTATATAACTTATTTTGTCATTAGGTTCATTCTGAAGGCAATCAGATTTGTCATTTTATTTTGTAATTTAAAAAACCGATAATTACCTACTGAAAATATGTATAGGCTTGTACTTATTTAGATATATAGGCATTTGTATTTTTTTTTTTTTTTTGAGTGCAGTGGCCGGATCTCAGCTCACTGCAAGCTCCGCCTCCCGGGTTTAGGCATTTGTATTTTTATTGGTAAATAAAGTGTCATTAAAATACCTGCACATATATCAAGTATATAATTAAATATGTTTAACATATTTATAACTATGAAACCATAACCACAATCAAGATAGTAAATATATTCATGACTTCTCAAAACGTTTCTGGGTGCTCATTTGTAATCTTTCCTTCCTGTCTCTTCATCCCTCATGCCTGGGTAACTACTGACCTGCTTTCTGATATTTTAGTTTGGCATTCATGTTTTAGAGTTTCATACACATGGAATCATGGAGTATGTACTTTTTCTTGCTTTCTTTCATTCAAAAAAATGAATTTGAGATTCTTTCGTGCTATTCTATGTCTCAATAATTCATTACCTTTTATTGCTGACTAGTATCCTCTTTGGGGCTGTACCAAACTGTATTTATCTATTCACTTAATAGTGGACCTAAAGGTAGTTTCCAGTCGTTACGCTACTACAAATAAAACCACGTAAATGTTTACAAGTGTTTGTATGGGCATATATCTTTTTTGTGTTAGATAAATACCTAGTTGTGGAATGGCTAATCATATGGTAGGTGAGTCATTAACTCTTTATGAAACTGACAAATTGTTTTTCAAAGTGGTTGTGTCATTTTACATTTTCAGCAGCGTTGGAGAGATTGCTGTCAACACTTGGTATGGTAATTGGTGTATTAGAGTTCTTTAGAGAAACAGAGGCCATGGAATATATGAGAGGGGATTTATGACAGAATTGGCTCACAGGATCACACAGGCAAAGAAGTCCCACCCCATGACAGGGCATCTGCAAGCTGGAGAACTAGCAAAGCTGACGTTGTGGCTCAGTGCAATTACAAAAGCCACAGAACCAGGGAAGTCTGACAGTACAACACCTAGCCTGAGGCTGAAGGTCCAAGAGCCCCCAGGAGACCACTGGTGCCAAGTCTCAGAGTCCAAAAGCCAAAGAACCTAGAGTCATATGTCCAAGGCAGCAGAGAAAAATGTATCCCACTCCAAAAGGGAATGAGAAGGCAGAGAAAGAGAATCCCCCTTCTTCTGATTGTTTTTTCCAACAGGGTCCACTGCCTATTGGATTGTACCTTCTCACATCGAGGGTGTATCTACTCACACACCAATCAACCTCGGAAACAGCCTCACAGACAGAGACAGTGCTTCACCAGTCATCCAGGCATGCCTCAATCCAGTCAAGTTGACACCTGAAATTCAACATGGTTGGTCAGTCTTTTTAATATTAGGCATTCTAATACTTGTGTATCTCATTTTAGTATTAATTTGCATTTTACTAGTAAATAATCATATTGAGTATTTTTTTAACTTTTAGTTTCAGAGATACATGTTAAAGTTGGTTGTATAGATGAATTACATGTCACAGGAGATTAGTGTACACCCAGACAATAAGCATAGTATTGATGGGTAGCTTTTTGATCCTCACCCCCCTCTCACCCTCCACCTTCAAGTAGGCCACAGTGATATTGCTCCCTTCTTTGTGTCCATGTGTAACTCAATGTTTAGTTCCCACTTATAAGTGAGAATCTGCTGTATTTTGTTGTGTTCCTGAGTTAATTTGCTTAGGACAATGGCCTCTAGCTCAATCCATGTTGCAAAAAAGGATATCATCTCCCTTTTTCATGGCCATGTAGTATTCCATGGTGTATATGTACCACATTGAAAAGTAATTATCATTATTTTATTTTGATTTATTTTATTTTTTGTTTTTATTTCAATAGCTTTTGGGGTACAAGTGGATTTTTTATTACATGAATGAATTATATAGTGATGAATCCTGAGATTTTAGTGCACCTGTAGTGTACATTGCACCTGATATGTAGGTTTTTATCTTTAGCCCCTCTCCCCCTTCTCTAAAATCCATTATATCACTCTGTATGCCTTTGTGTACTCACAGCTTAGCTCCCCCTTATAAGTGAGAATGTTTGGTTTTTGGTTTTTCACTCCTGTGTTACTTCACTTAGAATAATGGCCTCCAGCTCCATCCAAGTTGCTGCAAAAAATATTATTTTGCTCCTTTTTATGGCTCAGTTGTATTTCATGGCATATATATACCACATTTTCTTTATCCACTCATCAGTCAATGGGCATTTAGGTTGGTTCCACATCTTTGCAACTGTGAATTTTACTGCTGTAAACATACGTGTGCAAGTGTCTTTTTCATACAATAACTTTTGGGTAGATACCCAGAAGTGGGCTTGCAGGATCAAATAGTACATCTACTTTTAGCTCTTTTAGGAATCTCCATACTGTTTTCCATAGAGTTGTACTAGTTTACATTCCCACCAGCAGTGTATAAGCATTGCCTTTTCCCCACATTTATGCCAACATCTATCATCTATTGTTTTTTGACTTTTCGATAATGGCCATTCTTGTAGGAGTATGGTGATATCTCATTGTGGTTTTAGTTTGCATTTCCCTGATTATTAGTTACGTTGAGAATTATTTCATGTTTGCTGGCCATTTGCATATATTTTTTTAGAAATGTCTATTCACGTCATTTGCACAGTTTTTTTTTTTTTTTTAGACACAGTCTCACTCTGTCACCCAAGCTGGAGTGCAGTGGCACGATCTTGGCTCACTGCAAGCTCCGCCTGCCTCCCAGGTTCACGCCATTCTCCTGCCTCAGCCTCCCGAGTAGCTGGGACTACAGGCACCCAGCACCATGCCCAGCTAATTTTTTGTATTTTTAGTAGAGACGGAGTTTCACCGTTTTAGCCAGGATGGTCTCAATCTCCTGACTCCGTGATCCGCCCAATTCAGCCTCCCAAAGTGCTGGGATTACAGACCTGAGCCACCTCGACTGACCCCTTTGCACACATTTTAATGGGATTATTTGTTTATTTCATATTGATTTGTCTGATTTCCTCATAGATTCCAGATACTAGGCCTTTGCCAGATGCATAGTTTGCAAATATTTTATCCCATTCTATGGGTTGTCTACTCTGATTATTTCTTTTGCCATGCAGAAGCTTTTCAGTTTAATTATCTCCTATTTATTCATTTTTGTTTTTGTTGCATTTGCCTTTGGGGTCTTAACCATGAATCATTTGCCTACACCAATATCTAGAAAAGTTTTTCCCATGTTGACTTCTAGAACTTTTATGGTTTCAGGTCTTATATTTAAGTCTTTGATCCATCTTGAACTGATTTTTGTATAATGTGAGAGATAGGGATCCAGTCCATTCTTCCACATGTGGCTTGCCAGTTTTCCACTTAATAAATAGGGTGGCCATTCCCCAATTTATGTTTCTGTATGCATTGTTGGAGGTCAGTTGGCTGTACATATCTGGCTTTGTTTCTGGGTTTTCTATTCTGTTCCATTAGACTACGTGCCTACTTTTATACCAGTACCATGCTATTTTGGTAACTATAGTCTTGTAGTATAACTTGAAGTCCAGTAATGTGATGCCTCCAGATTTGCTCTTGTTTAGGATTGTGGTGATGGTTGATATTGAGTGTCAACTTGATAGGACTGAAGCATGCAAATTATTGTTCCTGGGTATGTCTGTGAGGGTGTTGCCAAAGGAGATTAACATTTGAGTCAGTGGACTGGAAAAGGCAGACCCACCCTCAATCTAGTTGGGCACGATCTAATCAGCTGCCCCTGCCACCAGAATAAAAGCAGGCAGAACATGAAAAGACTAGACTGGTTAAGTCTTCTGGCCTACATCTTTCTCCTGTGATGGATGCTTCCTGCCCTTGAACATCAGACTCCAATTTCTTCAGCTTTTGAACTCTTAGACTTACACCAGTTGTTTGCCAGGGCCTTTCAGGACTTTGGCCACAGACTGAAGGCTTCCCTGTTTTTGAGGCTTTTGAATTCAGAAGCCACTACTAGCTTCTTTCTTTCCCAGCCTGAAGATGGCTTATTGTGGGACTTTACCCTGTGATTGTGGGAGTCAATTCTCCTTAATAAACTCCCTTTCATATATATATATATATATAGGAGATAAATAGATAGATAGATAGATAGATAAATATATATCTCCTATTTGTTCTGTCCCTCTAGAGAACCCTGACTAATACTGATTGCTTTGGCTATTCAGGCTCTTTTTTGGTTCCATATGAATTGGTATATTTTTGGGAATTGCATTGACCCTGCAGATTGCTTTGGACAGTGTGGTCATTTTCACAATATTGATTCTTCCAAACCATGAATATAGGATATGTTTCCATGTGCGTCACCTATGATTTTTTTCAGCAGTGTTTTGTAGTTCTTCTTGTAGAGACCTTTCACCTCCTTGGTTTAGTATGTTCCTAGGTATTTAATATTTTTTGTAACTGTTGTAAATGGGATTGCATTCTTGATTTGATTCTCAGCTTGGTTGTTGGTGGTGTATAGCAGTGCTACTGATTTATGTACATGGATTTGTAACCTGAGACTTTACCGTACTGTATTTGTTTATCAAATGTAGGAGTCTTTTGGAGGAATCTAGGATTTTCTAAGTATATGATCATATAATCTGCAAACAGGGATAGTCTGATTCCCTGTTTTCTAATGTGGATGCCTTTTATTTCTTTCTCTTGCTTGATTACTCTGGCTAGGACTTCTAGAACTATGTTGAATAGTATTGGTGAAAGTGGGCATTTTTGACTTGTTTCTGTTCTCAGGGTGATTGCTTTCAACTTTTCCCCATTCAGTATGATGTTTGCTGTGACTTTGCCATATACGGCTTTTATTAGTTTGAGGTAAGTCCCTTCTATGCCTAGTTTGTTGACAGTTTTTACCATAAATGGATGAGTGATTTTGTTGAATGCTTTCTCTGCATTTTGGAGGATGATCGTATCATTTTGTTTTTAATTATGTTTATGCGATGTGTCACATTCCATGTCTTTGCTACTGGGAATAGTGTTGCGATGCACAGGCAAGAGTATGTGTCTTTTGGTAGAATGATTTTTCTTTCTTTTGGGTATATACTCCATAATGGGATTGCTGTGTCAAATGATAGCTCTGTTTTAAGTTCTTTGAGAAATATCCAGATTGCTTTCCACAATAGCTGAACTAATTTACATTCCCATCAGCAGAGTGTAAATACTCTTTCTTTCTTCACAGCCTCACCAGCATCTGTTGTTTTCTGACTTTTTAATAATAGTGTTTCTGACTGATGTGAGATGGTATTTCATTGTGGTTTTTATTTACGTTTCTCTGATAATTAGTGATGCTGAGCATATTTTCATGTTTGTTTGTCACTTGTATGTCTTCTTCTGAGAAGTGTTTGTTCATGTCCTTTGCCCATTTTTACGTGGGGTTATTTGGTTTTTGCATGTTGATTTGTTTAAGTTTACTATAGATTCTGGATATTATGCCTTTGTCTGATGCATAGTTTGCAAATATCTTCTCCCATTCTGTGAATTGTCTGTTTGCTCGCTTTTTTTCTGTTTGTTTGTTTGCTTGTTTTGTTTTCTGTGCAGAAGCTCTGTAGTTTAATTACATTCTGTTTGTCTATTTTTGCTTTTGTTGCAATTGCTTTTGGGAATGTAGCCATAAATTATTTGCCAAGATCTATGTCAGGAAGAGTATTTCCTAGGTTGTCTTTATGAATTTGTATACTTTGAGGTCTTATATTTAAATCTTTAATGCGTATTGAGTTAACTTTTTGTATATAATGAAAGATGGGGTAAAGCTTAAATCTTCTGCATATGACTAACCAGTTATCACAGCATTATTTATTTAATAGGGAGTACTTTCTTCATTGCTTGTTTTTGTCAGCCTTACCAAAGATCAGGTGGTTGTAGATGTCTGGCTTTATTTCTGAGTTTTTTATTCTGTTCCATTGGTCTGTGTGCCTTTTTTTGTACCAGTACCAAGCTGTTTTGGTTATTGTGGCTTTATAGCATAGTTTGAAATCAGGTTTGTGTGATGTCTTTGGCTTTGTTCTTTTTGCTTAGTTCTAATTGCTTTTGCTATTTAGGCTGTTTTTTGATTCCATATAAACTTTAGAATAGTTTTTTTTTTCCTAATTATCTGAAGAATGCCATTAGTAGTGTGATAAGAATAGCATTAAATGTGTAAATTGCTTTGTGGGCAGTATGGCCATTTTTAAGATATTGATTCTTCCAATCTATAAACATATAAGCATGGATTACTTTTCCATTTATTTGTGTCATCTCTGATTTCTTTCAGCAGTGTTTTTTTACTTCTCTTGTAGGGATCTTTCACCTCCTTGGATTATCTGTATCTCTAGGTATTTTATTTTCTTTGTTACTATTGTAAGAAATAATGAATAAGACCTAGTATTTACTGGCACAACAGGGTGAACAGATTCAAAAATAATATAATTGTACATTTTTAAATAACCAAAGGTTATTTAAATACTAGATAAGTTAATTAAATAACCAAAGGTTTTTATATTACTAAAGGTTATTTGAGATCATGTTCTTGATTACACTCTCAGCCTGGACGTTGTTGGTGTACAGAAATGCTGCTGATTTTTGTTTATTGATTTTGTATTCTGAAAGATTTCTATAGTTATTAATACTAGGAGCCTCTTGGCAGAGTATTTAGGGTTTTCTAACTATAGAATCATACTGTAAGTGAATAAGGGATAATTTGACTATTTTATTTTTCCTATTTGTGTGCCTTTTATTTCTTTGTCTTGCCTAATTGCTGTGGCTAAGACTTCTAGTACTATTCTGAATAGGAGTGGTGAGTTTGGGCATCCTTGTCTTGTTCCAGGAACTACTATGAACAACTCTAGGCACACATATTAGAAAATCTGGAAGATATGCAAATTCCTGGAAAAGCACAGTCTCCCAAGATTGAATCAGGAAGAGACTGATACCCTTAATAGACCAATATTAACTTCTGAAATTGAGTTAGTAATAAATTAAAAAAAAAACTACCAACCAGAATAATTTCCTGGACCAGCGGGATTCACAGCCAAATTCTATCAGGCATACAAAGAAGAACTTATATCAATCCAACTGCAACTATTTGAAAAAATCAAAGAGGACAGAGCTCCTTTCTAACTCATTATATGAAGGCTGTATCTGTCTGATACCATAACCTGGCAGACAAAATGAAAAAATGAAATTTCAGACCAAAATACTTGGTGAATATAGATGCAAAAATCCTCAACAAAATAATAGGCAACTAAATCCAGCAGCACATCAACAAGTTAATATACCATGATCAAGTTGGCTTTATTCCTGGGAGGCAAGGCTGGTGCAATGTATCAAAATAAATAAACGTGATTCACTTCATAAACACACTCAAAAGTAAAAACCATACAATCATCTCAATTACTCTAGGAAATCTTTTGATAAAATCCAACATCCCTTCATGATAAAAATGTTCAACAAGCCAGGAATGATAGGAACATACCTCAAAATACTAAGAGCCATCTGTGACAAGTCCACAGCCAACATCATGCTGAGTGGGTAAAAGCCCTCAAAGATTCCCCTTGCTAATTCTTTAGTGAAGTCCAGAATAATATCCAAAATATAAACATCCCTAATACCTTATGGTCAATAAAATAATTATTGTCAGCTATAGGTTAAGTATGTGAATGACCACTGGAGAATATGCATTTAAAAGATTTATATGCTATAAAAATATTTTTATTCTCTTGGAATTGTCCCACATTTGTCAGTTTTACATTACATTTCACATTGGAATGACTTCTTTTAATCAGAATTTGATGGATGAAGCACAGTACTGAGTTATTAAATGTTAATGATATGACTACTCTGTCCTATTGTTTTAGATGAAAAATTAATTGACTTAACATAAAATAATTTAAAGTTGTGTAAGATCCCTGATGCATGTTCTTTCTTTATTGCCCTTGCATGACTAAACTGAGCATAGCTCTTACTGTATATGTTGTATTAATATCTGCTAAATTGATCTAAGATGAGATGTCAGATGATTCATGAAGAAAGGATTGAAAGTTGGAGAGTTTTTGTATCTTCCCATCAAGACCCCCAAAGTGAAAATAAAACACAATTCCATGAAAATAGTCTAGAAACAAATTTCTATATGCAAGCTTAGAATTTTAAAAATTATAGAGAAAACATAAGCAGGCTGCCCCTTAAATTTCTGGTAAGTGAAGGATGCTGTATGCACAACAAACTATCGTGGTTTAGTAATTTAAGAGAGGTATGAATAATCTTAATTTTCAAAGGACAAAAAGTCAGGCTTGACAAAAATAACTATAGATAGATGTTTAAGATGGAGACTATCTTGCAAAATGCAGTTCATACAGTATAAAGAATGCCAAATAAATTTCTTCGTCTGATTGTTTATAATAATTAGCACTACAGAATGAGAAATGTGCATGTTGTTCCCTTAAGTATAAAGGCGAAGAGGTCATTCAAAGGGTCAAGGTTTGAAGCAAAAGTTAAACCACATTCTATGAGTTTTTAAAAATCACATTAATTAATGTTCACTATTCAGTAAATTGTTGAGAAAAGTAACTTGGTCTTCTCATTCCCATGGAAATCTTCATATCCCTTCCCATTTCCCTAGTAGCCAGCACTCTGCTCCTGAGAGTCTCATCCAAACCATTGTTCCTGGGCCCCCTTGCCTTAGCCCCCAATATCTTTGGGTTCCTTTTTTGATGGCCTCTACCCTCACTTAAGGATACCAATGAGGTTCTAATTCTGCGATTGCCGCCTGTTTGGCCCAGGAAATAAAGCTGCTCAATCTGTTGAAGTAGGGCTGTCAGAGGGCCTCCAAGCACATGCCTGCTTATTTAATTTAAATTAAAAAATCTACAAGGGCAAGTGCAAGCTAAACATTTGATACACATGGCCATAAAAATGGGAAAAATAGACAATAGGGAATGCAAATGGGAAAAGGTAAGTGTTGAAGAAACTACCTATTGGGTATTTTGCCCACTACCTGGCTAATGGATTCATTTGTACTCCAAACCTCAGCATCACACAATATACTTACGTAACAAACTTACACATGCACCTACAATTGTAAAATAAAAGCTGAGGAAAAGAAAATGACAAGATGATTCTAAATCACATGTAAATGTAAGTAACCTACAATAGAAACAACTTTGCAAAAGAACAAAGTTGTTAGAATAACATAACCTGATTTCAAGAGCTATTATGACTGTGCCACTGGCACTCCGGTCTGGACAACAGACCCAGATCCTGTCTGTAAAAATACAATTTTGAGTTATTATAAAGATAAATTAATCAAATATGTTTTATCTGTTATTAATATAGCCTCTTTAGCTCTCTCTGTTTGTGTCAGCATGATGGATCTACTACCCTGCTTTTACTTTTAACCAATTTGCGTCTTTATTTTTAAATTGAGTTTCCTGTAGACAGTATCTAATGGATCTTCTGTTTTTTAGCTGAACTGACAATCTCTGACTTTTATTTGAGGTGTGTAGATCATTTTTACTTAATACATTTATTTATATGGATTGGTATAAAACTTCCTTCTTACTATTTGTTTACTATCTTATAGCTAGTTCTTTATTAACATTTTCCATTTTCCCTGTTTCCTGTCTAGATTTTTTTATGATTCTGTTTTATGCTTTTATTTTGGCTTATCAAATATAATGGTTTGTTTTGTTACTTTCTTGGTTTCTATAAAGTATACTTATTTAATTTATCACAGTCAAATTTCAAGTGATATCATATCACTGCAGGTATATTTTTACTTTATAATGGTATTCTTGCATACCTCCTCCTGATATCCATACTAGTTTTGTCATAGGTTTTACTTTTACCTGTGTTATAAACCTCATATTACACTGCTATTAGTTTTGTTTAAACTAATATTATCTTTTGAAGAAACCTAAATATTAGGAAAAATGTTGTATATTCACCCATGTGGTTACTAATTCCAGTGTTCTTCATTTTTATACATAGATCCATACTTTCCTGTAGTATTATTTTCCTCCTGCACAAAAACCTCCCTTTCTTTTTTTTTTTTTTTTTTTTGATATGTATCTGGAGGTGATGAATTCTTTCACACTTTTCATACCTTAAAAAGTGCTTATTTCACTTTTATTTTGGAAAGATATTTTATCTAGATATAGAAGTCTTTTTTGACAGTGCTTTTGTTTTAGGACTTTAATAATCTTCCTCCAAAATCTTTATGTTTTCATCATTGTCAACAAGAAATTTGCCTTTGTCCTTCCATTTTCTTCCTTTCCGGATGGAATATTTTGCTTGTTGCTCACTGATTTGAACATATTCTCTTTACTACTAGTTTTGAGCAATGTAATTATTATTTGTCAGGTAGTTTTTCATGTTTTATGTGCTTGGGTTTCATTGAATTTCTTAGAACTGAGAGTTCGTATTTGTAAAGAGTTGAACTTTTTTGTTTCAAAAATTGTATGTTAAATTCTAAATGCCCAGTACCTTAAGATATGACTGTATTTGTTTTTAGAGCCGTTAAATGAGGTGACTACATTAAAATTAGGCTGATAAGGTAGGATTTAATTCAATCTGGCTGAAATTCTTATAAGAAGAGGAAGTTTGGATCCACAAAGAGACTGAATGAATGTGTGCACACAGAGGAAAGGCCATGTGAAAGCAGTTAGAAGGTGGTCATCTGGAAGCCAAGGAGACAGACCAGAAAAACCAAACCTACTAACACTTTCATCTCTACCTTCTAGCCTCTAGAATGTTCATAAAATAAATCTCTGTTGTTTAAGCTACCTAGCCTGTGGTATTTTTATTATTGGCGGACCTAGAAAACTAATAGAATCGTTATCATCAATTTTGGGGAATTTTCAGTTATTATGTTTTCAAATATTTTTTTTCTGCCCCTATTTCTTTCATGCACTCTAATTACATGTGTGTAAGTCAACTTCGTGTTGTCCTGTGGCTCACAGATACTCTATTTCTCAAAACTCACTTTTCTTTTTGTGTTAAATGTTGGATAATTTTTATCGGTATATCTACTAAGTCACTAATCTTTCTTCTGCAGTGTCTAATCCATTATTAATCCTATCAGTATGTTTCATCTCATACATGGTAATTTCTTTTATTCATGTTTCAATGAATTTATTTATTTTGCATTTGTAGATATACATAATATTTTATATATTTATGGGGGGTACATGTGCGTATTTGTCACATGCATAGATCGTGTAATGATTAAGTGAGGGTATTTGGAGTATATATCGCCTCAAGTATTTACCATATCTATTGGGAACATTTCAAGTCTTCTTTTCTAGCTACTTTAAAATATATAATACATTGTTGCCATCTATAGTCGCCCTACTGTGCTATTAAACATTAGAATTCATTTCTTGTATATAACTGTATGTGTATGCCCATTAGCCAACCTCTCTTCATGCCTCCCTCCTACTCACATGCCCTTCACTCTTCTCAGCCTCTGGTATCTATTATTTTCTTCTTTTCCTCCATGACATCAACTATTTTCGGTCCCACAGATGAGTGAGAACATGTAGTATTTGACTTTCTGTGCCTGGCTCATTTGACTTAACATAATAACCTCCAGTTCCATCTATGTTGCTGTAAATGACTTGATTTTATTCTTTCTTGTGGATGAATAGTATTCTATTGTGCATATATACCACACTTTATTTATTCATCCATTGATCGTCACTTAGGTTGATTCCATGACTTTGCTATTTTGAATAGTGCTGCAATAAACATGTAAGTATGGGTATTCCTTTGATATCCTAACTTCTCTACCTTTGGATAGATACCTCCTAGTAGGATTGTTGGATCAAAGAGCACTTCCATTTTTAGTTCTTTGCTTATTTGTTTTTATTCTTTTGTGCCTTTATTTTTGTTTGACTAGGTTATTTCAAAAGATTTGTCTTCAAATTGTGGGATTCTTTCTTCTCCTTGATCTAGTCTATTGTTGAAGTTTTTAAATATATGTTGCATTTTATTCCATGAATTATTTAGTTTTGGAATTTCTGTTTGGATTTTTTTAATTTTTAAGAACTTTTAATTTTTTAATAGATTTAGCAGGTACAAGTGTAGATGTTTTACATTCATATACCATGTAGTGGTGAAGTCTGGGCTTTTAATGTTCCCATCACCCAAACAGTGAACACTGCATCCAATAGGCAATTTTTCAACCCTCACCACCCCTCCAAAGTTCCACTACTGGTTCTTTTTTTAATGATATCTATTTCTTTGTTAAATTTCTTATTCATATCCTAAATCGTTTTTCTGATTTCTTCGTATTGCTTTCCAGTATTCTGTGTACCTCATTTAACTTATTTAAAAATAGTATTTTAAATTCTTTTTACGGGAATTCAGACATTTGTGTTTTACTGGGGTCTGTTGCTGGAGAACTACTATGCTCTTTTGGAGGTATCATACTTCCTTGCTTTTTCATGTTCCCTGTGTCCTTACATGGTTATCTGTGCATCTGGCATCATAACAGCTGCTGCTTCCAGTTATTTGAGTTTGCATTCATAAGGGAAGATTTTTCCTGAAGATGTGTCTATTGCATTGGTTGGGTAGAACACTTTGGCTTTGATTCTGGGTGATTACAGTAGAGTAGTCTCTGTATAATTTCTGTGGCTTTACACAGCATTAGTGGTATCTGTGATTTTCTCAGTGGGTGAGGGTATGGTTATTAGTGGTGGCTCTTGTGAGGTATTGCTGGGGACAGAGATGCCAGGTGGGCCTGTCTTGGATTCTTGTGGTTGCAGTGGTGGGCTGAATGTGCCTATCTTTGGACTATAGAGTGGGGTACTCTAGCATTGGTGCTAGCAGGTCCAGGCTTGAATCCCAGTGTTCTTGGGTCTGCAAGTGGCTTGCACAGATGCCAGTAGTGGTAGTGGTAGGCTAGGTGAATGGGCAGGTTTTGAGGCCTCTGGGTAACCAACATGTCATAGCTGATGGCAGTGGCAATGGTAGAATCACCCTCTGGGTCATAAGTAGCATACACTGGTGTTGGTGGTGACTGCAATGAGCTGCAATGGCAAGTCTCCAGGCTCACAGGTGGTGCATCCAGGCATGTGCCAGCTGTGATTATAGCAACAGGGTAGGTAGGCCCTACCTCAGGCCTCTAGGAAAAGTGCTCATGTGCCAGTGGTGAAGGACTGGGCTGGGAAACACCCAGGGCCCTGGACTATGTGCTCTGGGATTGGGGGTGCGGGCAAAGCTAGATTGGGCAGACTGTCTTCAGGCCACTGATGGTATTTTCAGATGCCTGCTATGGTAGGCAAGGTTTGGGACAATTCCAAGACTCCTGGCAGAATACTCACATGGGGGATGGTAACAGCCACGTTATTGCCCTGGCACATGGGAGGGTGGGGCCACGTTGAGTAGCAGCAACCTAGGCTGGAAGGTAAGGATTGTAAGCTCTCCTTTTGCCTCAGCCCTTGTGGCAGCGGCTTGCATCTTGCTCATGCCTCATCCCCTGCAGTGGTGACCTGAACCTCGCTCATGCTTTAGCCGTATCACTGCTGGGCCCCAGGACAATGAAATCAGATGAGAACTGGGCTTTCAAAATGTCACCATGCTGTAGTTTCTTAGGACTTGTGGGAGGGACTGGTAGAGCAGTAACACTGTGAAGTTTCTCAGCAACACCCTATGTTAATTTCAAGGCCCATGTGGTTCTAGGGCCTCTCCTGCAGTTAAAAAGGCAGGAGTCCATGGTGGAAATGTGAACCTCTGAGAAATCTCCTCTTTACCCTTTCTTTGCATTGGGGAGTTTCTCCTGGCTACCAGTCAATTCTGACTAAGCAGGCTACATCACTTTCTTCTCCTTCCTTGCTTTAGATATTTCCTGTCACTTTTCTGTTGAATATCAGTTTTCTCTCTTGGGTGACATATTTGAAGTGTAATTATTAACCCCCTATTTTCTTTTGTCTTAGTGAAAGTGGTGAGTATGAGATACCTCTAGTCATCCATCTCGAAGCCCCTTCTTTATTTTATATATTTTAATTTATTTTTTTTATTTTTTTAAATTTTTTTTTGAGACTGAGTCTTGCTCTGTCACCCAGGCTGGACTGCAGTGGTGCGATCTCGGCTCACTGCAAGCTCCGCCTCCCAGGTTCACACCATTCTCCTGCCTCAGTCTCCCCAGTAGCTGGGACTACAGGTGCCCACCAGCAAACCCGGCTAATTTTTTGTATTTTTAGTAGAGACAGAAGTTTCACCGTGTTAGCCAGGATGGTCTCGATTTCTTGACCTCGTGATCCACCCGCCTCGGCCTCCCAAAGTGCTGGGATTACAGGTGTGAGCCACCGCACCTGGCCTATTTTAAATTTTTTGAGATGAGATCTTACTACATTATCCAGACTAATCTCAAGCTCCTGGGGTCAGGCAATCCTTCTGTCTCTGCCTCTCAACTAGCTGAGACAGGCAAGTGTCACCACATCCACTCACACTGTAGTTTCTTTTTGTATCTTTCTAACATAAACACACAAGCATTTGAATGTTCATCACAGCACTATTCACAATAGCAAAGACATAGAATCGACCTAGATGCCCATCAATAGTAGATCGGGTAAAGAAAACGTAGTATGTTTATACCATGGAATACTATGAAACTATAATAAGGAATGAGATCATGTCCTTTGCAGCAACATGGATGGAGCTGGAGGCCATTATCCTAAGAGAATTAACATAGGGACAGAAAACCAAATACAACATGCTCTCACTTATAAGTGGGAGCTAAACATTGAGTACACATGGACACAAAGAAGAAAATAATGGACCCTGGGGGCCTATTCGAGGGTGGAGGGTGGGGGGACAAAGAAGATTGAAAAACTACATATCAGGTATTATGCTGACTACCTGGGTGACAAGGGTATCTGTACACCAAATCCCCCCAACACGCAGTTTACCCATGTAACAAACCTGCACGTGTACTCCTTGAACTTAAAATACAAATTGAAAAGAATATTGAATTGAAATATAAATTGGGTCTCTTTAGAAAAAATGTTATGAAAGATTTAAAATAGCAAAAAAACACTTTCAGCATATTAAATCTAATGTAATGGTAATAAACCATTAAATCAATTTTAATTATAAAGAATATTTTCTTTTGCACATAATTATCTATATACATTATATATGCATGTTTTTCAAAACGATATCTACTGAAACAGCAATATTTTAACAAATTTAAAGTACTTTTCATATTTCTATCTTCTTTAAGCTCCTTTAAAGATAGTTAATTAAGAAGTGCAATCTAATTTTTAAGTATAGTTGTGATATCAATAATACTAAGAAAATAAGCCATCTAAATTCTTAAAGATTGTATTACCTATGAATCTTCACTATGTCTGTAGTAATGTGATTATGGCTGAATTGGATGTGACTGAGGAACTTTACCCGTTTTTGTTTCTGCACTGGATTATAAGGGCCCACTGAGTAAAAGAACTAGTAGTTTCATTCCTGCCATTCTTTGGCCTACGGAAAAACTGAGTTTTGTGAAAAGCCAATCATATCGAAGCGATTAAATTTCTATCCGCAAGTGACAGCCACATAGACAAATGAGAATGAGTAATTCCACCTACTTAAACTCTATGCAGCACAATATTTTTATTCAACACCTAGAAAAGTATGTTATAAAATACTGGTGTTTAGTAGATAGCTCACCTATAAATAGGTGAATCAGATAGAACAATGAGATAGCATCTTTATTGGAATTAAGAGATGGGCTTTTACATGTATTATTATCACCTGGGTACCCTCTTCAGATGAAATCATACCGGAAAGATCCAGGAAATGTATTTTGAGTTGTTACTGTATTTGCTTTTTCTTTGCTTCCTTCTTTAAATATCTCTCTTGCTTGGCCCCATAGGTTGCCAGTACTTAGGCAGAATGCGTACAAACAGCTTCAGCCCCACCATTGAATAGAGCTCAGGATCTAGTGGTTCAGTAACAAGTTAGGACACCCATGTGCTTTCCAAACTTTCATTGCCTTTCCAATCCCCTGAATGTTTTAGCTGCCACCTAGTACCTGGGATACAGAGACCATGAGCATTATACTTAGTTATTTGTGTGGTTCCTAAACTTCAGCACCTTTTATCCCACTCTTATTTTTACCCACTTTATAATGTTACATACCTTCATACTATAATAAATCAATTCTAGCCAGTTACTTACAATCCTACTCCCTTCTTCTGCCTTGGGCTTTTTCTTTAGCCAGTCAGGAGGCCCAATTAAACTATCAACTTCTTCTAACTCTTCTGAAATTAGATTCTGTCCACAGGCCATGGGACTTTGTCTAAATTACAAACATCTCCCACAACTTAGACAGGATTGTCCTTTTGGTATCATATCTTGTCCCTAAAGAACAGAAGTAGGCTGTAGAGGGATGAAGAATAAACATGATCTACGAACACAAGAAGACAGACTTCGTTTTGCCAAGCCAACTCCGATAACAGTAATAAAACCGCTATCCACTGTTAATAATTACTAAAATGCTACTTACATAAACCAAGATTTCCTTTAGAAACTGCTATAGCATAAATGTATGTTAGTCAGCTTTATAACATACATTAGTTATTTTCAATAAAAATAATATATTGTTACATTTTTTATGATTTAGACACTTTTGAGTATTTACTATGTGCCTGGAATATTGCTAAGTATTTTAAATGACTTGACTCATTTGAGCTTTACAATAATTCTTTGTGATAAATGCAGTTATGTTAATGAAACCAAATCACAGAAAAGAATCAAACAGCTAGTAAATAGTACACCCAAGATAACAATCCAGGTAGCCTAGTTCTAGAGCACATTTTCTTTATATACATATATAATACTTTAAGTTCTAGGGTACATGTGCACAACGTGCAGGTTTGTTACCTATGTACACATGTGCCATGTTGGTGTGCTGTACTCATTAACTCATCCTTTACATTATGTATATCTTCTAATGCTATCCCTCCCCTCTCCCCCAACCCCACGACAGGCCCTGGTTTGTGATGTTCCCCTTCCTGTGTCCAAGAGTTCTCATTGTTTACTTCTCACCTATGAGTGAGAACGTGCAGTGTTTGGTTTTTTGTCCTTGTGGTAGTTTACTGAGAGCACATTTTCTTAACTGCTTAGCCATGCCATCTCTCTACCAACTGTATTACTAAGAAATAAAAATTTATAACATTAACTTACAGAATAGTCTCTGAGCATGTAAATTGACATCCTATATACATATTTTACTATAGTAACAATAACAGTGTAAAAATATCATCTACCATTTATAGAGCACTTACCATGTGCTAGACACTATTAGATGGCATTACATATGTACTTCAGTTAATTAACACAACAGCCCTACACGATAACTATATTATTAACTTTATTTTACAGTTGAAAATACAAAGAGGAAAATGACTAGCACAAGATTACAACCCTAAATAGAAATGGAATTGGGCTTCAAATTCAGACCTATGCATACATCATGTTGGTTAATTATGTTTTCTTTCCATTTGGTATGGTTGACTACTGGCAATATACAAATACTTTATTCTGAGAAGCTACAGTATATCATTAAGCTGATTAGTATAATTTTATGCTGTAGTCCTTCCTCAAGGGAGTCTTGTTAACGCTGGGAAATAATGCTATAACATAAATAATGCAAATTTAACATTTAGACTTATGTTGTTTTAAATATTTATATGACTAATGTGTATATATGTGCTGATAAGGATGGCATGCTTTTGATATCAAAGACAATTAAAGTGAAAATATTCTACCTAAAGTATAACTGCCACTATTGCATTGTTTTGATTCTACATTTTAAAATGTATATGATTTTTTAAATGGTAAATTTTCTGAAAATTCTTTGAATAATCTCATCTTTTCCATGGCACTTTATAATGACATAGTTAGAAATAGATTTTTTTAATGCCAGCTTGTATTTTAGAAACAAAGGGTACATGTGTAGAATTGTTACAAGGGCTTATTGGACTTATGTAGTGAGCATAGTACCCAGTAGGTAGTTTTTTCAACTGATGCTCCCCTTTTTCCATCCCTCCTCTAGAGTACCCAGTATTGATTATTCTCATGTTTATGACCATGTGTGCTAAATGTTTAGTTCCCACTTGTAAGTGAGAATATGCAGTATTTGCTATTTTGTTCCTACATTAATTTTCTTAGGATCATGGATGGCCTCCAGCTTCGTCCTTGTTGCTGCAAAGTACATTATCTCATTCTTTATTGTTGCTACATAATATTCCCTTGCGTATATGTACCTCATTTTCATTATCCAATCCACCATTGATGAGCATCTAGGTTGATTTCATGTCTTTGCTTTCCAAATGGTGCAAGGATGAACATGCATGTGTCTATTTGGTAGAATAATCTATATTCCTTTGGGTATGTGCCTAGTAATGGGACTGTTGTGTTGAATGGTAGCTCTGTTTTATGTTTTCTGAGAAATTTCCAGACTACTTTCCACAGTGACTGAACTCATTTACATTCCCACCAATAGCGTATAAGCATTCCCTTTTTCTACAGCCTTGTCAGCATCTGTTGTTCTTTTACTTTTTAGTAATAGTCATTCTGACTGATGTGAGATCTTATCTCACTGTGGTTTTGATTTGCATTTCTCTGATAATTAGCGATGCTGAGCATTTTTTCATATGGTTGTTGGCCACTTGGATGTCTTCTTTTGAGGAGTGTTTGTTCATGTCTTTTGCCCATTTTTTAATGGGATTGTTTTTTATTTGTTGATTTGTTTAAGTTCCAGATAAATTCTGGATATTAGGCTTCTGTCAGATGCCTATGTTAAAAACAGTTCCTCCTGTTGTATAGGTTGCCTGTTTATTCTGTCGATAGTTTCTTTTGCTGTGAAGAAGCGCTTTAGTTTAATTAGGTCCCACTTGTCAATGTTTGTTTTCATTTTAATTGTATTAGGGGACTTAGCCATAAATTCTTTGCCAACGCTAATGTTGAGAAAGGTATTTCTTAGGTTCTAATGTTGAGAAAGGTATTTCTTAGGTTTTTCCTAAGATTTTATAGTTTGAGGTCTTACATTTGAACATGTACCCCATTTTGAGTTAATTTTTGTATATTGTGTAAGACAAGGTTCTATTTAATTATTCTGCATATAGCTAGCCAGTTATCACAGCACCATTTATTGAATAAGGAGTCTTTTCCCCATTGCCTTTTTCTTTCACCCTCACTGAAAGTCAGGTGGTTGTAGGTGTGTAGCATTATTTCTGAATTTTCTATTCTGTTCCATTGGCTTATGTGTATGTTTTTATACCAGTACCGAGTTGTTTTGGTTATTGAAGCTTTATAGTGTAGTTTGAAGTCAGACAGCGTGATGTTTTGCCTTTGTTCTTTTTGCTTATGCTTGCTTTGACTATTCAGACTCCTTTTTGGTTACATATAAATTTTAGAATAGTTTTTTTTTCTGATTCTTTGAAGAATTACATTGGTAGATTGATAGGAATACTGTTGTATCTGTAAATTTTTTGTGGATTATGGCAATTTTGATGACATTGATTTTTCCAATCCATGAGCATAGTGTGTTTTTCCATTTATTTTTGTTATCTCTGATTTCTTACAGAAGTGTTTTTAGTTATCCTTGTAGAGAGATTTCACCTCCTTGCTTATCTGTATTTCTAGGTATTTCATTTGCTTTGTGGCTATGTTAAGAGGGATTGTGTTCTTGATTTTGCTCTCAGCCTAGATGATATTGGTGTGTAGAAATCCTACTTGTATTGGTCTGTTTTCAACCTGCTGATAAAGACATACCCAAGACTTGGTAATTTACAAAGGAAAAAGATTTAATGGAGTCACAGTTCCACGTGGCTGGGGAGGTCTCACAATCATAGCAGAAGGTGAGGGAAAAACAAAGACATGTCTTACATGGTGGCAGGCAATGAGATAAATGAGAGCCAAGCTAAAGGGGAAACCCCTCATACAATCATCAGATCTCATGAGACTTATTTGTTACCACAAGAAAAGTATGGGGGAATCCACCCCCATTATTCTATTATTTCCCACTGGGTCTCTCCCACAACACATGGGAATAATGGGAGCTACAATTCAAGATGAGATTTGGGTGGGGACTCAGCCAAACCATATCATTCCACAAGTGGCCACTCCCAAATCTCACGTCTTCACATTTCAAAACCAATCATGCCTTCCCAACAGTCCCCCAAAGTCTTAACTCATTTCAGCATTAACTCAAAAGTCCACAGTTCAAAGTTTTATCTGAGACAAGGCAAGTCTCTTCCCTCTATGAGCCTGTAAAATCAAAAGAAAGTTAGTTAGTCACTCCCTAGGTAAAATGGAGGTATAGGCATTGGGTAAATACACCCATTCTAAATGTGAGAAATAGGCCCCCAAAAAGGGCTAAAGGCCTCATGCAAGTCCAGAATCCAGCAGGGCAGTCAAATCTTAAAACTCCAAAATGATCTCCATTGGGTTCATATCTCACATCTAGGTCATGGTGAAATAAAAGGTAGATTCCCACGGTCATAGACAGCTCCACCCCTGTGGCTTTGCAGGGTACAGCCTCCCTCCTGGCTGCTTTCACAGGCTTGTATTGAGTGTCTGAGGCTTTTCCAGGTGTACAGTGCTAGCTGCTGGTGAATCTACCATTCTGTGGTCTGGAGGATGGTGGCCCTCTTCTCACAGCTCCACTAGGCAGTATCCCAGTGAGGGCTCTGTGTAGGGGCTTCAACCCCACATTTCTCTTCTGCATTGTCCTAGCAGAGGTTCTCCATAAGGGCCCTGCACCTGCAGAAAACTTTTTTGGACATCCAGGCATTTCCATATATCCTCTGAAACCTAGGCGATGGTCAATTCTTGACTTCTGTACACCCACTGGTTCAACACCACATGGAAGCTGCCAAGGCTTGGAGCTTGCACTCTCTGAAGCCAAGGCCTGAGCTGTACCTTGGCCCCTTTTAGCCATGGCTAGAGTGGCTGGGAAGCAGGGCACTGAGTTCCTAGGTGACAAACAGCATGGGTGTCCTGGGCCCCACCCACAAAACAATTTTTTCCTCCTAGGCCTCCAGGCCTGTGATGGGAGGTGCTGTTTCAAAAGTCTCTGACATGCCCTGTAGACATTTTCCCCACTGTCTTGACAATTAAAATTTGCCTCCTTGTTACTTATACAAATTAGCCAGCTTGAATTTCTCCTCAGAAAACTGGTTTTCCTTTTCTGTCACATTGTCAGGCTTCAAATTTTCCAAACTTTTATGATCTGTTTCCTTTTTAAAACTGAATGCTTTTAACAGCACCCAAGTCACATCTTGAATGCTTTGCTGCTTAGAAATCTCTTCCAGCAGATACTCTAAATCATCTCCCTCATGTTCAAAGTTCCACAGAAGGACAAGGACAATATGCCACCAATCTCTTTGCTAAAACATAGCAAGAATCACCTTTACTCTAGTTCACAAGTTCCTTATCTCCATCTGAGACCACCTCAGCCTGGATTTGATTGTCCATATTATTACAAGCATTGAGGTCAAAGCCATTTGAAAAGTCTCTAGGAAGTTCCAAACTTTCCCACATATTCGTGTCTTCTTCTGAGTCCTCTAAACTGTTTTAACCTCTGCCTGTTACCCAGTTCCAAAGTTGCTTCCACATTTTCGAATATCTTTATACAGTGCCCCACTCTATCAGTACCAGCTTATTGTATTAGTTTGCTTCCATGCAGCTGATGAAGACATACCCGAGACTGGACAATTTACAAAGAAAAAGAGGATAAATGGACTTACAGTTCCTCCTGGTTGGGGAGGCCTCAAAATCATGATGGGAAATGAAGAAAGAACAAAGGTACATCTTACATGGTGGCAAGCAAAAACAAAAATGAGAGTCAAGTGAAAGAGAAAATCCTTTAGGAAATCATCAGGCCTTGTGAGACTTATTCACTACCATGAGAACGGTATGGGGGAAACTGCCTCCATGATTCAATTATCTCCCACCGGGTCCCTCCCATAACATATGGGAATAATGGAAGCTACAATTCCAGATGAGCTTTGGCTGAGGACACAGCCAAACCATATCACTACTGACTTTTGTACATTAATATTATATCCTGAAACCTTACTAAATTTGTTCATCAGTTCTAGTAGACTTTTGGCACAGTCTTTAGAATTTTCTAGGTATAGAATTATATCATCACAGTCTTTAGAGTTTTCTGGGTATAGAATCAGTAAAGAGAGATAGTTTGACTTATTTTCCTATTTGGATGTTTTTCATTTCTTTCTCTTGCTTGATTGCTCTGAATAGGGCTTCTAGTACTATGCACAATAAGAGTGGTGAGAGTCGGCATCCTTGTCTTGTTCTAGTTCTGAGGGAAATGCTTTCAGTTTTTGCCCCATTCAGAATAATGTTGGCTGTGAGTTTGTCAAGATGGCTCTTATTATTTGAGATATGTTACTTCGATGCCTAGTCTGTTGAGGGTTTTTTTTTCAGGAAAGGATGTTGGATTTTGTCAAAAGCTTTTTCTGCATATATTGAGACAATCATATGGTTTTTGCTTTTAATTCTGTTGATAGGATGAATCACATTTATTGATTTGTGTATGTTGAGCCAACCTTGCAGCCCAGGAATAAAGCATACTTGATCATGGTGAACTAACTTTTTGATGTGCTGCTGGACTCAGTTTGTTAGTATTTTGTTGAGGATTTTTGCATCTATGTTCATTGGGGATGTTGGCCTAAAGTTTTCTTTCTTTATAGTTTCTCTGCCAGATTGTGATATTAGGCTGAAGCTAGCTCCATAAAATGAGTTAGGAAAGATTACCCCTCCTTGTCTTTTTTGGAATTGCTTCAGTAGGATTGGTACTAGTTCTTCTTTGTGAACTTGGTAGAATTCAGCTGTGAATTCGTCTGGTCTGGGGCTTTTTTTTTTTTTTTCTTTTTCGGTTGGTAGATTTTGTATTACTGATTCTATTTCAGAGGTTGATTTGGTCTATTCAGGGTTTCAATATATTTCCGATTCAATCTTGTGAGACTGTGTGTTTCCAGGAATTTATCCATTTCCCCTAGGTATTCTAATTTCTTTCCATAGAGTTGTCCACAGTATTCTCTGATAATCTTTTTTATTTCTGTTGGATGAGTTATAATGTCATCTTTATCATTTCTGATTGTACTTCATCTAGCTAAGATTCTACCAATCTTATTTAGTTTTTGGATAATTCTATATTTCATTGATCTTTTGTATAAACTTTTGCCTCTCGATTTCAATACGTTTTTCGCCAATTTTAATTATTTTTTATGCTACTTTTGTGGATAGATTGTTCTTTATTTCCTAGTTATTTTAGGTGAAAAATGAGATTGTTAGTTTGAGACCTTTATAACTTCTTGAAGAAGGTAATAAACTTTCATCTTAACACTTCTGTGTCTGCATTCCAGAAATTTTGTTAAGTAAGTTTTGTCCCTGTTTTCATTAATGTGAAAGACTTTTTTGATTTCTGCCTTAATTTCAATGTCCCCTCAGAAGTTATTCAGAAGCAAATTGTTTAATTTTCATAAATTTGTATAGTTTTCAAAGAGATTTTCTTGATATTGATTTTTATTTCTATTGCAATGTGGTCTAAGAGTGTGCTTGGTACAATTTCAGGGTTTTTAAATCTATTGAGACTTACTTTATGTCCGAACATGTGGTCAACCTTAGAATGTTCCATGTGCAAATGAGAAGAACGTGTAATCTATGGTTGATAGGTGAAGTGTTCCATAGATGTCCGTCAGATTCGATTGGTAAAGTGTGAAGTGTAAATCCAGAGTTTTTTTGTGCATTTCCCACCTTGATGATCTGTCTAATGCTGTCAGTGCGGTGTTTAAGTCTCCCAGTATTATTGTGTAGTTGTCTAAGTCTTTTTGTTGGCCAAGAAGAACTTGTTTTATAAATCTGGGTACTTCAATATTGGGTGCACATATGTTTAGTCTAATTAAGGCTCCCAGTTGGAATGAAAGAGTCTGTACTCTTTATCATTTTGTAATGCCCTTCTTCATGATTGCTCATTTTTATTAGCTTAAAGTCTGTCTTATTCAATGTAAGAATAGCAATTCCTGCTCTTTTTTGTTTTCCATTTGTAAGGTAGATATTTCTCTGTTCTTTTACTTAGAGCCTGCGGGTGTTGTTACATGTCAGATAGGTCTCTTGTAGACAACGGATGGTTGGCTGCTGTGTTATTATCCAGCCTGACATTCTGTGTCTTGTAAGTGGTGTGTTTCACTTATTTCCACAAAATGTTAGGGGTAGTATGTGTGATTTTGATTCTGTCATCATGTTTCTGGCTAGTTATTATGTAGACTAGATTGTGTACTTGCTTTATAGTGCCTGGAGGCTATGCTCTTGAGTGTGTTTTTGTGGTAACAGATGCCATTCATTTGAATCCATGTTTAGCACTCTCTTAAGGACCTCTTGTAATGTTGGTCTGGCTGAAATGTATTCCTTCAGTGTTTGCTTGTCTGAAAAGGATTTTATTTCTGCTTCACTTATGAAGCTTAGTATGGCAGGAATGAAATTCTTATTGGAATTTCTTTTCTTTAAGATACTCAAAATAGGCCCTGAATCTTCCAGCTTGTAAGTTTTCTGCTGAGGGGTCTGCTGCTGGCCTGATTGGGTTGCCTTTGTAAGTGACTAGACTCTTCTCTCCAGTTTATTTTAAGACTTATTACAATTTAATGTTGACCTGGTGAATCCGATGACTATTTGCCTTGGAGATGGTCATTTTTGTGTAGTATCTTTCCGGGGTTCTCTGTATTT
Organism: Mandrillus leucophaeus; assembly: GCF_000951045.1. Classification (NCBI taxonomy): domain Eukaryota; kingdom Metazoa; phylum Chordata; class Mammalia; order Primates; family Cercopithecidae; genus Mandrillus; species Mandrillus leucophaeus. The sequence goes on along the minus strand of NW_012108352.1, from coordinate 1,070,777 downwards.
GTTGGATCTGCATGTCAGCCTCTCTAGCAAGACTAGGGAAATTTTTGCATATTATATTCTCAAATATATTTTCCAAGTTGCTTATTCTCTCTCCTTCCCTCTCAGAAATATGAATGAGTCATAGATTCGGTCTCTTTCATAATCTCATATTATTCAGATGTTTTGTTCATTTTTCTTAATTTTTTTTCTTTATTTTTGTCTAAGTTGATTTGGAGAACAGCTCTTCAAGCTCTGAGATTCTTTCCTCAGTTTGGTCTATTTGGCTATTAATACTTGTGATGGTATTATAAAATTTATGTGATGAGTATTTTAGCTCTAGAAGTTCAGTTTGGTTCTTTCTGAAAGTGGCTACTTTTTCTTTCATCCCTTGGATCATTTAATTGGATTCCTTGTATTGAGCTTAAACTTTCTTCCAAGTCTCAATAAGTTGCCTTGCCATTCAGATTCTGAATTCTATCTGTCATTTTGATCATTTCTGTCTGGTTAAGAACTATTGCTGGGTAAGTAGTCTATTTGTTTTGACATAAGGAGGCACTCTGGGTTTTGGGATTGTCAGAGTCCTTATGCTGATTCTTTCTCATCTGGGAGGGTTGATGTTCTTTAACTGTGGTATACGTTGAGTGTAGTTAGTTGGCTTCATTTCTGGATGCTTTCAGAGGGACTGGACCCTGAATAGAATCTTTATGTGTGGGTGAATTTTTGCACTTGCTTTCACAGGTGTATGTTTTAGTGGGATAAATTTTTAGTATTATAGTTTGGGCTGCAATCCAGTAGATGGGCTTGAGTAACAACTGGTAGCTATTTTAATAACCAAATGTGTGGCACTATTGTACTTCCTTACATTCACAGTAATGCTCTGTGATTGGGTAGGACAGAGTTTGCCTCCTCACCAGGTATGCCCCTGGGTCTTGGAGGGGCCCCTCCAATTACTGGCCTAGTGCCAGTGACTTTTGTTGTTGTTGTTGTTAGTTGTTCTGGGTTGCAGTGCCTCTTAGGGCAGAGGCTGTGGTAGGGAGATATGCCACACTTTCTCTGGGGACTGACCCTGTGGAGGGAGGCACACCCCACTCCTGCAGCGGCCCAGAGGTCTACACATCTAATCCCTCTCAGTGCTTTGATTGTGGGGGCTCAACCCCCTCTGGAGTGCCAGCCACAGATCTTGGCTCTATACTCCTGAGCTGCATACTTTAGATCTGGGGTACTGGGGCTTCCCATGGCTGGGATTTGGGCTCCGGCTGTGGTGAGGTATCTGATGTGCTCCCAGGTAGTACATGTGCTCTCAGAGAAAGTACTCAGGTGCAGCAATGACTCAGACTGGGCTACCACCTGCACCGTGCATCTGTTCCTGTAGGGTGGCTAGGCATTGCCCTGGGAGGGGCCGGTGGGCAGGAGGGTTTGCAGAGCAGTTGTGCCCCAGTCCTGATGGGAGTTGACTCCACTCTATCCTGGCTTAGAGGTCAGCTGGGGCCCACGCTTCCCAGAGGGCCATGGGGAACCCTAGGGGATGAGCATCTATGGCTGTACTCCACTCAAGCTTCCAAGCACACAAAAGTTCCCAGGCTTTATGCCATCTGAAGGCCTGTCTCTACCTGCTTCCAGAAGAGATCCCACTGCCAGCTCACATATCCATGAGAGACATGGGGTCTCCTGTAGCTAGGATCTCATGGGTCCATGGTGAGATTGAACTGTTTCTCAGTTCACTCACTCACCACTTACCCTTGAGCCATTCGAGGTTGGGAACTAACCCTGGCATTTAGGCACCCCATGGAGGTTTCCCAGCTACCTCTCTCTTCATTGTTGGCCTCCGTATTTCTTTTTCATCCACTCTGAGCCTTTTTTTCTGAATATTTGCCCAAATAATGGTGGTTTACTCAATAATTTTGTCTCTCTCAGTGGGAACGGTGCTTCCTGGCTGCATCTTGTCAGCCATCTTGTCCCCTCTAGAAATAGATTTATTGAGAGATGCAAGAGCCTACTGTCGTATCACCAATGTTAATTTCTCTTTTAAATTTTTTTTGAAAAGGAGAGTCTGGCCAGAGATTCTCCAAAAATCCTTCATTTCTAAATATGGTTAATGATCTATTCATTATCTACGAATATTTATTGTCTAGAGAATGATCTATTCTGTAGATACCTGAGTATCTGCAGAATTTGCTCAAATAAAAGACATATAGTTTTCTTTACTACTTACTGAGCAGAGACACTTACTTCCTGTAGGAAAGCAGGAATCTCAAAGGTTGAAAAAAGATATGTTTTTCCAGGAATACGGTATGCTAATAAAGAGCAGTTATGTGGGGTTTTCCAATAGAAAATTTACTAAAAGCAACGACTTTCACCATCACCTGACACCTTTTACATAGTTAGAATTCTCAGTCACATTGGTCTAAAGGAGAAAATAAAACAAGCCTGGTGTGAAAGAAGTTGGACAGTCCACTGTACAAGATCCCTTGATGTATTATTTCTTAACTCATGCCACTGCGAGTGATTTTGTTGAGCCAGAGGAACAAAAAAATAACTTAAACTTCATTTACTTCTGAGACTGCAACATATCTACATATTAAAACTAAAAAGTTGTAAACATCATTTCTCACAAACTATAGTTTAGAAAGAAGTGCAGATGCTGTTAAAATGAGTTTGCTGTTAACTCTCTGAGAGCAAACTGGCAATATTTGCCAATTTTGAAGATATTTCACGACAACCTTATACTGATCTTTTATTTCATTTACATAAGCTGCTATTTGCAGTAAGTGTTCTTTCCACTGAAAATGTTTGTATGCCACTAACTTTTTAACAGCCTGCCCTCTCTAGAACATACGAGTGCCTTGCCATTATGTTATGGAATAGTAGCATTTCCCCTGAGATAAAGTGTGCTGTTTCAGAACAGATACTTTAAAAAGAGTGAAAATAAATATAAATAAATATTTTTTTCTGAGTTTCTTTGGATAAAAGTTTATCTATAATACTAAAAACTATCATCTTTCAATGCTTTATAAATTTATAAATAAAATTACATTACAAGATTAGAATGAACGTAACACATGAATGAGCATACATAAACTTAGATGCATGAAGAGTTTTAAATCTATAAATAATTAATACTTCTGCTCATGATGAGCTTTGAACTCAAACAAGGTTGTTATTGAAGAGAATACAGGAGCCACATGAGAACATTACTCATTACAGTTGAGAATTTAGTATAAAATAGTTTACCTGAGCCCCTTCCCAAGGGAATTTCAATTGAGTGGTGAATGGAGAAATGTTTAACAACCAATACTTTTTCAAAAAAAAAAAAAAAATGAAGCCCTGATTTCTGATTTGCATTCCACCTGGGCTGATTTCAGACTAATCATAAGCTGTCACAGAAAACAAATTTGGGAACACATGTGTACATTGGGCTCGTGCAAGCTAATATGAGATACTTTCTGTGCACTACTAGTTCAGGTTTTTTTCGAGATGTATCAAAAGAAACTTGCCCAAGCATAGTCTTGCCTCTGAAGGCATGGATTCTGAAAACAGTACTGGAATGAGGCTTACTGCCAATGCTTTAATTCAAGCTTCATGATTTCTTGCTTTAACTATTACCATAATCTTCTAATTGATTTTGTCTCCAGTTTCTCCCTTCTAATTTGTCCTCAACTCTGCTGCTGCCAGAGGGATATTTCTGAAATACAGATTTCTTCATATCACTCACTCCTTCAGTTCCTCAGAGGATTAAGTTCAAAGCATGTGTGACAATCAGATCTTTTCATGAAACGCAGAGCATTTTTTCTAGATTTTCTAGTTTGTGTGCATAAAGGTAAAAATAGCAGTCTCTGATAATTGTATTTCTGTGGGGTCAGTGGAAACATCCCCTTTGTATTTTTTAATTGTGTTTATTTAAATCTTTTTTTTCTTTATTAGTCCAGCTAGCCATCTATTTTATTAATTTTTTCAAATAATGATGTCATGGATTCATTGATATTTTTATGGTTCTTTGTGTTTCAATTTCTTTCAGATCAGCTCTGAATTTGGTTATATATTGTCTTCTGCTAGCTTTGGAATTAGTTTGCTCTTGGTTCTCTAGTTCTTCTAGTTGTGATGTAAGATTGTTAATTTGAAATCTTTCTAACTTTTTGATGTGGTCGATTAGTGCTATAAGCTTACTTCCTGTCTCTTATACACATCTAGATGTGTATAAGAGACAGCCCTTGAGCCATTCGAGGTTGGGAACTAACCCTGGCATTTAGGCACCCCATGGAGGTTTCCCAGCTACCTCTCTCTTCATTGTTGGCCTCCGTAT
>NW_012108352.1:1058135-1066448 GCF_000951045.1 Mandrillus leucophaeus | reverse complement strand
TTGTTAATTTGAAATCTTTCTAACTTTTTGATGTGGTCGATTAGTGCTATAAGCTTACTTCTTAACACTGCATTAGCTGTGTCCCAGAGATTCTGGTATGTTGTATTTTTGTTCTCATTAGTTTCAAATAATTTATCGATATCTGCCTTAATTTTGTTATTTACACAAAAGTCATTCAGAAGAAGGTTGTTTAATTTCCATGTAATCGTATGGTTTTGAGTACTTTTCTTAGTGCTGATTTCTATTTATATTGTGCTGTGGTTCAACAGTGTAGTTGGTATAATTTTTTTTTTTTCCTTTTTGAGTATTGTTTTGTATCTCATTTTTTGGTCAATTCTATTAAAGCACTGGAAAATAACCTCCCACAAACTTTTTGAATAGTTTTGACTGAAAAGCTGATAGTAATATGGACAATGAAATCCAGGCTAAGGCGGGCTCAGATGGAGATGAGAAACATCTAGGGAACTGGAGCAAAAGTGACTCTTGCTATGCGTTAGCAAAGAGACTGGTGGTGTTTTGCCCCTGCCCTAGAGAACTGTGAAACTTTAAACATGAGAGAGATGATTAAGGGTATCTAGCAGAAGAAATTTCTAAGCAGTAAGGTGTTCAAGATGTGACCTGACTTTTTCTGAAAGTAATCAGTCATATGCATTCACAAAAAGATGACTTGAAACTGGAGCTTATGTTTTAATGGGAAGAAGAGCATAAAGGCTTGAAAAATTTACAGCCTGACCATGTGCTATAAAAGAAAAAAAACCCATTTTCTAGGGGGGGAATTCAAACATGCTGCAGAAATTTGCATAAGTAACAAGGAGTTGAATGTTAATAGTTAAGACAATGGGGAAGATGTCTCCAGTACATGTCAGAGGCCTTCAGAGCAGCCCCTCTTACCACAGGTCTGGAAGGAAGGGAAAAAATAGTTTTTAGGACCAGACCCAGGACCCTGCTTCTCTGTGCAGCCTCTGCATCCCAGGTGCTCCAGCTCCAGCTGTGACTGAAAGGGACCAAGGTACAGCTTGGGCAGTGACCTCAGAGGGTGCAAGCCCCAAGTCTGGGTGGCTTCCACATGACGTTGGGTCTGTAGGTGCACAGCAGTCAAGAATTGATACTTGAGAACTTCTGCCTAGATTTCAGAGGATGTATGGAAAGGCCCGTATGTTCAGGCAGAAGTTTGCTGCAGGCGTGAAGCCCTCCTGGACAGCCTCTGTTAGGGCAGTGCAGAGGGGAAATGTGGGATTGGAGCCCCCCAATAGTGTCCCCTCTGTCCCCTCTGGGGCACTATCTAGTGGAGCTGTGAGAAAACAGTCATCATCCTCCAGACCCTAGAATGGTAAATCCACCAATGGCTTGCATTGCAAACCTGGAAAAGCCACAGGCACTCAATGCCAGCCTATGAAAGCAGCCACAGGGGATGTACCCTGCAGAGCCACAGGGGCAAAGCTGTGCAAAGCTGTGGGAGCCCACCCCTTGCATCAGCATGCCCTGGATGTGAGACGTGAAGTCAAAGGAAATCATTTCAGAGCTGTAAGATTTAAGGACTGTCTCACTGGATTTCAGACTTTCATGGGGTCTGTGGCCCCTTTGTTTTGGTTAATTTATTCCATTTGAAATGATAGTATTTACCCAATGCCTGTACCTTCATTGCACCTTGGAAGTACTTAACTTCTTTTTGATTTTACAGGCTCATAGGTGGAAAGGACTTTTTCTCAAATGAAACTTTGCACTTGTACATTTGGGTTAATGTTGGAATTAGTTAATACTTTGGGGAACTGTTGGGAAAGCAAAATTGGTTTTGAAATGTAAAAAGGACATGAGATTTGGAAGGGGCCAAGGGCAGAAAGATACGGTTTGACTCTTTTTTCCCACCCAAATCTCCTCTAGAGTTGTAATATCCATGTGTCAAGGGAGGAATCAGGTGGGAGGTGATTGGATCATGGTGGTAGTTTTCCCCTTGGTGTTTTTATGATAGTGAGGAAGTTCTTACAAGATATGATAGTTTAAAAGTGGCAGTTTTCCCTGCTCTCTCTCTCTCTCTCATGGCAATGTAAGATGTGCCTTCCTTCCCCTTCACCTTCTGCCATGATTGTAAGTTCCCTGAGGCTTCCCCAGCCATGCAGAACTGTGAGTCAATTAAACATTTTTTGTTTACAAATTACCCCGTCTCCAGTAGTATCTTTATAGCACTGTGGAAACAGACTAATACACCTACCATCTCTTATCATTAGAGAAATGAAAATCAAAACCACAGTGAGATACCCATTTAATAATACCTAAAGGAAGTTTAATTGACTCACAGTTCTGCACGTTTGGGGAGACCATGCAGAATACATGAATAATACAATGGGTATTATTAAAAAGTTGAAAAATAACAGATGCTGGTAAGGTTGTGGAGAAAAAGGAACAAGTACTTCTACATTGCTGGTGGGAGTGTAAATTCATTTAGTCATTGTGAAAAGCAGTGTAGCAATTACTCCAAAAGTTAATACAGAATTACCATTTGACCTAGCAATTTCATTATTGGGTACATACCCAGAGGAATATAAATCATTTTACCATAAAGACACACGCATGTGTATGTTCACTGTGGCACTGTTCACAATAGTGAAGACATAGAATCAATCTAAATGTATATCAATAGTAGACTGGATAAAGTAAATGTAATAAATATACATTATGGAATACTATGTAACTGTAAAAAGAACAAGATTATGTCCTTTGCAGCAACATGGATGGAGCTGGAGGTCATGATCCTATGTAAACCAACACAGGAACAAAAAACAAAATATCACATGTTCTACTTATAAGTGGGATCTAGATATAAGTGGGATTCTACTTATAAGATGTTCTACTTATAAGTGGGATTCTACTATAAATGGGATTCTGCTTATAAGATGGCTACTAGGAGGTGAACAACAGACACTGGGGCCTGCTTGAGGGTGGATGATGGTAAGAGGAAGAAGATCAGAAAAAAGACCTATTAGGTACTATGCTTATTACCCAGGTGATGAAATTATCTGTACACCAAACCCTTGTGACACACAGTATAGCTATATAACAAACTTGCCCATGTACCTGTGAACTTAAAATAAAAGTTAAAAAAGGAAAAACACACACAAAAATAAATTATAGAAATAATAATATAGATATCTTTTTTTAAAACATAAAGCCCTTAAATTAAAATTAAAAAAAGAAAGACTGAGTAAATGCTTTCCAAATATTAGTCTGTAGACTAGCTGCATCAATATTATTTATGAAGCTTTGTAAAAGGCAGATTCTAGAATCGTTGCACAGATCTACTGAGTTAACTGCATCAGATTGTGGGGGTAGTACTCGTAAATCTGTATTTTTAAAGTGCCACAGATGAATCCGTTGCCATAACCAGAATTGGGACTCCATGGGAAGGTGGAAAATATTGGTGTTGTTTTACAAGTACTTAAATTCTTCATTAGATACTTGCTATCTGGATGGCTTTGGGTAATTTATTTGACCACTATGTGCCTCAGTTTCATGATGATGACAATGATATCTACATCATAATGCTGTTAAAATGACTAAATTTCATAGCACTTTACACAAATTAGTCACTCATACATTCTAATCTACATTTACCTCATATATGCACCTTTTTATTTTGAGTCAGTCATTTCTTTCCAGTCTTATTTCTAACTATTCTGCTCTACCTCTGTGATTAACTCACTTTAAACCCGCTTTCCCTCACTAGCCCAGTGGTGCAAGTTCAACTGCCCATAAAGGCCAGGAACCTAACAGGGTTTAGTAAATTAAAGTGAAGAGTCCTATCCAAATATTTTTATGTGGGAAAGTGAATTTATTTTTATACATTTTATTTTTTAAGAGTAGTAAGACTTTAAGATGTTTTTAAGTTAAAATATCCCATTAAGAAATATGGTGAATAGTCTATCAATGGATCAATGGCTAAAGAAAATGTGGTATACATACATAATATAATACTATCCAGCCATAGAAAGAATGAAATCTTGTCATTTTCACCAACATAGATGGCACTAGAGGTCACTATATTAAGTGTAATATGCCAGGCACTGAAAGACAAATATCACATGTTGTTATTTATATGTGGGAGATAAATAAGTTGATCTCATGGAGGTAGAAGATTGAATGATGGTTACCAGAGGCTAAAAAATATGTGTGGGGAGGGGAGTGAAGAAAGATTGGTTAATGGGTACAAAAATTCAGTTATATAGAAGGAATGAACTCTATTGTTTACTAGTATATCAGGGTGGCTATAGTCAATAATGTGTTGTGTATTTCAAAAAGTCTAAAAGATTCAAAATGTTCCCAACACAAAGAAATACATTTTTAAAGGGATAGATACACAAATTACCCTCAACTAATTTTTACATGTTTTATACATGTATCAAATTATCATATGTACCTCACAAATATATACAATTATTATGTATAAATAAAATATTGTGAATGAATTCAGAAATAAAAAGAAAAATAATTTTCTCTGGTACAAGAAAGACACATATGAGCTGAGTTCAGCCCCTCTGGGATTTTAGTTTCTGACCTTGAGTCCCATTTCACCATTATCAGTGAGACCCAGATTATGTGTTTGACCATATCACTCAAGACAAAAAATGGCCTGGATAGTGAGTTTTGTGTAGCTCTGACGTTAACCTCCTCTTTTGGGGGAATTGTAACCATAGCCATTTTTACCAAATTGCCCTGCAGTTTTCTCCATTTCACTTTTACACTCCTCTCCTTTCTCCAGTACAAATGCTGCTTGAGATTTGACTTGAGTGTTAGTGGTCTGTGACTTCTTACTGTCTTTGGTCATTGTTGATAAATGGTTGGCAATCATTTTTATTACTATCGTAACGGACATTTTTTTAAAATTGCCTTACTGCCATTCATATAACTATCTTTTGAACAATGATTTTTATTTTAATGATAAAAACCTTCATGTAGTATTGGTACAACTGACTGGAGACTTAGAAAAAAAGTAAAGTTGAATCTCTAACTCACTTGCAATTCCTAAATGAATGTTAGACCAATAATTTAATTAAACTAAAACGTTTTTGCACAGCAAAATAAATAATCAGCAGAGTTAACAGAAAATCCACAGGGTGGGAGAAAATCTTCACAATGTATACATCTGACAAATGAGTAATAGTCCGAATCTACAAGAACTCAAACAAATCAGCAAGAAAACAAACAAACAAACAAAAAAGCCCCCAAAAACAATCCCATCAAAAGTGGGCTAAGGACATGAATAGCCAATTCTCAAAAGAAGATATACAAATGGCCAAGGAGCATGTGGAGAAATGCTCAGCATCACTAATTATCAGGGAAGCTCAAATCAAAATCACAAAGCGATAGCATCTCACTTCTGCAAGAATGGCCATATTCAAAAAAATAAATAAATAAATAAATAACAGACATTGACAGGGATGTGGTGAAAGGGGAAAAGTTTTGCACTGTTGGTGGGAATGGAAACTAGTAAAACCACTATCAAAAACAGAACTAAAAGTAGATCTACCATTATATCCAGCAATACCACTACTAGGTATCTATCCAGAAGAAAAGAAGTCATTATGCAAAAGAGATACTTGCACATGCATGCTTACAGTAGCATAATTTGCAATTGCAAAAATATGGAACCAGCCCAAATGTCCATCAATCAACAAGTGGATAAAGAAAATGTGATATTTATACACCATGGAATACTACTCAGCCATAAGATAATGGCATTCACAACAACCTGGATGGAATTGGAGACTATTATTCTAAGTGAGGTAACACAGGAATGGGAAACCAAACATTGTATGTTCTCTCATATGTGGAAGCTAACCTGTGAGGGCAGAAAGGCATAAGAATGATACATTGGACTCTGAGGACTCAGAGGAATGGGTGAGGGAGGTCTAGAGATAAAAAAACTACACATTGGGTACATTGTACACTGCTCAGGTGAGGAGTGGACCAAAATCTCAGAAATCACCACTGAAGAATTTACACATGTAACAAAACACCACCTGTTCCACAAAAACCTATTGAAACAAGAAAACTAAAAATTAAAAAAAGAAAGTCATAAGAAGAAAATATGTTGTATTCGTTAATATCAGAGACCCCAAAATTACAGTGGCTTAAGCAAGATAGCAGTTTATCTTTGATGTGCCATTCTGAGTAAAAGCAACCAAAAGCTGATAGGGCAGCTTCGGTGCTAAGAACCCACGTTTCTTCTGTCTTTACTTCCATCATTTCTAAAGGCATTTCCCTGGCCCTCACAGATAAAGACCTCATGAGCTGGATCTGTATTCCAGCCAGCAGGACGATAGAGAATGGGATTGGAAGGCACAACCTGGAACTTGCATACGTTGCTTCTGCTTAAATCTTTTTCCCGTAGTCTCAATGTCACACCTAGCTACAAAGGAGGCTGGAAAATGTAGTCTTCATTTGGGATTCTCTTGATCTCAGCTCAGATTTAGAGGTTTTAGTACTAAAGAAAGAAGGGCCAAATAGATGTAGAAGAACAACTAACAGTATCTGCTACAGGGCTTAACTTAGGACTGATAGGGAAACAAAAGAAAAACAACCCTGCAAAGATAAGAGTTGGTATCCAGCTGATGGACTCATCATTATAAAAGTCTGGGAGGAGGAACTGGGATCCCAGAGAGGTTCCCATAGCAGAGATAAATGCCTTCGTTCATCTTGTTGCTTTTGTTCATGTGCTTCCAGACGGGAAGAATCACCAACACAAACCCATGGCAAACAGGAAGAGGGTGAAGACTTCTCATCTCTTGGCACCAGGATGAAGGAAATACCCTCAGTCATGGCCCTGGTAACAAAGTTCCTAGAATTCAACTTCTCCAGAAATCTGAATGCCTTTGGATTAAGTGTCCTGGGAGTTGGATATGGCTGTGTGGTAATAATAACTTCTAGTCTCCTCTTTGAGCTTACCACTGAGCACTGAGCTCATGGGGCAATTCTCCTGTCTTTGTTCCTTCAACTCCTTCTTTACTCACATTCATGCTTTCCAATTTTGTCCTTTGAGAGCATGGACTAAGGTTGTGGAATATTCTGGGGCTAGTGGAGGCTAGATTCAAATCTTGGCCCTGCTCCTTTCTTATTGTGTGTGTGATCTTGGACAAGATATCTATCTCCTTTGAGCCTTAGTTTCCATTTCTATAAAAAGAGAGTACAAATAACAGTTCCTCCATCGCAAAGTTGTCATGTGAATTAAATGTATTTAAAACCAAAAAAGAAAAAATAAAGAATTTAAATATCAAACAGGAAACTTTAATCAAAATGTAATATCAAGGATTAGATTCATTTTTTCTGTCTAAAGTAACTTAAAAATGAACACAGTAAGTAAAACAGAGACAATGAAAGGCAGTGATCATCAGGTACTGAAAGATAGTGGTTTCTACAAATGTAGTGAGCTCTGTGATTGCCCCAGTCTAGTGCTTTACAGGGAAGTACAGGGAAGGGGAACACAATCTGCAGTACAGGGAAGGGGAACACAATCAGAATCCAATAGACACCCTGAGTTGAGGAGACAAAGAATGAGCCCAGGAAAACCAAGACAGCTAGAGTTTGCAATGCAGAGTACTGGTGAGGAGAAAGATAAAAGGATAATAGGGAACAGTACTCAGTCCTTGCAGAGTCAGTTATTTTGCCTATTTCTACCAGCTAGAGTAAAAAAGCACATAACTCATGGCACATTGATTACAATACTAAGAGTTGACTTACCTAGTACTTGGAAAAAAAAAAAAACATAATCCCAGACTAAATAATCACAGTTCTAGTTTTGCCTAATTAAGCTTAAAAACAAGACCCCAAAAGATCAAAATGTGTTTAATTCATTTAATTATATTTCAGACCAAAGCTCAAGAATATTTTTTAAAATACAAAAATATACATCATTCTAAAAAGAAATATTAACAATGTCTGACACTTAATAAAAATCACCAGACATGAAAGAAATATAAAGATATAACGCATAATTAGGAGAAAACTCAATCAGTTCCACACCAGAAATGACTCAGATGATAAAACTAGCAGATAAGAATATTCAGTTACTTTGGGAGGCCAAGATGGGTGGATCAGGAGGTCGGGAGATGGAGACCATTCTGGCTAACATGGTGAAACCCCGTCTCTACTAAAAAATACAAAAAAGTAGCCAGGCGAGGTGGCGGGCGCCTGTAGTCTCAGCTACTCGGGAGGCTGAGGCAGGAGAATGGCGTAAACCCAGGAGGTGGAGCTTGCAGTGAGCTGAGATCCGGCCACTGCACTCCAGCCTGGGCGACAGAGTGAGACTCCGTCTCAAAAAAA